>NW_024080855.1:1331444-1511683 GCF_003009895.1 Hyaena hyaena
AGTGCTGTGCGTTCCTTGGCAAATTCCTTAAGCTCTCTGACTTCTTGTTTCTTATTTGAAAAATACAGAAGAAACTTGCACAGAGCTGTTATGTCGATAAAATAAGATCATGTAAGCAAATTGCATAGCATAGTCAAATGTTAATAATGAAACACTGTATTATTGATGGATGATCAATAAATAGCATCAAAATATTAAATGTCTGCTAACCTTATCGTTGAAACTTGCAAGTCCTTCCTGGCTGCTCCTTCCTCATCACCATTACTGGTAATTCCTACTTGCAGTCTCTCCTCAGTGCATATTCCATTTATGGCACCGTACCTTAAACTTGCTGATGTGTTGATTTGGAGTTGTTCCTAAATGCATCTATGCTCTGTCTTCTCATCGCTGTTATAAATATGTTAAGGGCAAAAACCAGCCTCCCTCTTCTTTGGTTTCTTTTCATTAAGCCCTGTGTACTGTTCCATACACTGAAGGCTGATTGTTGCTTCTTAATGGGTAAGAAGAGTGGTCATTGTATGTTTCTTTTACTAAATGGAGGAGTAATGAGATCCTACTTTGAGTCCATGTGGAAATGGAAAATCTAGGTGGAAATTAAGAGAAAGTCATAAAGAAGCCTTCTATAAAATAGTGTAGTGCTCTGCTGAACTCAAGGGCAATGATGGTAGAAAGAAAAAGGAGCAGTGTACTGAGAACATAATCTTTGTGGTGCCTCCAAATGGGGACTTAGAATAGGATGCAGCAAAGCAAGAGGAAAAGAATAATTCAGATAAGTAGCTCTCTACCGGGTAAGTAGAGAAACTCTTCAGGGTTGGGGCGTGTGTGTGTGTGTGTGTGTGTGTGTGTGTGTGTGTGTTGTTCAGGGCCAATGAAAATTTAAATTAAGAAAATGCCACTAGCTTTCATGAGAAGATCATTGAAAACCTTTAAAGACTGCTTTCAGTAGGTGTATGGAGCCGGAATCAAAATTAAGAGGGGTTCCAAAAGAATAGGTTATTGGAAACTCAGTGCAACTGGTTTAGGAAGAAGAGACATTGGATAGAAGACAGTGGAGATGGACAGTGTGAGAGGGTGGAGATAAAACTGAAAGATTCTTAAATTTTAAATGACAATTGAAAACAAAAAAATGACAATTGAAAACAAGTAATTGAAAAGCTCAAATAAAACAACTCTCCTTTCCAACAGCATTCTTACTGGAATTATTTCTTATAATTCTTCTCATTAGCACAAGAAAAATGAGAAGTAAATCAGAGCCAATGGTTTTAATATTTTCCTAATACACAGGATTTTTTAAAGATTGAGACATGGAATTGCATGTATTCAAATATTTTCAAACCAATCACAGTAAAACACCATTACTGAAAGCTGAATGTCTGAAGTTTTAGATAATTTGTCTGTATCACCCACATTCAGGGTCATACCAAAAAATAAATAAAGGAAAGAAAAGTGTAGGATTTTATTAAAAATGAATTATCTGTTTTGTATCTGAATAGGTTCCTCAGGATGAATGGACAGGGTACACCCCTCGAGGTAAAGACGACGAAATTCCATGCCGAAGAATGCGGAGTGGCAGCTACATCAAGGCTATGGGAGATGAAGACAGTGGTGACTCCGACACAAGTCCCAAGCCTTCTCCCAAAGTTGCTGCACGAAGAGAAAGCTATCTCAAGGCTACTCAGCCATCCCTTACAGAACTCACCACACTCAAGTAAGTATTTCCAACACTGCACTTCTGGTAGTCCAGCTGCTTGCATTATCACCTAGAATCAGAGTGGGGGACTCCTAGAGTAACTGGGGCAGAATACACCCTACAGATAGAGCAGTGTGATGCACTGAGTGGCCTATTGATGTTGACATGGGTTCTGACCTGTCTATCCCAGTGGCTTCAAAGACATGGGCATCCAGGCATGTGCTGCATAGATCATAAACTGAACCGCAAACCCAAGATGAAGAGTTGGAAACAATCTAGAATGGCTCATAAAATGAATTAAGATTTCTGGTCTACGAGAAGATCTATGTATCTCCACTCTTGGGTGTTTTCTTAACCACTAAATTGGCAACGCAACTCGTTCTTATAAGACCCTTAAATTTTTCAGATGATTGAGAGAGCAGATGATCTTGGAGAAGCTTATAGAAAGTGGCTATGCTTAAAATTTGGGTGATATGTGAAGGTTCTCAATATAGGTTTTTAAATTTGGACACTAAATGCATATAATTTGTGTGACCTTAAAAATGGTTTTTGGGGGGATGCCTGGCTGGCTTAGTCAGTGGAGCATGTTACTCTTGATCTCAGGGTTACAAGTTCAAGCCCCATGTTGGGTGTAGAGATTACTTAAAATTAAATGTTAAAAAAAGGCTTTTGGTTTTGAAAAATATAAGTAGTTCTTACCTCTATTTGTGCTATTTGTAAATAGAGAACAGCACTGCAAAAGAAACTGTGGAAGTTGATTATTTTAAGCAAGGCCTGATTTAATTTTTAATACTATTTATGGAAAGTAAATCAGAGCCTAGGAATATATCAAGGCTTGGATTATCATTTAAAAAATATATTATAGATGATTCATAATTTCAAGTGCCTTTTCCCCATATGTTGAGGAAATACAGACTACACTTCATGCATTTATATTATGTTACAAAATAAAATATTAAAAGACAAAATAAATAAAAGAGAAAAAGACCAAAGCCATCAGGTTAATGAAAACACACTAGACTATGAAGCTAAAACACTGAAAAACAGCTGACTATTCTATGACGGAAACTTATTTAAAGAGCAAACTAATGTTATATCTTAAAACAGTGGACACAGTCCCCTCACACATTTTTCACAAGGGGTCATGTGGAACCTCTCCAGATTACCTCAGTAAAAAATTAATACCAGTGTGCCTGGGGCTCATTGGTTAAGGGGCCGACTCTTGATCTTGGCTCAGGTCATGATCTCATGGCTCATGAGTTCAAACCCCATGTCAGGCTCTCTGCTGATGGCGCAGGCCTACTTGGGATTCTGTCTCTCCATTTCTCCACCCCTCCCCTACTCATTCTCTCTCCCTCCTTCTCTCTCTCTCTCTCTCCAGTTGCCCTTCCCCTTTGCCTTTATTACTGCAAGTGTTAGTTTCCTAGGGCTGCCATAACAAAGTGGCTTGAAACAACAAAATCTTGTAACATCACAGTTCTGGATGCTAGAAGTCTGAAATCCAGGTTTCAGTGAGACCTTGAGATGCTCCTTGAGATGATGCTCCTTGAGAAACTTGTTGAGAACAAGCCTTCCTTGCCTCCTCTCAGCTTCTGGCTGTGTGCTGCTAATCCTTGGCATTCTTTGGCTTCCAGCTACAGTGCTTCAAGCTCTGCCCTGTCCCATGTGTGCTTTCACACAGCTCTCTTCCTGTCACACCACTCACATCGGATTAGAACACTCCTAATGACCTCATCTCTACTTGATAAAATCTGCAAGACCCTTATCCAAGTAAGGTCATGTTCACAGGTACTAGGAGTTAGGACTTTGACATACCTATGGGGGGAATGTAATGCAACCCATAACACTGCCACACAAGGTAAAAGTTGATCATGGAAATGAAAGATAGAAACAGGCTTTTGTTGTACTTTGGCACACCTCATGGAGGCTCAGAAAAATTAAATATACCCAGTCTGGGGGAAAAAAAAAACTGGATTTGTAATAAAGGCAGTCTGCCAAGGTGGTTTAAAATGAGGGTGGCCAAGGATAACTTCTGGCAAATATCTTCTATGGACTTCAAAATATCTCTCTACTAGAGCTAAGGAGCTAATTAACATCCTCCAGAAGAAGCAAAAGAGGGAATGCTTTGGGCAAGAAAGTCACTTAGACCTTCAAGAGCTCAGTTTCCTCAAATGCATACCAAGCGGTGGGAGTCTGCAACCTCCGGAGTCTCTTCCAGGACCTTAGTACTCCCTCAGTTTAACTATCAGGATGCATTTGTCACATTGGCTGAATGACACTTTAGGTCTTAGGTAATGAGACAGTGATTGCTGCTCACGATAATAAGCAAGTATGAGGAGAACTGAAAGGAGCAGAGCATAAGCAAGGTGAGGAGAGTGCTCTGAGGAGGCTGAGGATAGGGAGGTAGGTGCAGAAATCACCTCTCACAAGTGTGCCCTGGGCTACTCTCCTCCCAGCTTCAAGGGCTGTGGGCAATCGTTCTGAAGTCATTGGAACTCTTCCTTGTTCATCTTGCTTCCTACATAATATCATCTTCCTTTCAAGCCCGGGGCCCTATTTTTACAACACTCATATACTTCTTTGACTTCTCGGAAGTTTTAAGAGCAGCAGGTTTTAAGAGTTTTAAGATAAAGACAAACACGGAGAGTGGCTAAGCTGTTGGTGGAGAAGGTCAGCTACTTCAGACAGTGACATCAGTTATTGAGCTGAGTTGAGCTAGTGACTATTCTCTTCCTCCAAACCTATGGAAATTCAACATGGTAACCAATTTACTAGGGAACCCCTAATAAACTGAGAAACGTTTTTTCTTTACTCAAGATGGAATTTCACCAAACCATCTCTATTCTTTAGCAAGCAAGACAACATCTGACCATCATTTAAACATGCCTTTCTTCTCTTTCCTACTATTCCATTCCCCAGGCTTATTTCTCATAGTTCTGTTCATCTCCATTCCTTCTCTCCTCATCTGGTTTAGGGATTCCATTCCTCATTACAGTCTACATATTAGGCTTCCATCATATGCAATTACAGATGATTCCTGGTGAGTGCTAGTTTAATGGTATTGGAGACACACAAGAAGACAAGGGAAATGCACTATGGGGGCAAAACTTCAAACTTGACATGACTTATAATCAATGCATGCTTTTATTCCTTAATGATGTTTTGACTCAAGACCATTTTTTCTCTAGAAGTTTGAAGCATTCAGTCCCTCATGAGAAAAAAAGATCCCCATATCCTGGAATTCTAGTTCCCCAAAAAAGAAAATTATATTTTTGTTCTTGCTTCTTTGACATTTAAGTCATTTTTTTCCCTCCTTCCTCCTCAGCAATTCACAGCTTTAGGGATGAATCATAGCCATGAACCAAGATAACTAAAATTAGCCAAGTGAGATTGGGGCAACATTTTGTTGGAGGTTTTCAACTCCTATCTTCTGTCAGAAATGTTGGAGAGAAAGCACTCCTATACTTTCTTACATTGTTTTACTCTCTACTCTTTTTAAAGGCATCTTGAGGGTTTATTTACAAGGGTTGTTGTCATCACCCACTCAATGTTATTGTGTCCTAAGTTCAGTGGAACACTCTAGAGTCATGAGCAGGTTTGAGACAGTGAATTCCATCTTTGGGCTGCAAAATTCCTGTAGCTACTCACTGAGGATCATTAATTCTTTCACTCTCTTATCTCCTTCCACAGCCAGTAACAAATCCCTTCACCTCACCACTAGCTTTCCCTTCTTCTTTTGTTATTACCTAACAATGAACTTGAAATGGATTATTACACAAGAATATTACTATTTTCAAAGAATAACTTCTAGATGCTTAACAGTAAATTCTCAGACAACGTGGGGAGAGGTTTGGGGACAAGAATTTGCTTACAGGGTGTCACCACAGCTTGGCTCTGATGAATTTAAGTCTTTTAGTTGGATTTGTTATAACTTGCTGTTTATTTTAGCATTGAGACTACTGCCGTAGTTAAAAAATCATGGCCAAATCCCATCTTGGACTTTTTCCCCCCAATATTTTGTGGAAAGAACTTTCTAAAAAGCTGCTATTTAAAAGATTCTATATTTAAATTCAACTGTCCATTAATCCTAGGCAAATAACACCTTAAAATTTCTTCATGCTTCTTTATCCCTTCATCCAAGCACTGAGAAAACTTCTCTCTTGGAGGAAATAGTCTCTAACATTGTATACTTTCAAAGGCCTCTGAAATTGAAAAGGAGGCCCCAGACTTCTGTGCATGTTTGAATCTGTGGGTGACCAGGCAGAGCTCCTAGTACTTTTGATAAAATGTCTCAGAAAAGGCTTCAAGAAGGTTTATATTCAGCCCTAAATGTCTTGAAGGCAGTAGCTTTCCATGTTCAGAATGGCTAATCCTCTTAATCTTCATTCTTTTCCTGATCCTGAACTTTTTTTTTATGTGTATTGGTGAAATACTAAACAGCTGTGTGGCTTTGGCAACTGTTCTGATGTCTCTGAGCCCTACCCCCACACATACACCCAATTAAATGAGAGGTTTAGGCTCTTGGCATGGATGGTACTGCTTAGATAACTCTCATCACCACTCCCCACCCCCCCCACCCCCGATCCCCCAGACCCATGGCAGACAGCATTACCCGATCCCAGTACTCTTCCTGCTGAACACAGATTAGCCTTCAGAACCCTTCTCAACACAATTCTCTAGGGTCCACATCTCACCGACTGGTGATGCCACAAAGTGCTGTCTCTAACCCACACTGTGCCCCCTGCTGGTTCCTCACATCCCATAAGCCCCTCCTGCCCATCTGCGACCTCTCAGTGCCTTCTCTCCCCAGAAAAAAGGGACCCAGGGCATATGAACATGAGAAGACTGAGGCTTTTTTCCTAAGGGTGTGAGTCATGTTTAAGAACATAACCATATATATCATCCCATCTCCGTTCTAAGTGGTATGAAATGTCTCTGTTTTTCTTTGTTATCTGTTTTGCCCAAACATTGACATTTCCTCTCCTGCCTGACCGCCGGCATAACTCAACATACAAAAACAGATATTCTTTACAATAGAAGACAGAACAGAACCCAACCCGACACTACAATATTGTGAATATAATTCAGCGATATAAACTCAAGATAGTTTCCCAATCCTTTCTTGACCACAGTACTTTCTTCTACTACATCCTATCCTCTTAACTCCCTCCCCACCCACCTTCCACAGTAATTAGAAATGGAAAAAGTTTAAAGCTAAAACTCGTTCACTTGCTCATAGAGAAATTATCTTAATGCCTTTCAAGTTTATGTAGTTATTTTTGAGAGAGACAGAGACAGCTTGAGCAGGGGAGGGGCAGAGAGAGGGGGGAGGGAAAGAGAATCCCAGGCAGGCTCCATGCTGTCAGCACAGAGCCCGATGCAAGGCTTGAACTCACAGAACGGTGAGATCATGACCTGAGCTGAAATCAAGAGTTGGACACTTAACCCACTGAGCCACCCAGGCACCCCAATCAGTCCCTCTTTGAGGTATGAATACTTTCCTCCAAATGAGATGCACATGTGTTGAGCACTGTAGTCTGTACCATATCCTGGTCTCTCAGGATATAATTGCTCTTTAGAAAAACCTGTTTTGGAAGGACACTTGCAGAGATTGGATTGTCCCTACAATGATCATGACCCCAGAGAGGAAAGAACTTGCATATCTTTGAGGGAGGTGAAAGAATGAAAGGAAATTCAGATACATCTTAGAAAGAAAACATTTTGACTCAGCCTTGCCTTGGGATAAAGGAAGGAAGGACCAAATGACCAGTGGATCAGAGATAAAGAAGGCATTGTCTGATGCCTGAGGTTCAAGGGAGAAGGGATAGGCTTTTAGGAGTCTGGGTCCAGCTCCGTCAGGACTAGTATAATAACAAACCTTGTACCTATATCTTTTCTGTGGCTGTATGGTATGTCACCTGAGCTGTCTTCTCATGACCAGGCAAGGCACCAAAGACCCCAGAAGAGGGTTCCAGAAATGAAGATTCCCCAGTCCCCTTAGGCAGCACTGATCAGAAATGCTACCCACTGGCCTGCCAGGAAGACTTCTGTTTACAGAGAGACTTTTAAAATCCTTTATGCTGCCTGTCTGCTGGCTACCATGCCTTCAATTTAATATCTACATTCCTTATTAAAGTGCAGACAACCAGGTAATAGAGAACACCCTAATTATAATCAGAAATGGTATTCATGTAATCACTCACTGATTTATTCAGGACCTTTAATATTAAAGTCTTGTGGGAGACATTTATACCTTGATTTCAACACATTTATTAAATGCTTTACTAAAATGTGGTTTTCCATAGTCAAGTGGAAAATACATATATATTTATATATAGACATATTTTATAAATATATTTATAAAAATACACATATTTTTAGAGATATAAATATACCCTAAAAGATACTCTAGAATACATAGATGTGCCCTAGAATCTAAGAATGGTGGGGAAAAAGGCACTACAGACAAGAAATAAACTTGAAATTCAGAGGCTGAAGGTATTCAAGTTTATCATTTTGTTCAGAATTTTTTCTGGTCATAAAAGTCTACTTTACTTGAAGTGGGGAGAGTGGGTTTTTTTTCATTGAAGATTACTATTGTGTCAGCATAGTCCATGTTATTAGTTTTGCTTTCATTTTGTATCATTAAAGAAATCCTCCTGGTTCATCTCCGATGGCAGCACTTAGGAAGGAAAGAGAAAAGTTACTTTAAAGGAAGCCTAGGCAGACATATTAGGAGCCGCTTCTAATCCTTTTTGGAAGCAGGCTGGATGTGAGCCCTAAATAAATGTATCTTTACAGAGAAGGCATGTGAGATAGCACAACCACTGACGTTCCTGTATATACATAAGAAGAAATGACATCAAAACTACAGCCCAAGGAACTTAGGTTAGCTGCAAGGAGAAATTTCTAATCACAAAGTTATTAATCATGGAATAAACTAATGGGGAATTTGAAGAGAAATTTTTCCAGTCACCTTTTAAAACAACCTGAACTGTCTTTCTCTGAGAGCTTTGGCAATTCTGCTGACTTGGGTGGAATGGACAGAATGTCTGTGTGAGATTTTCCCAGTCTGTGGAGTCTAAGACTTCAGCCAAAGACCAGCACCATGTTCTTAGCATGTATATTCATCTTGTTTTTTTAAATGAAGCATGCAAGATGATATTTCTAGGCACCCAAATAATTCACTCCTCCCTGAGTATATCACTGCTCTTCCTGACTCTTCCACTTTTGTCACCTGAATTACCATTTTCCTAAATTCAGTCTTGAAACATTGCAGCTCACACTCTCACCTCTTCAGGCTTTAGGACTTCTCTCCTCATTTGAATGATCACAATGACCCATCTCTCTTGCAGCCATCAGCCTCTCCTGGCAATAATTCCTTCTATAGACTTTCTACCAGGTCACTGATATATCATCTCTGAATCCCATTGTGTCTACGTACTTAGTCCTCAAAAGCACTCAATGTCACACTTCCCTTACACATGCATATTCTATGCTTTGACCAAACTGACCTACTAATTGATCTTAGGATCTAATTTCTGGCTTCTGACCTGTGCTAGTCAGGATAGGTTGGATTATGCTGGGAGTAAAAATCAACTCCTAAATCACAGAGGCTTCCAACCACAAGAATTTATTTCCTGCTCATGCTACATGTCCATCTTGGGTCAACGAGGAGCTTCGGTCACCATGATCACTGAGGCACCAGGTTGTGGATACTCTATATCAACAAAGATTTCCAAAATCACCATGACAGGGCAAGAGTACAGACTCTTAATACTTCCACCCTCAAGTGACACTCATCACCTCCATTCCCATTTCATATGTAAAACTTAGTGGCATGGCAATGTGTATCTTCAAAGAGGGCAGAGAAGGCAATCTTAACATGTGCCCAGGTCCTGAACACACAAAACAGTATGACAAGCAACACTAATGATTACTGAAGTACTGAAGTCTATCCTGAGACCCAATATTTGGCTCTCTCTGTCTCCTATAGGCAAAATATATTTGTGTCCCATCACCACCATCAAAGGCAGAAAACTCAAATCCTGGTCCTAACGTAAACTTCAAAGTTTATGATCTGTGGATGATGAATGATCATCAGATATATAGCTCTTCCACACTTGGAGATCTGTAGACTCTAATTGAAAATGATCTGCCCCCTAAATGCCACTTAAAATGGTGGAACAAGAACAAAAACAGCCCCCAGAAGACCCCCATTCAAAAAGAAGATGGGAGACAACAGTAGTCACTGGTCCATAGCAATTCTTCAATCCTATTGAGGAAGGTGTTCAGGCTCCTTACCCTGGGGGAGGCAAGGTTTCTTGATTAGGTCTCAAGTCTGCTCCCTGGAAGCAATTCCTTGTACATCATTCTCCATGTTTCCCAGTTCCCTGCTTTGGGAGAGTCTTCCATTTCTATTTATGCCTCCTGACCATATCCAAAGTGCACAGCTGGGAACATGTGCTCCTTGAAGCCCAAAAGACATTTTAGGACTCCCCTTGTTACTACATATTTTAATTGCAGTACACCTCTCTCAAGACTGTAGTCCGCTTCTTATCTATGGATTTGGGTGAGTTGCATGTAACAATCATCACACACACAGAACTCTTCTAGATACAATGATCATTTCTGCTCTATTTGTTTGCCTTCCCACACCCATGCCTCTAAGATACTCTCAGCCTACAAATGTACTAGCTGCTTTCCTCTGGATCATTTGTCTAATCAAAGTATTTACCTAATTGTATATTCATTCTAAATGCTCTGACTCCACTCAAAGGTTTGAACAATAAAGTGAGGTAGCCATATCCTTGATTTGAACCTTGTCACAAGTGGTAGTTTTTATCACTCATAACCTCCTCAGGTTTACCTTTTACAAATGGGGCTGAAATCAGTTGCATCTTCCGATCCTGCAAGTCTTCACATCTCTAGCCTCTCCTTATTCCCTTTCTTTGCTACTTACAATCTAACCAATTCTTTTCTGAGCTTATTTCAAGCTGCATAATATCTTGTTGAAGGCTGCCAATAGCAACCAACACATGTTATTGACATTGTGTTTTGTACCTACCTCCCCTAAAGTTATGAGTTCATTTATTACGTATCTACCTTCCAAGTTGTTGCAGACAACAGTTTACCAAATGACTCACCACTGTATAACCTAGATCAGTATGTTTCCTAGCCTCTAATAGTTACTCACCTGCTTGCCACCAATTTCTGAAGCTATACTCATATATGTTAGGGTATTCTGTTGTTGCTACCATAGGGGCTCCCCATTTCTGGTACCAACTTATGTACCAGTTAGGAGAGACTAGGTTATGCTCTGTTGATAATCCTTAAATCTCAAAAGTTTAATTCTTGTTCACAATATGTGTCCATTGTGAATTGTCAGGAGGCTCTGCTCATTTCAGTCACTCAGATGTCCAGAAAGACAGAGAGTATATCTCAGTAGGTGCTTCAATGGCCACCAAATCATAAAAGGGGAAAGTGCTTAATTGAGCACTCTTTCCTAGAATTGATACACATCGTTTTTGCTCATGTTTCATTGCGAAAGCCATCCAGATGACCACACCTATTTCAGAGAGACAGAGAAGCACAATACTACTATGTGCCCAGAAAATGGAGAGCTGGGTATATCTGATGGACAGCAGTAATGGTACCTCAAGGTCTTTGTGTATACTGTTCCCCACCCTATCCACCAAGAAAGCCATCTGCTCTTCATTTATTCATTCAGTTAATGCAGCATATTGCTGAAGAACACAGGCTCTGAGGTGAGATGACCTGGCTTCAAAATCATAGCTCTGTCACTACTAGATGTGTTACTATGGGAAAATCACCTAACCATTCTGTGACTCAATTTCCTCATCAGTTATACAGGGATGATAATATTTCCTACCTCAAGAGTAATTGTGAAGAATCAATAAGGTAACATATGTAGAACACTTTGACCAGTGCCCAGCACATAGTAAGTGCTCCATATGTGTTAGCTATTACTATTTATTATATTTTTGGCCACCTACTATGTGCTAAGCATTGGGATACGTTAGTATCCAGGATTCCTAGTATGATAGAACTTACACTCTAATAGGAGAGAAGAGTAGGAAAAAAACCTCTTCGTTCTTTTCCATCTTCCTCTCAAATTAAAACTCTCCTTGTTAGCTATTATTTCTGCCTCCTAAAAATTCCTGGAGCACTGTGTTCAAACACTTTCTCAAGGTAGTTGTAGACTTCTTACATATACTTCTGTTTTCTCTGTGCCCACATCAAATGCTGCCTGAAGTAAGGTTGGCAAAGTTCTGGGCATAGGGTCAGCCCCGAGAGGTGCTGAATGATTGCTAACTTACCATTAAACAATCTCTCTATGCCTCAGATGTATTGATCAGTAGCTTCCCACAGTGGCTTTAACCTATAGTTGTTGAGTTGAATTGTCATCTAATACCCGCCTGCCACCCTTTGGCTATGCCTGTGCTTACTCAGACTCTACCCTTCCTGTGCTTCTGAATGTGCGGTTCTCTGCACAGCTCTCTGTTCCTTCTCAACCCTCCTTAGCATCGCCAGCCCACCTGGAGCCTGGGAGCTCAGTCTGGCAGGTATATATTAGTATGCTAAAAATATCTGTGCAGCCATCCCTAGGATTGTCATCCCCTCTGAACATTAGCATACTTCTGTTACTGCATCGGGGAATCCCTGTTCATTCTAGTTCAGTGAGGAGGAGGGGAGAGGCTCTAAGACCAACATTAACTAGTCCTTTTAGAGTCAGAGAAGGAGTCTCTGCAATAATCACCTTCCCTGGTTAGCATTCTTTCAAATTGATTTGTCACACAAATAAACCAATGAAGAAGAAATATATTTGATCATCTATCCTGATAACGAGTTAACATTTAAATTTTCTTTCAAGCTTACTTTTCAAGCTAAAAATCACAGATAACAATTTGTCATTGGTCCTCCCAATGGTGTCAGAAGGAATTTAGAATTGACTTTAGCCAACATTTTATTGATAAACCAAGGGTTCCCCGTGGTTATGAGCCTCAGGAGATAGAGCCCAGCTTGGCCTTGGATCTTGGGTCTTGGGTCTCAGGCTCCAGCCGTCTGCTTTCATCCTCCCACTGTCTTGTGGAGCTCTGGGGACTTTTCCCCAACTAAGACTGTCTTCACCATCTGCACATTGTTCCTGGCTTCTAGCTCAGAAACTTCTTTTGGTTCTCTGGACCACTTCTCTTTCCCAGGAGAAGCAGAGCTGAGAGCTCTAGGCATAGATCGAGGTTATCACCTGTATATGAAATTGCCACCACCTCGGTAGCATCATCCCTGGGCCAGACTACAAGAGAGATGGACAATGGGCTGTGGGCTTGGGCACCTGAGGAGACTGGCCTGATCCTAGAGCTCATGTCTAGAGAGGCTGAAATTACAAAGCCAAGATAGAACCACTTCCTTGTGTTGTTTCCCTTGTTTCCTTCTACTCAATGAAGAGAGATAATGTCAAGATGTTAGAGTAAGAGAAGTTGAGATTTAAAATAGCCACGTTCTTCAAGCCCGAGTCTGTGCTCCCTCTTCATTGAAAGGAACCACTTGGCAATGTTGGCTGGTCCAGTTTGCCAGTGAGAGCCAATGATGTGCACTCTCCTCAATGCCACCTCATTTGTGTCACCATGGTAACTTGACATTGGCCACAATGGGACTGTTTACACCACAGAATTCAAGAAATCCTACAAATCAGAGATATTTTTCTTCCCAGGGAGCCCATTTTTAAGCATTTACCCGTATGCTACTGCACATGAGCTCCAAGTAGCCATTCTTCAGAGACAGGACAAAAAGAAAATCTTAGAAGCAAAACTAGAAAGAACCTCAGAGATTATTCCAACCCACTTATATTTCAAATGAGGAGGCAGAGGCCCAGAGAAGATCGGTGACTTGCTCAAACTATTGGGCAAATTTTAGGATCCAAATCTTCTCACTCACAGCTAAGAATTCTTCCCAGATAAATAAAAGTTTTCAAGCTGCTGCATTCCCTGAGCAAGACAAAAGAAATATAAGCGCTTTGTCTCTACTGCAAATATATGATTAAGTGTCACCAAAACAAAGAAAACAATTTTGTATAATTATTTGTAAGTTTCAAAATAACATTATGTATGTTACCTCAGACCAAAAGTGCTACAATTGCTCAGAAAATAGAAAGTTATTATGGTAGAAACAGCAAGGGATGGCTTCATGAAAGAGAAAGGATTCAGCCTAGAATTTGAATAATTACACAGAGGCAGGAGACTGGGGGTCAGGAATGTGTCAGAACAGAAAGGAACCAAGCTGACTGACATAGGAGAAGGAGTATTTAAAAATGGGGAACTGTCTTTGGAGAGAGGGAAGACATGTACAAGGAAGATCTTTAAACTAGAGAATTAGCTTTGCTTTAATCCAGTTAGTGACAGGGAATCGTTGATGACAGAGTAGGAAAATAATGTCATTGCTGTTTTAGAATGATGGCCTGCCTAGCGTGGAATAAAAAAACCAATTACAGGGGAACTTTTCTCCCATTTAGATGAGAGAATGTTCTACATTATTTACATGGGGATCTACATTGGAAGGATGTTTTCTAACAGCTCAATAGTCATTCTTTCTCTGAAGAGCCTAGGGGTGATTTTTTTTCCTTTCTTTTGCTTTTCTCTATTTTTTTTTCTTTTAGTTTCTTTAGGCCTTTCCCCCTCTTGCTGTGTAGCTAATTTGAACAACATCAAAAATCACCTCAAAGAATAATAACTAACACCTAGAAGCACTTCCTAAATGCCAGTACGTATAGTAATTCTAATGGTACCTCAAGACAGGAATTATTGTTATCCTGAATTATATGAGGAGGTTGATTGACTTGCCCCAAAGTTCACAGGGTCTCGAGAGCCACAGCCAGGATTTAAAATGAGAGGCTCCATCATTAACCACTATTCTATGCTGCCTCCTAATGTGAGATCCAAGTTGGAGGCAAACAGTTTGAAATCAAGCCCAAGGAAATAAGCCCAAGGAAAGTCACACTGATCCAGCATGAAACACTAGAAGTATAGAGTAGGAAGGGGCAAGGTGCACTTACGTAGATAAAAATACCAAAAATCAAAAGTCACCCTAGAATGGGTCATATCCCTTGTTGTTGTGTTCTCTCGTATGTTGTGGTGATACTCTACACCACGATGAATTTCACACCTATACACAGCTCTTTTCTCTTTAGGAATAATGGGAAGATTTCAGTTTTTATTATTATAAAAATAATACGCAAGAAGTTCAGCAGCACCAATGAGTATTTTAATAATATGTAAATGAATTCTTCCCTCTCCATCCCTTTTTATCCCTTAGAGGTAAGAATCATAACCAATTTTCATGTACCCTTTCAAAATACTCCATGCAGACATTATGAACACACATGTCTATACTTCATATGCACAGATCCTCACCTTGCCCTTTTCACTTAAAATTCTTTTTCTTTTTAAAGTTTATTTATTGGGAAAGAGAGAGAGAGGGAGAGAGAGTGCATGCACGAGCATGGGAGCAGCAGAGAGAAAAGGAGAATGAAACCCAAGCAGGCTCCACACTATCAGCACGGAGCCTGATGTGCGGCTGGATCCCATGAACCATGAGATCATGACCCGAACTGAAATCAAGAGTTGGACATTAAGCCATCTGAGCCACCCAGGCACCCCTTAAAATTATTTCCTAAACATTATTTTATGTAAGTGCACATAGATCAACTTTTTTGAGAAATTCTTCTTAGCAACTGCAAAGTATACTACCGTATGGGTAAACAATAACTTAGGTAACCACTTCCCTCTTTGCGTGGAGAATATTCTTTAAGCAAAGGCAAAGAAGGCAAAAAGCCTTAGTGATAAGAAAAGGAGATATTTACGATCTATCAACATGATCATTGGATTTTAACTCTTGGGCAAGAGGGCAGAAATGAGTAAGAATTTGGGAGTACTCTCCATAAACATGAAGGAAAACAAAGCACTTGATCACTTGAAGAGAATGGAGATGAAACATAAGGATGTTATAAAGGGAAATGTTCCCAACCATCAAATTCAAATAGTATAATCACAAAGCCTGCCTTTTCAATTCCCTGCAGACAGGACTGTGTTCTAAACTCATGCCAATCAGGTAGTGAATATAAACAATCAACCATTGCAAAAACAATCCAGGGGGCCATTGTAAAACTAAGTGAATTTTTGGTTGTTTTTCTGTTTTTGTGACTTACAGTCATAATGATATTTGATCCATAACTAGAACTTTCAAGCTTATTTTCCTTTTTGAATATTTTGAAATCCACTGAGCTATTTAGAAAACAGATTAAAAGCTTCCTATTCTTCTTTCCCTGGCTGTCTTGAAAAAAACAAACAAACAAAAACAAACAAGCAAAAAAGCAATCATCTTAGGGAGAGGAAGGTCCTCTTATTAGCAGGAAGGAAAAGTGACCCTTCAGGGGGAAAAAATCTTAGGTTTTCTCATTCTGTTTTGTTTTTGCAAAATAAGGTAAATCCATTAAATGCTGTGCTGCTTGACCCCCTTGGACCATCCCTGAGTTTATTTGAGTAGTTACTATGGCAACCACCCACACTTGAAGTAGTTGAGCTGAGTATTGTGGAAAACAGCTTGCAGAGCTTCTGTCTGGCTCCCATCATCATTTCACGTACCCTGGTGGTCACTTCATGTCATTAAAGCTAAATGGCAATTTAAATATATTAATAATGCTTTTTTGTTCTCCTTTAAAGAAAAAAAACACTTTTTAAAAGCATGATAAAACAACAAACATATAACATTTGCCATGTGAGTCTGCTGGCTGGCCTCGATACTGCAAGAGATGGAATAATGTCAGGAACCAGAGGAATGCAGGGAAGAGACCCCAGTAGGGACAGCACGCTTGGCCACCACTACCCTCCCCATCAGCCCCCGACTCCCTCCTTCTTCCCCTTCCCATAATCAAGAACCCACCATGATAGTCAGATCACAGAGCTGCTGATACAGAGGCAGCCCAAAATAATGAGAAAAGGCAGCCCCGACGACAGATCTGGACTCCATCACTTTGCAACCTTAGACAAGTTACTTAACTTCTCTGAGTGTGGTTTTTGTTGTTCCTGCTTTGTGAGGTTTTGTGAGGTTTTTTTTCTCATTTTTAAAATAGTTCTGATTATCTAGAATTAAATTAATATTGTGAGAATTCGGTGAGCTAACAAATATGAAGCACCTGATCTGAAATGCTTCATTCAGTAGGCATGTATTTAGTGTGTCCTATGCACAAGATACACATTTTACATAAAAATAAACAAATCTAGAGGAATAAAAAGGAGACAACTGGAAAACCATAAAAATAGGTACATTTACAGAGAATAGTTTACTCAACAACCCACAATACGCCAAGCCAATTAAGTAGACCTGAGCCAGACTCTAAGATTCTTCCTCCTTCCCAAATAAGTTCTGGGCTGTATTTTTCTTCTACTTTGCCCTTGACTTTTGATCCCCGTATGCTCATCCCTGGTCCCAGGCTCCAAATATAAGGTACTTCCCTAGCTGACCTGAAGGGCTCCTTGGCTGAAGGAGCAATCTGCTTCTTCTAAGCCTTCCCCATGTAGACCTCTGTGGCTGAGAATTGTATGTGTCCTCCCTGGAAATCCTGTGTCTGTCCTTTACCCACTTCTCTGCTTTCATCTCTTCTGTTGGAAGATTTCACTGGCAGGTAACTAAGACTGGTCTGTGGTCTGGTGAAGTGAAGTGTTTTACTTATTATCCTAAATGACTATCTTTGCCTGTGTTTCCAGGAAACCAGTGGTTGAGGGACAAGGATTAGAATGGACCAGATCCTTTGTCTTAGTACCTCATGATACATGGATTCCTTGACTTGCTTGACCAATCTGGGTGAAGCCCACCCTTCTGATAGTGTACAGGGTGACCTACCTGATCGACCACTAAATGTGTTAAGAATGTCCTGTTTCTGTGCACACTAGCCTTTAATAGTAGAAAGCTTTCTTTATTCTTTTATTGCTCATATTTTCATCTTTGATCTATACTACCAGGCAGATTCATTGTCCGCTTCTGAATACAATAGTTCAAGAAACCATGGTGATGTACCATAGGATGGAGAAACTACTGGGAAATGCATGTTTTAATTATTAAAATGAATTCTGGTGATTATTTTTATCAACCAAGCACCTGTGGCTAGAATTGGCTTGGACAGCATAAAGGAGAACCCACGAGCTCCCATCTCCAGAGTGACTTCAGCTCTTAGCTTAGTGGTTGAGTGCATATGACTGACAGGTCCATGTCATATTCATGGAACAAGCTCATTTGGCTTCCTCCCAGGATCTCCTAGATAGGCTGTCACTCAGTGCACATTTTCCCTCTTCCAGGCTCCTCAAGATAACACACAAATCCTTCCAATGGACTGTCATACTATTAGGAACATTTTCTTATGCAGTAGGTATGAGAGCATTTCACTTTTATGTCATTTTTATAATTGTGAAAGTTTGTTATTTATACCTCCTTTGAACACGAAACAGCCCCCCGTCTATGCAAGAGAATCTACTACAGCAATTACAGGTCATGAACAGAACTGGAACTTAGCTCAGTCTTCCTATTCTTCAGCCAGAATATGTTCTAAAAGGCTAAATGCCAGTAAGAAACTAGTAAGAAGCAGAATTTTTAAGAAGAGAAACGCATTGTTTGCTCCAAGTCTTCCTTACAGAAAAGTTCCCAAGATGACCTTGAGCCCAGAGTTCTAAGTGCTGTGCCTGTCTTAATCACAAATTAATTCACCTATCTCTATCACTGCACTAGAACCCAGGATAGGTGCAAAGGAATGACATCAGTAGTCAACCTCAGCGATGATTTTGCCCAAGGTTGCTGGGGAAACCTAGCTGCCAACTGGCAAGCCCGGTGGAGGTATTCATTCTTCCCTCCTTAATCATGTTAGCCCTTTTATCATCAGATGATATCTCTCTCTCCTTGACCAAGTCCTGTAGCCCTGTATTCCACTTGTTCAGCTTCTTAGCATTTCCAGTTGCCTAAAGAGATCATATAACAGAAGAATAATAAATTCTATTTTGGGTTTTGGCTGGTATGTACAAAGGGAACATTTGTGTTGTAGATGAGTAATTTGCATTCAACAGGCCATGCAACTCTAAGAAAAGAGGTAAAAATAATGGGGGGAAAATTGAAAAAATGTCTTTTAATGATATCTAACTTTGCCCTCAATAAGAAAATCCCCAACTGTTTCAAGGGATTTGGGGACTTCCTCTGAGTTCCCCGCAACATCCAGCTTCCCTAACACTTAAGACAATCGGTAAGGAGCTCCATGATCCTCCTAATCCAGGCCAGTTAGAAATGTCCACAAAGTGGTAAGGGTGACAATTCAGAAATACGTGGGTAACTCACAAGGAAGGAAGTTGGCTGACGTTACCTCCTCCTTACCAGTAAATAAGTTTCCTTGGATCATTCTACAGTCTCTTAAGATATTGTCTTCTTCAAGACACATTATTCCATCACACAGCAATCAATGTAGAGGCCTCACAGTGGGACACAAGGAGACAGCAACTTTGCAGAAGTCAGCCATGGTGGGAGAGGAAACTAGTGACGCACTTTCTCTACACCATATGTTATCAAATTAGCCAGATCCTGTGTGCTCAGAATTGGCAGCACTTCCTCTGCTGCTGGATACGTGGGACAGCAGCTCACAGCCATGCAGCTACCTTGATAATTAGGTGGAGTCTGTGCCAATTTTTGCAATCTGCCCTCTAGGAGGCAGCCGGCCAAAGCATGCCTCTGTGGCCATGTGTGAGCCCACATGGACGATTCCACCCCTTTGTTCTATGTCAGCATTTTCTGCCCCACACAAAATCCCCAGGTGCGAGAAACTCGCTTCACACATGGTGGAACCTTCTACATTTAACATAATGGAAGTGCCAAATGGGGAACATCTTGGGTTGGTTATTCATGGGCTCCTCTTCAGGCATCACTTCCCATTGCCATCGTCATGTTCAGCAAAGTATTAGGAGCACAATTTTTAACATGGAGAGTTCTGAAGTAAAAAAAAAAATGCATCTGGTGCCTGGGTGGCTCATTCATTAAGCATCTGGCTTCATCTCAGGTCATGATCTCATAAATCATGAGTTCAAATCCTGCTTCAGGAGAGCTCAAGCCCCATTTCAGGTGAGCTCAAGCCCTACTTCAGGTAAAAATATATATAAGCCCCAGGTGAGCCCTGCTTCTCTCTCTCTCTCTCTCTCTGTTCCTCAATCATCTGCAAACTCTTTCAAAAAAAAAAGAAAGAAAAAGAAAAAATGTGTCAGTGCCTAGAATGCACATTGTCAACCACACGGAGTCTCTTATTTATATATTATGGCCTGTATTATTGCTGGTCCCTGACCAGCCTTCCATGCTGTCATAGTTATAGGAGAATTAAAGGAGGAGCCAGAGTGTGGGGGTATGAGGGTAAACAGTAATAATAGACCACCTGGGACCTAGCCAGCCACACACACCCTACCATTCAAAGGAGGAAGGAAAAGATGTGTGTGCATGGGACATAGTTGTTTGTTCATTTACTCATCTATTCAACAAGTACTTAGTACTTGCTGGGTACCAGACACTATTATAGGCACTGTAAATACCTCAGGAAACAAACAGTAATCCCATGGAGTGTGCATTGTAGTGAAGTAGACAAAAATAGGTAACATAGATAAGTACAGGTCAGGTCAGATGGGAATACGATCTGGGAAGGAAAAAATTAAGCATGGGTAGGTGCCTTTCAGACAGAGGGACCCTGGAAGGTCACAGTGAGGAGGGATATTTGGGGAAAGACTTGAAGAAGATGAGGGAGTAAGGTTTGCAGCTGTCTGAGGGAGAAGGAGTCAGGCAGGGAGCAGTAAGTGCAAAGTCCCTGGGGTACACCTGATGTGTTTGAGACACAGCATGAGAGCCTGTGCAGACAGAGAAAAGTGGGTGATGGGGTCCCAGAGGGACTGGAGCCAGACCAACAACAGGCCTGGAGAACACTTTGGATTTTACCAAGGAAGATGGGGAGATATCGGGAAGCTTTAAGGAGAGGAGTGGCCTCTTCAGAGAATTTCTCTGGCTGCTTTTTTGAGAAGAAACGAACAGGGAGCAAGGATGGAAGCAGGGAAAGCTGTGGGAGTATTCTGGGGGGGCAGTAACCAGGGCGTGGGTGGGGGCAGCATCTGGAGGCAGTGGCCAAATGCTGGATCTCTTCTGGAAGCACAGCCAGTGGGGATCAGGTGGGGATCGGAAGGAAGAGCTGAGGCAAGACTTCGGCCTCGGGGTAGAGGCAGAGTAGGGGACTGTGAGAGGAGCAGTTTTGGGAGGGAGACGTGGAAGGAAGCTTCTTTCTGCATACTTAAATGGACAAAAACAATCAGAAATCCAAAAAGACATGTACTGGCCATCCTTGTTAAAAGCCCTGTACCTTTGCCCTGACTCAGGTCAGGGGAGATGATGAGTATGAGAAGACCTCCCATCAGGAGAGATGAACGTTTACCTTAGTTTCTTTTTTATCAAGTAAACTTAAAAGATGTCTTTTATCAAGGCCTCACCACTCCTAAAAGGACCTGTTCTGTTTGAGGCTGCTAAAAATTAGAACTACCAAGCCAAAATCTATTCCCCTTAGTCCAGCCTCCACAGAACATGACCTCACAGAACAATTACCAAAATATCTAAGAATCTGCCCATGTTTACCATAACCCACCTGGCTACAGGTACGACAGACTCGACCCTCCGCCGCAGAGCAGCAGGGATCAGAGAGGGTCCAAATGGGGGTGGAGTCAAGCCTTGACCGCTGGTCCTTCTGCAAGGGCATCTCACTGACGAAATCACCTTGTCTGTCTTAACCCGGTTCCCACAAATGAACCCTTACATAATGCTTCCACAAGCTCTATGACAAGAGGAAGATGAGTGACAGGGAGGGAGGGCGTGAAGCTGGGAAGAAAGCAAAGCAAATACAAGGTGCGACCAGTACCAGGCTGGCCAGGGCTTTGTGGGAAAAGCTAGACGGTATGTGGTTACCTGAGACATTGCTGGGGAGGCTATATGGAACCTGCTTACGCTGGAAGAGTCCATCAGAAAGAGAAAGGCGAGCAGTTTATCTGCTAGTCCCTTCCAGTTCTGGTCTCTCATTGGTCACAACTTGCTCCACAGGGTATTAATGGGGCCACATTTCTGAGCTGCAATATGTGGCCCCTCCAGTCACCTAGTTAAGAAGCCTGAGTGTCCAGAGGCCCAGTGGCTTACTGGGAGCTGGTGTCGAGGGGGTCGGGCGGGCACAAAGGGACCTGGGAGGTGCATCGGCTGGATCCACACATCATCTTAGCAGTTCAGCCAACCCAGGCTCAATCTGGGCTAACACCAGCACCCAAGGAATCTGGTCTGTGTGGTGAGGTGTGGCCGGGGCACCTTCAGGCAGTGGTGACACACGCTGTCAGGTCACTGGAATCACCCTGTTCCTTCTGGTCTACAGTGGATGCTGGGCCAGCAAGTGAAGTTCAAAGCTTGGGGTCCCACGTCCAGGGGGAAAGGAGTTGAGAAGGGGGAGGTGAGAGGTCAGAATCTCCATCAAAAAGGTCAGCAGAACACCAAGGCAGAATGTCCCATCATCATGCTTTAAGTACCCACATCTTGGCTTAGGGAAGACGACTGCTACTCTGCAGACCCACGGGTACCCAGGGCCAGCCTGTCATGCGGCTGGGGCATGGGCTCCTGGGGTCAGGTGTTGCCAGGTTGGTTATAGGCTGAGTTAGAGCTCTAGCCAGGTAAAGGTAGAAGGTCCTCCATGGGGAAGTGGAAATAGTCAGGAACTGACACGTTGCTTTGCCATTAAAAATGATAAATTGCCTATTTCCCATTTTAATTATGTTTCATTTCAATTGCTCACATTGAGCAATAGGCTTTAAAATGCTGAGGTTGTTATACTTTCCAGGAAAATATATTGCAATTTGTATAAAATACGTAGCCATTTATGTGGAATATCATATATTACATAACGACTGTCAGTGACATTGTCAATATTCTATGTATTTGTGTATGAATAAGGTTTCTGTCAATATCCACCACCACCTCCCACTTCACCCACAAATGTGCACACACATATATCACCTTGTTTCAATAAACGGCATCATGCAACACAGACTAAACTTGACAGCTCTCAGTTCAAGCCAGCATTATGAATCCACAGCCTGTTGTTCTTATGAGCCACTTTGCGTTTTCTGACCCCATTGTAATAGCAAATATATATGAAATTAAGGGGAGAAAAAGGCTGTTTTTCATGGCTTTCCCATCTATGCTGATTTCTAGCGGGTGCCACTCTGCTATACTAAGCCAATTTTGATTAGTAATTATCATCATGACTTGTAAACTTGCTAGAAGATAAGGCGCTTGTCAAGTACATTATTATAATGCCTGTACCTACTTTTCCAAGGGATATCATTTTTCATATTCTGCCACCTATTCCCCACCTGTTCTCCAGAAACATCATCAGAGTTGACAGGTCTTTATTGCCTCAGTCCAAAAGCCATGCCCATGGCACACCATTGAGGTGAACCTGCACTAATTGATTCTGTCATTTCTAAGAGGCAGAAACCACATCTGCAGAAGCCCAGTCGGGTCTTTTGTTTTAATGAGGCAAAAGTAGCTTCCATGTTTGTCTGTGCCTGTCTGCAAAGTGACAGTGATTTATCTCACACTGAAAGCAAGTTCAGGGGCCTCCTTGAGAAGCACATAAATCTACCAACTCCCTGTGACATATGTTTAAGGCCTGCCAGCCACCCTCACAATGAATTCTTCAGAGGAGAACTTGCCTGCCTCCCCAGTGCCAAAAACTTAGTGTCCGATTTGCAATTCCTCCTTTCGCCCCAGATCCCCTTTCCAAATTCTGTCATGGACATGTCGTCTTTAAAATAAATGCAAGCAAGTATACTTCCTTCATTTAAATCTAGAGTCTGCTTCCTGCTTTCCCTGAATAAGCTGGATAATAATCACAATCTAATCAACTTCCTCATTTTAGAGACTAGAGAAACAAAGACCCAGGGAGATTTTGAAACCGTCCAAAGAAGCGGCCCATTTGCCCAGGCACCTGCTTGCTTTACAACTAAACAAAGAGAAGGAAGTTCATTCTAAAATCTCTTTGGAGGCTTAGAGTTTTAAATTGTTCTGCTGATTCTAACATAAAATTTGGGGGCCAATAAGCATTTCCCCAAACTAAAAACCAGCCATATTTAGTTGACATTTGAAAGCCATGAGGAACTTATCAACATTTGCCCACATTTGGGCTAAAAGAATCTTCTTTGACTCTGAAATAACTTAGGTACTTACTGATTACAATGGTTTCCAAGATTCAGCTTTTGACAATTAAAAATATTATTGCCAGTTACCTTAGTACAGTCCCTAAATTCTGATATTTCATTCATATTTTTTTTATTCATTCAAACCTATTTTTCCCCTCAGTGTGACACTATATCACCTCTTTTGTATTTGTCATTAATTCTTTGATGCTTATCACTCTTGAGATCACTCATGTCTTCCCAAATGCTATAGACAAGGGACATTTCTGAGTTCTCCTTTTTGACCCATCCACAATATTTTATACTGTTGACCATGATCTTGAAACTCTTCTGTTGGCCTAAGTGACACCCCTCTCTCTTTTCTCTCCTAAAAATCTCACCATTCCCTCTTGATGTCTTCTAGAGGCTCCCTTCCTTCCCCATCCCTTCAGTTACTGATATACTCTATGCTTCTCCCTTGATCACTGTCTCTTCTCATTCAACGCCCTCTTCAGGCAATCTCAGTTACATTTGCAGATTTGCCCATTGTCTTTGGTTTTAATTCTCAAGTCTATCTCTCTGCACTACAACTTTTAGAAGTTTCCCACTGCCTCTGAATGACTTGTTGGCAATTCAGTATTGAAAGTTTTCTCCCTCACAGACCCCTTCCTGTCTCCTTTTCTCTGCTTCCTACCTCAGTGAATGACATATCCATCTAAAGCCTGCCTGAGTTACACACTCAGGCTCCTCTTTGCCACCTCCCATTCTGCCAGTTTCTATTTCAACAGGTTATGAAAGTCTGTTAATTATGTCTCCTCAATATTTCTCTAATAAATTCTCTTCTTCATAAGATCCTTCTTAAAAGATTTTCTACAGGATTTATCTCACTGTATTGTGACTATTTGTCTACATGTCACCCTTCTGCACTAGAGCTAGGAGCTGGGGCTAGACTGGTAGCCAGGGCTCTCCTACCCATCTGTTTCTTCAGTGACTAGAACGTAGGTGTTAGCCCACAGTAGGTACTAACTTAATTCTTGTGTGAATGAATAAAACAATAAATGTATCTGCAATAATATTAAAATATTTTTGAGGGGTGCCTGAGTGGCTCAGTCAGTTAAGTGACCGACTTTTGATTTTGGCTTAGGTCATGATCTCATGGTTCGTGGGATCTAGCCCCATGGCAGGCTCAGAGCTGACAGTGTGGGGCCTGCTTCAGATTCTCTCCCTCTCCCTGTCTCTCTCTCACCATGCCCCCCAAATAAGTAAGTAAACATTAAAAATAATAAAAGATATTTGAAAATCAGATCTTTTTAATGTTTTGTCTGCAGGCACACATTTTTTTTGGTAGTTATAATAATAACAAATAATTCAGTGTTCTGTTTTTCACTTAAACATTGATTCAGAACCATTTCTCCAGGTGCTTAAATGGGCTTCGTAGTTATCTTTTGTGATGGCTACACAATGTGGCAAAAGTAGTTTTAGAATGATAGTGGCAGGATTGCCAAGCCAACCCATAGGATGACAGCTGATAATCAAAACTGAGAGCCAAAGGAGGCCGCCACAGTATGATGACTGAAAAACCACTTCTCTCAAAGCCCAAATTCTTCCCATTTGCTGAATCAACCTAGTCATAGCCGTTTGCTATCCTCAAAAGGTGTTGTACAAGTAGAGATTATTTTTAGTATCTTATAGGTTTGAAATATGTTTGCAGGAGAGTTGCAGAGACTTTTCTTTTGTCTCTGCCTCTGAAGGCAGAGCCGGGTGGTGATAACCTCCTTTCCCAAAGTAGCAAGGATTGAGAAGAGTAAGTGGGGAATGCCAGGCTGAAACATCCAACTTCCTCTGTTGCTTTGGGGTCATCTATTTTTGTCTTTTAAGAGTTTTCTCCCTGCCCTTCACCCCACAATACTATCATTTTTTCCGGAAATGATCCAATTTTAGTGAGGAATTATCCCTAGTCCAATTCTCATGCTTCTGCAAAAGAGAGAGAGTTCTGGAAACCCTTAACAATGTCCACACATCCTTCCCTCCCTGACCCTTACAGGGTGGCTTATTTCTGACAAAATTTTGGAGTCAAAAAAAAAGCATAGACTTTTGAGTGATCTTTTCCATGAATTCTTCAGGAAAAATGAAGCCAGGTAACAATAGAAAAACCTCCCAGAAGATAGAGAAGCTCCCACTGTCCTTATAACAATACTATATATTCTCATGACTCATCTCTTAATAATACTAAGCACAGTGAAATCACAAGGAAACTCACCACGTTAATATAAGCTCATTTTCCTCTTGTTTATTTAATGTGACAATATATCTCTGCCAAAAAAAAAAGACGAAGCCATTCTGTGATGTTCCTATTTTGATTATCATTAACATTTTCCTAAACTTTGTTTCAGAAACATAAATCATCTCACAGTGCTCATTGCCTCTGTTTGTTGCATAAACAACCAAGGCTAACTCTCTAACTTTTGTCTCAAAAGCCAGGATATTTCCATTTATGACGATGTGAAAATGCAAATAATACACTCCATGAAATCTCTTTTAAGTTGCTTTCCCCTTTGAAGCACATGTATTTGCCAGTCTTTTTTTAATGAAAATTGTATATGTTTAAGGCATACAGCATGATGATTTGATATACATGTACAGAGGGAAATGACTTGGACACTCAAGCTAATTAATATATCACCCCTCACCTAGTTACCATTATTTTCTGATAAGAATACCTGAAATCTACTCTTAGCATATTTCTAGTGTTCAAGACACCGTTATTAACCATAATCATCATGTTGTACATTAGCTCTCTAGGCTTATTTATTCTATATAACTGCAAATTTGCACTCTTTGACCACCATCTCTCCATTTTCCTCACCCCCACCCCCACTACTCTCTGCTTCTATGAGTTGACTTTAGAATTCGTATGTAAGAAAGATCATGGAGTATTTGTCTTTCTGTGCCTATTTTGCCACATGTACATTAACCTTAATCTAGAAGCCAGTGTTTATCATTAATACCAAGCTTTTGGTAAATCACCCACAACCTTCTGGAACTCAAATGCCTTGTTTTGTGAAAATTATGCAGGGCCTGAAAGTAGTTTACAAATGAAAACTGTCTTAATTTACTCACATCGACCATTAGCATAGCTTATTTTTGAGGGACACTTAAAAGGCTTGGTCTTTGTTCAATGAGGGCCTCAGGTTCTCACCTGTGACAGCAGATTCCTCAAATGCTAAGACTCTCCATCGACTCAAGCCCAGTTAAAGTCTGAGGGTGTTCTGTTAGCATGCAGCACTGTTAGTCCAGACCTTTCCTTAAATTTCTCCAGTTTGGTGGCACACAAACCACTGGTAGCCTAATCTGCTGGGGACACTCTTCACCAGAAAGAGATTTACTCATGGAGTGCCTGGGTGGCTCAATTGGTTAAGCATCTGACTCTTGGTTTCAGCTCAGGTCATGATCTCATGGTTTGTGAGTTCAAGCCCTGTGTCAGGCTCTGTGCTCACAGTGTAGAACCTGCTTGGGATTCTCTCCCTCTCTCTCTCTGCCCCTTCCCTGCTTGCTCTCTCTCAAAATAAATAAATAAACTTACATTTTTTTTAAAGAAAGAGATTTACTCACTGAACACATCTCTCTCTTTGTAATTTATACTGACACATTCTCATTAGACATTTTAGCATATTTTAACACACACACACACACACAAACACACACACCATTCTAAAATCTTTTATCTCTGGTTTTCTATAAGGTCAAGTTTTGTGTAACATATCAAACTTCAGTAACACTGGGTCTCAGTCGTCCCAATAAAAACCTGTCAGACAGATATAAATAAAGTTTCCTATATCGGGGAATCAGTACTGAGATACATTCTTAATATTTCTTCTGAGTTTGTCACTATTATCTGTAGCTAATTTTTATTATCTAGTATTAAATATGTGACTACCCTAGTCATCATCATAAAAGTCAAATGGAAGCATTTGGCCTGAAATCATGCACTGGAATGATCTCAGCTATAACCTCTGTTGAAAGTGGTATAGTGACACCAAAGATGTCTGTGTCCTAATCCCTAGATCCTGTAATTGTGGCCTTACATGGCAAAGGGGACTTTGCAAATAGGATTAAGTTACTGATGTTGAGACAAAAATGTAATCACAAGGAATCTTATAAAAAGGGATGCAGCAGGATCTGAGTCAAAGAGGATGTTGGGGCAGCTGGATGGCTCAGTTAGATAAGCATTTGACTCTGGATTTAGGTTCAGGATTTAGGATCCATAATCCCAGGATCGTGGGATGGAACCCCATGTTGGTTTCCAGACTAAGCATAGAGCCTGCTTAAGATTCTCTCTCTCTCTTTTTCTCTCTGTCTCTCTCTCTCTCTCCCTCTGCCCTTCTTCCCTGTTCATGTTCTCTCACTCCCTAAAATTAAGAGACAAAAACAAAGAAGATATCAATAGAAGCAGAGGTCAGAGAGAGAAAGAAAGATCGGATGCTACCATGCTGACTTTGACGATGAAGAAAGGGGCCACAGACCAAGGAATACAGACTGCCTCTAGGCAGTGAAAAGGCAAGGGACCAGATTTTTCTCTAATGTATTCATAGGAAACAGGCAACTCAGCCCCACCGATACCTTGACTGTGGCCCCTAAGACCCACTTTGGAATTCCCACCTCTAGAGCTGGAAGATAATAAACCTGTGGGATATTTTTCAGGTCACTTACATCTAATGCAATTATTGCTATAACTGGACATAGTTTATTATGTTATTCGATTTTCTGTTTTTCTCTGATTTTTGTTCTGTGTCAATTTTCCTGTCTTCCTTTGAATTATTTGAATATCACTAGTATTTCAATTTGTCTGTTGGTTCTCTCACTCTGTTTGTATGGACGGTTTCATGGCTATTTTGGGGATTAAAAAATACATACCTTTCTGTATTCTACTTAATTAATATTACTATATCCCCCAACAATATCCTTTACTCTCTTCCCTTTTTGTTATAATCATCATGTATTTTATATTTTCACAAACTAAGAATCCCAATTTCATATGCTAAAAACCATTAAATGAGTCTACATTTGCTTTCAACAACTTACATATTTATTTATTTTTATTTATTTTTTCAACAACTTACATATTTAAAAGATCCTAAGAGGTAAAAAACTAATAGTAATAATATAAAAATTTTTTAAATCTCTTTAACCAGATATTTACCATTTTAGTTGTTCTTCCTGAATTCTCCACATTCCAATTTTCCCTCATTATCATTTCTTCTGAAAACCTTCCTTTAGCATTTTTTTTCTTACAGCCAACCTACTGGGCATGAATTCTAAATTTGTAGGTTTTTTAAGCCCCTGAGTCTGTGGTAACTTGTCAGAGCAGCCATGGGAAACTAACACAACCTCTCATTCAGTATCACTTCTATCAGTGAGGGGATATTTCCAGACACAAATAAAATGAATACACAATGGCTGCACGGATCACTAAGACATGAGAGGTGAAGCGGTCATTATTTTCTCAGTCCACGAAGGGAGGTAGATAGTTTAAAAAGAGAGTGGGAGATTGGGATTCATTTTACAAATCTGGAGAAGGTCTTGAGACAGAAGTGTAGGCTTCCCATACACAGAACCGTGAAAGGGCAGAAGGGCGGCAGGAAGCCAGGAGTACCAGTGATTGGCCATGAGTCCAGGAAGGCTGGCAGAGCCCCTGTCACGAGCAGTTTACAGGCTTGGCTGAGAACCTGGATTGTAGAACACTTCTAGAGCTCATTATCTGAACTTAGTTTGTAACAAGGTAAGATTTCCAGAGCGGCCCTTCGCCCCAGCTCTGGCAGAGCACTCTGGGTCCGGGTCTGGCCCCAGCTCTGCACATTTTCCTTGTCAGCTGCAGCCCTGTGTGGGCGCCCTGAAGCACAATGTGGGGGTGCCGTAGCTGGGCAAGAGTGGGGCCTGTCATTAGAGTCCTAATCACAGAACACACTGACACTGTGGGTGGCTTGCCGTTGATTGGAAGAAAATATCTTCATCGTTTGGACACCTGAACAGATGAGTAAAAATAGAATCTCCAGGATTAAAAAAAGAAAAGAAAAGAAAAAGGAAACACACACACACACATACACACACACACACACAGCAGATCCAAATCTCTTCTGAGACTGTAACAGCTTGAGAAAAAAAGAAGAAAATGGGGAACAAACACAGATAGAAAACTAGGGAAGAGAAGCAGAATTCCATGGACCCCAGGGTGCTGCTAGGCATAGGGGGAGTAGAGGGGGGTTATGGAGGAAGCAGCAGCCCAGGTAGACATCTTGTTCTCATGCCTTAAATGTTGAACGAGCCATTTCCAAGAATCCCAGAATGTGGTGCCCAGAGACACACTGCAGTTTGGAGGGCTGGTACTTCTCCCTTAATCTACACCTTACACACGTGTGTACAAACATACACACACAGTTTGTTTCTTTCTATTCTAGTCTTTGGAGATGCCCCTGGTTGTGGATAAAAGACCACATACACAAATTTTGAGATTAGATATTTGTTGGACACTCAAGATCTATATATAGAAAAAAATAAGCCCACCAGGCAGGAGTCAAGGCAGGAACAACCTTAGCTCAGTGCTTGAATCATCCATTTTACATAAGAGAACCCATAGTATTCCCACTTCCACTACCATCACCTTCCTTCCAGAAGGACTTCACTGGGGTCCATGGAAGGGAAGAACCTTATGTCAATACAAGCATGTATGTATGAATACAAGTAAGCAACTTCAAAAAGACATTACTTTTCTTATAAAAGCTGTATTGAGATAAAATGTACATATACAATTCACCAATTTTAAATATACAAGACTGGTTTTTTAGAACCAGTCAATAATTTTAGAACATTTTTATTATCCTTAAAAGCCTATGCCTATTAGTGGGCATGCCTCATTTCCTAATTCCTTCTCCAGCCCAGTTCAACCCCCAATCGGCCTTCTGTCTCTATAGATTTGCCTATGCTGGACATTTTTGTATATGTGGTTCTTTGTGACTGACTTCTTTCACTTAGCATGTCTCAACGTTAATTCATGTTGTAGCATATTATTAGTATGCCATTTCTTTTTATGGCTCAATAATATACCCTTGTGTCAACATAGCACATTTTATTTATGCATTCATCAGTTAATAGACATTTGAACTGTTTCCATGTTTTGCTATTATAAATAATGCTACTATGAACATTTGTGTACAAGTTTTTATGTGGGCATACATATTCATCTCTCCTGGCTATACACGTAGGAGGAGTAGAAGAGCTGGGTCATATGGTAACTTTATGTTTAACCTTTTGAGGAACTGCCAAACTGGGGACCTGGGGCTTCTGGAGCACCTGTGGCTCCTGGGTGGCTCAGTTGTGGAAGCATAATACTATTGATTTTAGTTCAGGTCATGTTCTCATGGTGATGAGACTGAGCCCCACATCAGGCTCTGCGCTGGGCATAGACCCTGCTTAAGATTCTCTTACTCTTCACCTATCCCTCTCCTCTCTCTCTCTCTCTCTCTCATAAATAAATAAATAAATAAATAAATAAATAAATAAATTTTAAAAATGGTTGCACCATTTTACATTCCCACCAGGTGTGTATGAAGGTTCTAATGTCTACACACCTAGCCAACACTTATTATCTATATTATTGATTATAGCCATCCTAGTAGGTGAAGTGATATTTCATCGTGATTTTGATTTGCATTCCCCTGATAACTAATCATATTGAGCATCTTTTCATGTGCTTATTGGTCACATTTATATCTTTGGAGAAATGTCTATTCAGAAGCTTTACCCATTTTTAATTGGGTTGTCTTTTTATTATTGGGTTGTACAAGTTCTTTATGTATTCTAGATACAACGCTTTTAGCAGAGATATGACATACAAAAGTTTTTATCCCATTTTATAGGTTGTCCTTTCATTTTCTTTTTATTTAATGTTTATTTATTTATTTTGAGGGGGGAGAAGCAGAAAGAAAGGGAGAGAGAGGGAGAATCCCAAGCAGGTTCTACACTGTCAGTGCAGAGCCCAGTGCACATGATCAGGTCAGATCATGACCTGAGACAATATCAAGAGTTGGATGCTTAACTGACTAAGGCATCCAGACACCCCATCTTTTTATTTTCTTGATGGCATCCTTAGAATTGCAGAAGTTTTTAATTTTTATGAAGTCCAATTTACCTATTTTTTTTATTGCTGTCTTCATTACTGTAGCTTTGTAGTAAGTTTTGAAACTTGTGAATTCTCCAACTCTGTTCTTTTTCAAGATTGTTTTGTCTGATCCCTTGAATTTCCATAGGAATTTTAAGATCCACTCATCAGTTTTGCAAAGAAGCTAGCTTGGACTTTGAAAGAGATTTCACTGAATCTGTAGATCAATCTGTGGAGTTTTGCCATCGTCACAATATTAAGTCTCCCAATCCATAGACATGGAATGTCTTTCCATTTATTTAGGTCTTCTTTAGTTTCTTTTAACAGTTTTGTAGTTTGTGATTTCAGAGTTTAAGTTTTATACTTCTTTTGTTAAATATAGTACTAAGTATCTTATTTTCTTAATGCCATTATAAATAGATTTTTCCTAACTTAATTTTTGGTTTGTTCATTGCTGCTATAGATAGATCTAACTGATTTGTGTCTATTGATCTTATATCCTGCAATTTTCCTGAATAATAGTATACCATTTTTGAACTGGGATTAAAATATACAATTTTTTAAAAACAAGAAAAGTCACGGTAACTGCACTCAAAATACATTTAAAAATAAATTTAAATGTAAGTTTGAAAAAGAGTGAACTCATGTTCTTGTTCAGAAAAACAAAAGGGAATAATAGTACACTGAAGGTCTGTAAAGAGATATAATAGTTTATCAGTAGAATAAAAACATTGCCAATGATTTTGTTGAGGTTTTAACTTTTGGATTATTTAACATAAAGTTCTCTTGGTTCTGAAGGGATTCATTTCCTAGTCACCTCAACACTTATACAATATAAGCTAAGTTTCCAGGCTTGCTTGCCATCCTAGATTAGAGGCCACCTTACAATGGCAAAGTTGCTACACAACTAGCTTAACAAAATCAAGAAGGGCAAGATTTGGTAGACCTTCATGAATTGCTGATAATGCTTTCTTCTTTCATAAAAACATGTTAGACCATTCTAAAGGCATTCTGAGTGTTTGGCCACATTCCCCCAAGCTAGCCTGATGCATGTGCCATAAACACCAGCGAAGTCCCTCCTTGATGACTAGTCCAGTGCAATTAGATTGGCCTAATGTTTCAAGCTTAAAATCTTGAAACAAAAGTGAATTCTAATAACTCTTAAGGCATCTTTTGTACCTTCAGACCAAGATGGTTATCAGGGACATCTTTGGATATATAGATTGTATCCAGAAATCTCTTGCATAATTTTTAAACAAATAAGCAAGCAATAGGAATCAGGATAATGGTGTTATGATAAATTAAGGTACACAATGTGTATCTTGCACACAGATGAGTAGTAGTTGAATTAACTAGTCCAAAAAAGAAAAGATGTATATTTGTCAAATTTATAAAAATTTGAACACAATCTGTTTTAAAACTTTGACTTTATTTACTGATATAGTAGTAAATGTATTTTAAACTTTGAAAATATACATATATTCTCTGCTCCCAGCAGATCCACTTCTCGGTCTTATCTAAAAACACAAACATATTTGCAAAGGTAAAAAAAAAAATTGAAAGCTGCTTAAATGTCCATTAATAGAATAATTTTTGAATAACTATGAAACATTTATTCCATGGGATACTATACAACCATTAAAAATAGTGAATGGACATAAAAAATATATAAGATAATTTTTAAAAAATAATGATATATATCAGATGTATGGCATCTGATACTTTAGAATCACATATTTAAAAATGAGTATCTCTCCATAAAGATACTAATATATGGATATCAAATAGAAAAAATATATATAGAAGGATCTCGTGGTAAACAGAGCGTTAAATCCCAAAAATGTCCATATCCTAATCCCGGAATCCGTGAATGTGTTGCTCCATGGCAAGGAAGAATTTAGGCTATCAATTAGCTGATCTTAAAACATGGATATTATCCTGGATTATCTGGATAGGCTCAATGTATTCATAAGGGTCTTTAATAAGTGAAAGAGGCCACAGGAGAGTCAATATTAGAATCAGAGGGATGGAGCCTGCAAAAGACTCAACTGGCCATTGCTGGCTTTGAAGATGGTGGAAGGGGCTATGAGTGAAAGAACAATGCCACCCCTAGACACTACAAAAGGAAAGAGATTCCCCAGTAAAACTTCTAGAAAGAAACCACCTGCTGACTTCTTGATTCTAGTCCAGTGAGATCTGTTTTTTACCTCTAACCTCCACAACTATAAGATAATAATAGTCCACTAAACTTGTACTCATTTGTTACAGCAGCAATAAGAAATGAAGATAGATGCATAATAAATAACAAGTTATCCTTAAAAGAGTAGAATTAAAGTGTGAGAGGATACTTTTGATTTTTACACTTTACAGTTATTCATATGAACATATACACTCTGTAATTTAAAAGATTTACTTAAGCCTTTGACATTGCCCATGAGAGAAGAGTAACATACAGCTTTAATAAATTGTGCACTCACTCCTCTAAGTAATATCCTATTAAGGATGTTGAAGAGAGAAGAGATAACCTCATTCCGTTTGCATCAGAGCAAGCTTCCTGGTAGATGTGGGATTTAAACTGGGTCTTAAAGAATAGATGGAATATTCATAAGCAAAGATAGAAATGAATATCAAAATGAAGGGACAGTGTGAACAAAGGATACCAGGCACAATGGAAGACCATCTGATTTAATTCGCATGGTATATAGCAGAGCAGTAGGGCTTAAAGTGTGCATGGATGTTTCGGCCTGACACCAGAGACTTGGATGAGCTCTAGTGGCTGTGGGCTTGATTTGCTAGGTGATATAAACCAGTGAATGTTTTGACATCATGGGAAAGACTGATTGCATTACTTTTGAGATGAATCCTTCAGTGTGGAGAGAGAAAAGGAGACTGAACAGAGAACCCCACCAGGGTCTAGATCCTGAGATAAGGACAGAATGGGAGGGGGCAATGCAGATAGATATTTGGGAGATGCTGCGGAAGCCAGATCTGGAAGGCTTAGTCACTCACCAGCTGTGGGCTGGCAGAAGGAAGCAAATACGAAACGTGCATGTGAGAGCAGGTTGTGGGGTACTGAGGTTTTGATGCCAGGGGAGTCTCCTGTGTAGAGGCTATGGTGGGCAGTGGGAGAAGGGTGGCTTATAAAGCTCTGGGACTGGGTGGGCCACAGCCAGAAACTGGACAGCAGCCATCTGCATCTTCATGGTGGGATTCACCTCTCGGCCACATCCACACCTCTTCTCTTGACCCAAAAGCTTCCCCTGACAATGAATTTTTGTCCCTAATACAGTGTTCATTTCTTCTTCCCATACCAGTGCTTAGCCTTTCTATTGCATAAGTGGAGTGGCTCCCGACATCTTGCACACTGGCATCATCTGAAGAGTGTGCGTCCTTCTCCATGTGCCAGCACTGGGCACTGGTCTCTCCCTCCCTGAACATTCCCAACAGCCATGAGCAGCCTGTGCTCACAACCCACACTCTGAGGAAACCTGTTTTTCTTCCTAACCTAGATCCTTCCATTAGAAAGATCTTTCTTCCCTGCGTCTGCTAAAAAGACCTGATTTTATGTGCATCATAAAGGTAATTAGTTCAAGACTTCAATATGCACAATTACATTTTTCTTTTATGGATACTAGGCCTTTAATCAGAAATCCTTCTCAAGTCCTGTACAGTGCCAAGTGAGGGACTATTGAAAAGGAGAAATAAAAGAATAGGTGGGACAGACTGCTTCCTTTGGGAAGATTCACTCCATTTGGGTTCTGCAGACACATGCACACCCCTGATCTCAGAAGAGGACCCCTCCACCCCAGGACTCTTACATTAGATCTGAAGAAACTATTTCTCATAAGTCTTTTCCTTTTAATACCCAGGAGAACAGGGGACCAATTATTATTACCTTCATTGTTTTATTGTACTGAAAGAAGCAGTGTATGATATAAAAATGCAAGACATTTTTCTGACTACATCATGCTGATCCATTCAAACCCATGATTGATTTGGAACACCTTTCAGAAACTAAACATGATTAGTTTCTACTCCTAAACATCCTGGGAATGACATTTACATCTCTTTTGTTTTTACAGAAGGGGATGACCATACCAATAGTGCAGTGAAAACCTTGGGTAAAAAGGCTGAGAATTGCCTTCTTTTCCTTACTTGCGATATGAACTAATAGTCAATAGGACTCTAGGAGATGTAAAGTTGTATCACCCCTGCTAGACTCTCTACTCAGCCTTGATGCACATTCCTCCATCATCTCCACTTCTATGAAATTATCCTCCCCCCTTATTTTTTTGCTCTTCAATATATTCCTTTCAGTTTATGCTCAGAATGATCACTTCGGATTTGTTTTGTTTTGTTTTCTTAATTTTTAAGTTTTTATTTCAATTCCAGTTAGTTAGCATACAATGTTACATTAGTTCTGGTATATCACAATATAGTGATTCAACAGTTCCATAAAATATCCAGTGCTCAGGACAAGTAAAGTCCTTAATCCCCATTACCTATTTCTCCCATATCCCTACCCCAGTTCCTTCTGGTAACCATCAGTTTTTTTTTCCTCTATAGTTAAGAGTCTGTTTCTTGGTTTGTCTCTCTTTTTTTTACCCTTTGTTCATTTGTTTCTTAAATTCCACATATGAATGATACCATATGGTATTTGTCTCTCTTTCACCGATTTTGCTTAGTATTATACTCTCTAGCTTCATCCGTGTCATTGCAAATGGCAAGATTTCATTCTTTTTTATGTTTGGGTAGTATTCTATTGTATATATACACCACATCTTCTTTGTTTTTTAATTTATTGTCAAGTTAGCTAACATACAGTGTGGTCTTGGCTTCAAGAGTAGATTCACACACCCAGCTCTCATCCCAACAAGTGCCCTCCTCAATACCCATTACCTACCTCCCCCATCCTCCCAGACCCTCCACCTCTATCAATCCTCAGTTTATTCTCTATATTTAAGAGTCTCTACGGTTTGCCTCCATATCCAGTTGTAACTTATTTTTCCTTCCCATCCCCTATGGTCTTCTGTTAAGTTTCTCAAATTCCACATGTGCGTGGAATCATATGACATCGGTCTTTCTCTGACTGACTTATTTTGTTTAGCATAATACCCTCCAGTTCCATCCACATTGTTGCAAATGGCCAGATTTCATTCTTTTTCATCATCAAGTAGTATTCCAGTATGTGTGTGTGTGTGTGTGTGTGTGTGTGTGTGTATACACACACACACACACACACACACACACACACACACATATATATAAAATACATCTTCTTACATATTCTTTATTCCTTTATCAGTTGAAGGACATTTGGACTCTTTCCATAATTTGGCTATTGTTGATAGTGCTACTATAAACATTGAGGTACATGTGCCCCTATGAATCATCACTCCTGTATCCTTTATTTTTTATTTTTTACTTATTTTTGAGAGAGAGAGAGTGCACGCAAGCGTGAGTGGGGGATGGGCAGAGATAGAGGAAGACACAGAATTTGAAGCAGGTTCTAGGCTCTGAGCTGTCAGCACAGAGCCCAATGTGGGGTTCGAACTCACAAACCGTGAGATTATGACCTGAGCCAAAGTGAGACACTTAACTAACTGAGCCAGCCCGCTCCACTCCTGTATCTTTGGATAAATCCTCAGTAGCGCTATTGCTGGGTCATAGGATAATTCTATTTTTAATTTTTTAAGGAAACTCTACACTGTTTTCCAGAATGACTGCACCAGTTTGCATTCCCACCAGCAGTGAAAGAGGATTCCCCTTTCTCCACATCCTCACCAACATCTGTTGTTTCCTGAGTTGTTAATTTCAGCCACTCTGACCAGTGTGAGGTCATATCTCAATGTGGTTTTGATTTGTATTTCCCTGATAATGAACAATTTTAAGGGTCTTTTCATGCGTCTGTTGGCCATCCGGATGTCTTCTTTGGTAAAGTGTCTATTCATGTCTTCTGCCCATTTCTTCACTGGATTATTTGTTTTTCAGTTGTTGAGTTCGATAAGTTCTTTATAGATTTTGGATACTAACCCTTTATCCAACATGTCATTGCAAATATCTTCTCCATTCCATCAGCTGCCTTTTAGTTTTCTTGATGCCCCCTTTGCTATGCAGAAGCTTTTTATCTTGATGAGGTCCCAATAGTCCATTTTTGCTTTTGTTTCCCTTGCCTTTGGAGACATGTCAAGTAAGACGTTGCTGTAGCCAAGGTCAAAGAGGTTGCTGCCTGTTTTCTCCTCTAAGATTTTTATAGTTTCCTATCTCACATTTAGGTCTTTCATCCATTTTGAATTTATTTTTGTGTATAGTGTAAGAAGGTGGTCCAGTTTCACTCTTCTGTAGTTCTCCCAGCACCATTTGCTAAAGAGACTGTCTTTTTTCCATCAGATACTCTTTCCCGCTTTGTCAAAGATTAGATGGCATTATTTGTGGGTCTATTTCTGGGTTCTCTATTCTAGTCCATTGATCTATGTGTCTGTTTTTGTGCCAATACCATTCTGTCTTCATGATTATAGCTTAGTAATACAGGCTAAAAGTTCATGATCGTGATGCCTCCAGCTTTGGTTTTCTTTTTCAACATTATTTTGGCTATTTGGGATCTTTTGCATTTCCATACAAATTTTAGGATTGTTTGTTCTAGCTCTGTGAAGAATACTAGTGCTATTTTGATTGGAATTGCATTGAATGTTATATTCCTTTGGGTAGTATCAACATTTTAACAATGTTTGTTCTTCCAATCTATGAGCATGGAATGTTTTTCCATTTCTTTGTGTCTTCTTCAGTTTCTTTCATGATCTCTCCATAGTTTTCAGCATACAGATCTTTTACCTCTTTGTGTAGGTTTATTCCTAAGTATTTTATCATTCTTGATGCAATCGTAAACGGGATCAATTCGGAATGATCGCTTTGGATCGCGTGGGTTGAAACTGAAACGGCTCCTTTTTGGTAAGGATATATTTCATCACAGAATTCTTGGTCACTGGGGAATATTTCTGAATTTCCCCTGAACATCCACATAAACTCCTTTCACTACTCTCTGCCAAAATACCCCATCCACATTTATGAGTGAGTATTCAAAGGAAAATTGAACTATCACTGAAATGCAGGTTTTTCGAATGTATAGGGCCTTAAAGATGATTTTATGAGCATACATGTAAAAGAAATTTCCCAAGGATTTCTTTGAGTCAGTTTCTTGAAATGGCAATTGAGCAAATGCTACATAATTTCCCCCTTATCACTTTCAGGGTTAGAGAAATAGTGTGATGTCCCCAAAGAAATATGCTGACACGGGGGCAGAGGAGGGTGAGTAGGAAAAGCATTTTCGCTTTTAGGTTATGATAGAGAGTCAGCAAAGCCCTAAGTGGCCAAGGTCCCTAAGCAAAGAAGCCAAGAATTGGGTCGAGTTGAAAAGGGAATCATGTATTTGTTCCTCTCAGATGTCAGTCTCTTGGATCTAGGTTGAGGCCATGATAGTACAGTGAGATGACAAAGCATGACAGGCTGCTAACTTCCTGAGGATTCATTTCACTTGAGTTCTACAAACACACACAAATGCACCCTCCTGACCTACTAGAGCTACTTCCCTTGGAGACAGAGAGTGTTACATGATGATTATGAGACCAGTAACCTTTAAAAACCAAAATTAATTTTTCCTTTAAAATAAGCCACATATAGTCTTGCAGATTTCCAAGGATTTATATTCCTCTTCTGAATGCAATTTTCCATTCAGTGCACAGTCTGTGTTCTGGAGGCTGAATGATCTAGTATAAGAATTATATAAACTGTCCATTCTCCTCCCCCTCTCATTCTTTCTGCTGGATCACTGGTCATTTTACTATTCATTCAATTGTGCACCCACAGGGCAACTCAGACAAGTTGACAGATGTTGGTGAGGGTTGAGGTGTTTTGGCAACATGTACACTGATGTGAGTACCAGCTGAGGATTCTGAGGATGTAGTTTCAAGCTGTGTCTCTACCATTTACCAGATTAGACAACAAATGTAGATGACTGCCTTCCATTTGGGCTTGGAACTCGACTCACTCTAGCTTGACACCTCAGCTCTACTACTTATAGTCGGTATAACTGTGGGCAAGTGGATTAACTTTAATGGCAGTCAGTTTATTGATCCAGACATTGGGAATAATAATGACACCTATCTTGTAGCACTGCCATAAAACAACTCACATATAAAGCACCAAATGCATGGGCTGATATGCAAGAGATAGCTATTGTTATAGGTACTGGTGACTCTTGTTATTGCAGTTGTATAAAATCAAATGTGTCCTTTAAGCCTCTGTCTTCAGTGCCCTAATCTGTGGAATAATGCCTACTCAACAGAATTGTAAAAATTATCCTACTTGACAATATAAAGGTATGCACATAATAGCCAATAAAATACTAGTTAGAGCCACCTCTAAAACATTTGAGTGAAAATGATAAGAAATCTCATATATTACTTTGGGAACTATTTAGCATTCTGTACTACAGATGAACATGGTCTGTCAGAAAAGAAGCCCAATCTTATCAAAGAAAGCAAAGAGTAATAAGACCCTAAAGGAGATGCCTAGATAGACAGGCAGAATGGTTTGCCTGACTCCATGGTTGCCATAAGTGGACTCTGAGATGTAATGATTCAAAGCAAGATAACTTAGTGGTCATAGCACAGCAAACCTAGAAACATCAGATGGTTGTGCTGGCTCCTCTGCCTCCCAGACCTGCTGGGAAACAGGATAGGCCCACATGGAAACCCCTGCACAGCTGAGGAACACAGGACCCAGGCCTTTGCCTTTTATAGCAAGCATGAAAACAAGCCAGTACCACCACCTCTGCTTCCCCTGATGCATGAGCAGCAGTCACAGTGTGGTTGCTATGACCAACATTGCTTCTACATGACTAGCTTCAGGAACTGCTCAGTATCAGGCATGGATATGACCTGAAGTTTGGTACACTGAGGAAGTACATGCAGGGGTACTTAGGGCCCATGGTGGACTGTCTCCCCCAAAATACACAGCTTATAAACCAGTAATTCCATTCCTACCTATATATATAATAGAAATGCATACACATGTACACCAAAAGACCCACAAAATATTCATAGCAGTATTATTTTTAATAGCCCCAAACTGAAAATTACTAAAATATCCATCAATGGTAGAATAGATAAATAAAAAATAATATATGATATATACAATAGAGTACTTATACCAATAAATAAACCATAGCTAGCCAAACAACCAGGATGAATCTCAAACATTGAATGAAAAGGAGTCAGACACCAAAGAATACATACTTTATAATTCCACCCATCTAAAGTTGAACACAAGCCAAACAAATCTATGGTGTTAGAAGCGTGGACAGCAGGTACCTTTAGAGAGGAGGAGAAGGTAGTCACTGGCAGGGAGCCTCTGGGATACTATTAATATGCTCTTTCTTGACGGAGAGTTGGTTTCATGGGTACATTCCCTTTGTGACAATGCATCGAGCTGTAAACCTATAACTTAATCTATTTTGCATATATATTATGTTTTAATAATAACAATAAAATAATGTTTTTAAAGAACTTGGGCCATTTAGAAAGACTGGAATGATCAGGCCCACCACCATCGCTGCTTTAATGATGATCCCTTCATGCCAGCAGCAAGGCCTCCTTTCCACTATGTGGCTCCAGCCACCAGAAACAGAACTCCCAAACATCCTAGATTGGGACTCTTCTAAATGAGCATTAAAAAGGATGTCACCAAACATTCCATAACATTTCAGATAATAGTCATACCATACATGACTTCTCCAAACTTTTGGCTTCTAGAATCCTCAATTACCCCAAGGTCTTCTCTATCGTTGACCATTACATATTCTTTCTAATTACCTTGTCACTAGAAGAAAAGGGATAATGACAGACTTGAGCCATTGACCAGACCTTTATTAAGGATTAAACAGGAGATCTGACCTTTCAGTATCTTAACACTCACCAAGAGGAAAATCCTGGCACTGAGTTATTTGAACAGTTTAAGTATGTTACCAAATCCCAGAAGTTGGCAATTGCTGCAAAACTTTATTCACACAGCTGCTGAAAATTATTCTAATAAGTAGGAGGGTGGGGGTGGGGCACCAGCTGCTGGGAGACAGTGGGGGAGGTAAGCAACCTAATTTGGGGGTAGGAGACTAGGCAAAGAAGTCTTATTTCCCAGCTTGGATTCCTAATAACAAAAAAATATATATTTAGGTTCCTTCTCTTACTTTTTGGCAATTTATAACTTGGCAGTTTATAACATCTAACATCTGACTGCACAGAAATATTAGCAGAGTCTGAATCTATTCCCTCTCTAATCCACTGTTAATGTAGCACCAGTCTTTGGGGCTCCCAGAATGCAGTACAGTATACTTACTAATACACAGCATATAAAGTCAGTTTAAAATAAACAACATTTAGCAATCAGTCAAAATGAATTTGACTCAATTTTTATCAGTAGAGCAAGAAGTTATTCAAGAGACCTGTGTATTTAGTTATACAAGACTTTGGTCTACCAGTTCTAGCCTTCATTTTCAGAAGATCAATAGTCATCTTATCTGGAAGCAAACAGGAGAGCTGGAACCATCAATCCCAACTGTCATTATGGACTTATACTAGAAACCCAGCTTAATGATTTCTCATAGAAATCTTTATCCAAGCATTTATCATCCAGTATTTTTATTGTCCATGTATTGTCTGTTCCCTCTGATGACTACAGGCTTCCTTACGCCAAACATCTCTTAATATATCAGAAGCTCTAGCATAGTATCTGGCACACAGCTGGTAGTCAACACATTTTGTTGGATGAACACATAAACTTGCTCAGCTAGTATCATGGAGAGAGAGAATAGAAGTGCTTATTGATTCAGCTCACCCCACGTGGCCAAGGTTTTCTCACCAGCTAGTTCTGACCATCATTACTGTCCACCATAGCTTGGAACACAATGGCCCCAATTTCTCCTAGACTTTCTCATCCTTTCTGTATTTTTAAAAGTGCACTTCACATTTTAAGAGCAGTTTTGGATTCACAGTGAAATTGGACAGAAAGTACAGAGTCTCCATAAACCCTGCCCCCCCATACCGGCACAGCTTTACCCGTTATTGACATACTGTTCCACAGTAGTACATGTGTTACAATCAGTGCACCTACACCAACACATCATTATCACCCAAAGTCCATGGTTCCCATCAGGGCTCATTCTTTGTCTTCTACATTCTATGGGCTTTGAAAAATGTATAACAATCCACCATTGTAGTATCCTTACCTTAAACATTTTCCGTGCTCTGCCTACTCATCCCGCTCCCCAGCTGAACCCTTGGAAACTGCTGATATTTTTTAGTGTCTTCACAATTTTGTCTTCTCCAAATGTTATATGGTTGGAATGAAATAGTAGATAACCTTTTCAGGCTGGCTTCTTTCACTTTTCATGACTTGATAAGTATTTATTTCAACTAGTTCTATTATTTCCAGGGAGGAAACTACAAATTCATTGTCTCAATCCTGACTGCAGTTAAAATCATCTGACCAGGGGTGCCTTGGTTAGACATCCGACTTTGGCTCAGGTGATGATCTCTGGGTTCATGAGTTCAAGCCCTCCGTTGGGCTCTGTGCTGACAGCTCAGAGTGTGGAGCCTGCTTGGTATTCTCTGTCTCCCTGCTCTCTGCCCCTCCCCCATTGCATTCTGTCTGCCTAGCTCTCTCTTTCTCAAAAACAAATAAATATTTTTAAAAATTTTTTAAATCATCTGGGCAGATTTTATAGACAGAGTTGCCCAGACACATGCTAAAGACTTATTTAATCAGTTTGTGGTGGGCTCTAGACATGAGTACCATGTAATATCTCCCCAAGCAGTGCTCCCAAATGATATGACCAGAGTTAAGAACCATTGCTATAGTTGGTACATTCATCCTAAACACCTCAGGGTTTAGGAAGGTCTCTAATAAAGGAGGCTGTGACTCCATCTACCACATGTCCCACAAATAGCAACTTATTTTAAAATAATCAGCAGAGGGACACCTGGGTGGCTCAGTCGGTTAAGCATCGAACTTCAGCTCAGGTCATGATCTCACAGTTTGTGGGTTTGAGCCCCGCATCGGGCTCTGTGCTGACAGCTAGCTCAGAGCCTGGAGCCTGCTTTAGATTCTGTGTCTCCCTCTCTCTCTGACCCTCCCCTGCTCACAATGTCTCTCTCTCTCTCTCTCAGAAATAAATAAAACATTAAAATAAATAAATAAATAAATAATAATAAAATAATCAGCAGAGTCATTGTCTCACATCATCTCTAGCACTATTTTTCTTCTTTTTCCACCTCCACCAGCTTGTTGCTTCATTAAGAATATAGATGACTTTAAGATGAACTATTCTATTTCTTTTATGCTAAGATTATCTCATAATCCAACTCCAGATTCAGACCATTCTTGGCCTCTTCAGCTACCATTTTAAAATAGTCTAGGGGTGCCTGGGTGGCTCAGTCAGTTAAGCATCCAACTCTTGATTTCCACTCAGGTCATGATCTCAGGGTTCATGAGATAGAGTCCTGCATTGCACTCTGTGCTGACAGCATGGAGCCTGCTTTGGATTGGGATTCTCATTCTCTCTCTCTCTCTCCCTCCCCACCCCTATGCATGCATGCACATGCTCTCTCTCTCAAAATAAATAAACTTTAAAAAGAGAGAGAGAGAAAGTAAAATAGTCTAGATCTGGAAAGTCAGTCCCACTTTGGTTACATCCAAGATAGAGAAACAATCCCAGCAGCATGCAGCCAGCTTCAGGAGATTTGAATGCAGAGAAGGCATATATATATATATTACTTTTAACTGTGAGTTCCATAGATGAGGTTACTTTCCTCACTGAGGAAAGTATGAAGTATACACTAAACAAATAATAGCTTAGGAATGGAATATAAGTCCAGTTTCACTTAGCCAAGTTTGACAAATATTTTGCAATGTTTTGATAAGCCTCTGTCTCTTTGCCAACCCCTTATTCAAACATCAAAGTTCAGTGAGGTTTCCTCTGCCATGTGCCCTTTGGTGATAGCTTCACATGGGCAAAAGACATCAAATTTGGGCAAAGATTAATATATGACCCAAAAGCGAGATTACCTTTAGGTTACAAATAGGCAAAGTTTCTTTGTAATCAGCAGAAATGTGAGAGGAAGCATCATTTAACAGGAAGAGTTCTGGGAGGTAAGGTATTTACCCTGAGTAAACTACCTAAGCTCTTGGGCTCCTATTTTATCATGTGGTAGAGAAAAGGAGTGTTCATTTTATTTTACTTTTTAAAGATTTTAAGTAATCTCCATACCCAATGGGGCTCGAACTCACAACCCCAAGATCAAGAGTCTCATGCTCTACTGACAGAGCCAGCCAGGCACCCCAGGAGTGTTCGTTTTAAACGCCAACACTGTGTGCTGACGAGCTTTCTTTTGAGCTGCAGGACTCCATGCAAACCTTCTGCCTTGACGGGTCCACTGGAAGGCTAAGAGGTGCTGCAACTATAACATGTTCCAAACTGAACTCTCCCTCAATCCGCACCAAATTGTTTCCTCTAATGACCTCATAGTTTACTCTTACTCTTACCACCTTTCTTTAGCACGTCTTAGCAAAGTCCTTGAAAATGCTCACTGCCTCCAGGTTGCCTCTCTTGAGCCCATTCAAGCCTTTGCTCCCACCATGCCCAGTACCACTCTCACTTTAGGCACCAGTGACCTCTTTTTGCAAAATCCAGTAGTCAAGTGTTCATTGCCAAGTGGAATGTCGTGGAAACGCTTTCTTCACAGGGCTCCCAAGACATCTTCCTCTCCTGGCTTTCCTCCTCCCTCACCAGAAGCTTCTTTCTCACCTCACTTGCTGTTGCCTCATCTCTACAACCTCTTCCCATTTGAGTGAGGGCTCAGTGCTGTCGGTGGTCTCAGTGACTAGCATGGCTTTACATATCATCTCCATCATGGGCTCCCAAATGGATATCTCTATCCTTGACTTTACTCCTGAACTCTAGATTGAGACCTCCGTGTTGTTCTCAACATCTTGACTTGTGGCATCTCAAGCTTAACAGGTCCAGAAACAAGACTGTCTCTTCCCCACCACACCTGCTCCTCCCTTAACCTTTCCACTTTATTTAATAATCTCTCCAACTTTCCATTTGTTTAGACCAAGGGCTTGAAGTCATCCTTGACTCCTCTCTTTTCTCCCCTTCCGCACCCAATTCATTTACTTGGGTTCTATTGTCATAATATATCTAGAATCTGAGCCCTCTTGACACCTCTACTGCCAACACCGTATTGCAGGTCACCATCATTTCTTGTCTGAATTACTGCAGTCACTATCAGAACAAGTCTCCTCATTTCTTTTTTTGTTTGTTTGTTTAATTTTTTTAACATTTATTTATTTATTTTTTGTTTTATTATTTTTTTATATTTTTTTTACAAATAGTTTATTGTCAAGTTGGATTCCATATAACACCCAGTGCTCATCCCCACAAGTGCCCCCCTCTGTGCCCATCCCCCCCCCCACATCCATCAGTCCTCAGTTTTTGTCAGCATTCAAGAGTCTCTCATGGTGCGAAACAAGTCAGGCAGAGAAAGACAAATATCATATGTTTGCACGTATAGGAGGATTAGGAGGAACTTGACTGAGGAACAAGGGGGAGAAGAAGGGGGGAAATGGTGGGGGAAAGGAAGAGAGGCAAACCATGAGAGACTCTTGAATGCTGACAAAAACTGAGGACTGATGGATGTGGGGGGGGGGAATGGGCATGGAGGAGGGCACTTGTGGGGATGAGCACTGGGTGTTATGTGGAAACTAATTTGACAATAAACTATTTGTAAAAAAAAAAAAAAAAAGAGTCTCTCATGGTTTGCCTCTCCCTTCCCCCACCATTTCCCCCCTTCTTCTTCTCCTCATTTCTACCCACAGCACCCTACAGTCTCTTCTCCACACAATCAATAGAGTGATGGGGTGAAAACCTAAGTCATATGATGTTTCTCTCTGTTCAGAACCCTCCAGTAGCTTCCATCACAATCAAACACAAAGCCAAACAAAGGCCAATGCAGTCTACACACATACCCCATCTCCTCTCTGATTCCCTCTCCCATTATTCTCCTCTGTTCACTCCATGCCAGCCATACTTTGTTCCCCACCATTCCCAGACTGCACCAGGCACCTGCCCACACAGGCGTGTGGCCACATGCACACCATGGGGCATTTGCACTTGCTCTTTCCCCCAACTCAATGCTCCTTCCACCAGCATCACAGCACCCAGTTGCTCAAGCCAGGATATAAACTCCCTTTTTATTTTCTATCTCAGTATCCTGCTCATTTCCTTTATAATGCCTATTATGATTAGGGATTCTTTTTAGGTTTTCTCCCTTTTTTGTGTTTGTGCTTAGGTTTTGCTCCCCTTTAGCCCTTTGCCTGGAAGTTGCTCTTGCTCTGCCACCAAATTACAAGCACCATAAGGACAAGAACTAGATTTACTACTCCCTATTATCCCTAGCACTTAGCACAGTACCTGGTTCCTAGCAGTTGCTCAATACTTAATAGCTAAATATATAAATGAGCAAATGGATTGGATAAATGAATAGCTCAATCAACCCTAAACTGATTTCAATTGGGACTATACAATTTCTCCATCATTATGCCATGAGCATAGCAATAGGAAGGAGTGGCGTGTTGTGCCTGCCACCAGGAAACAAGGGAACAAAGCAAAAGGGAAGAAGTGCCATCTGGCATCTGAGGCGGGACCCTAGAAATCTATAGGAAGGCACCAAAAATTACAGTAGAGGCTTGATACACCAGCTTCCTCCAGAACCTGGGCCCTGACAGTCAGGAAGTTGTCCTCTCTTGCCTTGTTCAAAAGCTAGAGTAATTCAAGCCAGTGCACATAAAGTCTTTCTCTACTTGGACTAGATTCTTTGCATTTCAAGTTGACTTCAGGGACCTGATAAGGTTTTCTCATTGTCTGTGTCATCTGACAGGAACATTCCCTTTCCTGATAGAAAGATTTAAAATTGAATGCTTTGAGAATTTTAAGCCTATTTTAAAAACAACTAATGTATTTTACAATTCTAACACAAAACTTTAGGACAAATGGACAAACTAAATGGACAGGAAATTTTTATCCTAACAGATGAGTCATAAAATGCCTCCACAAGAGGTCTCTCTCTCTCTCTCTCTCTCTCTCTTTATGTCCCTCCTTCCCCTTCTTTCCAGCATCTGTAATTACTATACATTTATGAAGTAACTGAGAGTTGCATTAATCTTGACAAATTCATAGAGCAAGGACAGCAGCTTCTTTTTATAAAACTCTTCAAGATAAACCAATTTTATGGATATGTTACATGCAACTCAAAGATGTTGAACTTTTGCTTGTTGAGATATTCTGTATTTTTTTTTCAGCTTTTTCATTTAGCAGTTTGAGATAGCAATCTATTGTCCACATTTAGGGCGTATGGCATTTACCCAATCCTTCACATGGCCATGCTCATAACTTCATGGAGAAATTGTAGTCCTGATCAAAATCAATTTTGGGTCAACCTGAATGGATAATCTCCCTATTTTATCACATCACTTGAGTCCAGAATACCTAACCAGATGGTGCCGTATTATATTAAATCTACAAAGCCACTCATTGCAAGAGTTTACATAGAGAAAGATCTGTGAATAAGCTGTCTGCCAAAACTCATCTTTGGCTGAACCTCATTCTTCACACACTCTTCAATTCACACTCATTTCTTCATTGATCTTCATCATAAATATATTTCTAACTCAACAGTAAAACAGTCATTACAGAATATCTTAATAGTTAAGTGCCATCATCATTCCAGATATTTTTTTCATGGTACCATATCATTCCTGTGTTTAATATGAACATTAAAAATATTATTTATGTATATCCATATTACTAGATTCTCTGAGCTTCAGAACAGGACACAGGTGGCCCACCTTTGATCATCACCTGCAAGAATGCTGAACATGTGGGCATCGCCTCCACACTGAGAGATTGCTGAGGTGTCTGGGATGGTGGAAAGTGGCTGTGTGGGCTCCCCTCCCCACCAGAAGCAGGCCCCCCGAATGAGGGGCCTGACAGAGGCAGCCTGCCAAGGAAATTGGCAAGTGAAGATCTGAATTGTTCTGGAAGATCCAAATCTGCCATTTGGAAACTTCTAGACAGATCATTTCTCAAATCTTCAGGGCTAACATGCTATGACTTAGGATATGTCAAAACACTGCTAACATTTCCTCTTGTAAGCATGCTAACATTTACATTATCAATTTTCTTAACATAGAATAAACAAATAAATGTGAGCTTAATTCCACAAATGCTGACATCCTTAAGCTTAACAGCACCAAAATTTATCAAGTCATTTGTTCCTAGAATTGATAACTCTCTGGAAATATGTGAAGTAGAGGTATATACAAGTTTATGTATGGAATAGGGTCATCAAAACAGCTTAATCAAAGATGTTCTGGGGCACCTGGATGACTCAGTTGGTTAAACTTCTGACTCTGAGTTTTGGCTCAGGTCATGATGTCACAGTTCTTGAGTTTGAGCCCCACATCAGGTTCTGCACTGACAGCACAGAACCTGCTTGGGATTTCTCTCTCCCTCTCTCTATGCCCCTCTCTGTCTCTCTCTCTCTCTCAAAAGATAAACATTAAAAAGAAAAGAAGTTCTTCTACCTACCCCCTTGCATTGATAGCAGTATCAATTAACTATTTTAGCTAATTAGGAAAATATTCTGATCTAAGACAATACTTTGTGTAGTGGGTACTCAATAAGTATTTATCTACAATTATTGTTGTCAAGGATAGTTAGGCACCTGTTGAATACAAACACAGTTTTATACTTGGTGAAGGAATAAAACAAAAGAATGAGGAGATAAGATCTCTGAGAATACTAGTTTATTACCAAGTGTTCTCATATTCTGGGAACTGACAGAGTCCATGTGCCTGTTTAGGGTGCTCTCTGGGGTTCCTGGACCCAATTCCAGTGTGTGAGGGGGAGGTTTCTCCATACCAACAAGCAATTCTCTGAACATCAGCAGAGTGTCCTTCCATTCAACTCAACTCTGACACTATCTACTCAGTTGTAGCATCAGATCCCACAGATTAAGGGATCAGTCCTGGAAGACTCCTCCCACTCACCACTCCCCACACACCCCCTCAAGATGCGGGTCACAAGTCCAGGTTGTTATCTGTGCTTCTGGTGAACCAGCTATGGATTAGAGGTTCCAGTGACCCCTTCCTTCTTTGGGTTAGATTAATTTGCTAGAGAGGCTCACAGAACTCAGACAAACGTTTGACAGTACTTACTAAATTACTGGTGTATTTTAAAAGGATATAACTCAGGATGATGTAAATGGAAGGGATGCACAGGGCAAAGTATGTGGGAAGGGGCGGAGCTGCCATACCTCTTCTAGGCACCACTCTCCAGCGCCTCCACATGCTTAGTCACTCAAAAGTTCTACAAACCGAGGCCTTTGGGTTTGCATGGAGGCTTCAGCACATAGGCTAATGTTTACTCTTTTAAGCATACCATCATTTATATTACCACTAATTAAATCATCAACTAAGTATTGATGGTGCGATGGTTGATTAAAGTGGCTGTTAGTGACTGATTCAACCTCCAGCCCCTCCCTGCTCCCTGGAGATCAGGAGGTAAGACTGAAAGTTCCAACCTGGCAGCTGCAAGGTTGGTTGTCTTGGCAATGAGCCCCCATCCATAGGTAGAGTGCCAAAGCCACTTCATTAAAATAACAAATGACACCTTTGTTGCTCTCAGCACTAATGAAATTCCCGAGGGTTTTAAAAGCTCTGCCAGAAATGAGGATGATGACCAAATATATAAATCACAATTGTTATAAATCACAATTCCACAGGCTCCTAACTGAATACCAGTGAGTAAGTCAAGCACTGGGAATGAAGCACACTGAGATTTTTTTTTTTTTTTTTTTTTGCCAATTCCCATGAGTTTTGTATTAGAACTTCAAACCTTCCTTGTATAATATGTATCATCACTGTGCTCTTTCACATAAAAAGTCCCATCTAAGAATACACAGGAATTCATTAAGAACTCCTTCACTCCAGGAATTATTCTTTCAGCCTCATCTTAAAGCACAAGTAATCATGTTCTTTCTTTAAATGGGAGATGCTGAAGTTCATTTTTGGCTGGAACGCCCACGTGAGGACTAAGAGCCAAATTCAACACAGAGAATGAAGAAGGGAAGCCCTCTGCCAGTTGATACAGGAGTGATAGAGGGCTCCCGGTGTTTCTTTTCAACCTGTAGTGCACGTGTAAGAATCGTCTGGAAATCCTGTTAAAATGCAGATGCTTATCCATAGGCCCAAAGGGGACCCGTGAGTCCAAATTTCTAACAAGCTCCCAGGTGGCGCCCACATTGCTGGTCCTAGGACAAAATTTTGAGTAGCTTGCTTTTAAAAATACCCTGAGGGACACCTGGGTAGCTCAGTCAGGTAAGCATTGGACCCTTGATCTCTGCTCAGGTCGTGATCTCAGGGCTCGTGGGATGGAACCCCTTGTCAGGCTCTGCCCTGGGCGTGGAGCCTGCTTGGGATTCTCTCTCTCCCTTTCTTTCTGCCATACCCCTCCTGCCTCTGCTCATTCTCTCTCTCTCTCTCTCTCTCCCTCCCTCCCTCTTTCAAAATAAATAAAAGTAAATTTTATTTTTTTTAATATTTTTATTTATTTCTAGGAGAGAGAGAGAAAGAGAGAGAGAGCGTGAGCAGGGGAGAGTCAGAGAGAGAGAGGGAGTCACAGACTGAAACAGGCTCCAGGCTCCGAGCTGGCAGTCAGCACAGAGCCCGACGCGGGGCTCGAACCCACGAACCGCGAGATCATGATCTAAGCGAAAGTCGGACGCTTAACCGACTAAGCCACCCAGGCGCCCCAATAAAAGTAAATTTTAAAACCAAAAATACCCTGAGAGCCTCAGGGTTTTTCTGGGCTGGGGCTCTGAAATAGAGGAGGTGAAAATTAAAATAAAATTCCTGAAATGATCACATGAATGTGTAATTCACCAGGGGAAAACAGAAAACAAACAAAACTCCTTGTTTCTTAAAGACAATGGCAGATAGGCAACTAGACCCCACCCCCCCACAAAAGGTTTATTAACTGTTATTAACATGAGAGCCTATGGTTGTTATAAAATAGATCTTGCAATATATTCACAATTCTATCTTATTTCAAATTTGTGTTTGTTTTTCCCTAAAGAGCTTCTCCACTTTCAGGTGAAATCCTAAAAATGCTCATCAGAAGGGAAGAATGTTCTCTTAGCATTAGATATTTATTTGTAGATAAAAACAGACAGGGGCCACCAGAGTTTCACAAAGAGGCCCTGGGCAGGCTGTTAAGAGAGGTCCATTCTGGTTAGCTCCGCAGCTAACTAGCTAGACCACAGAGCCTTTCTGAACCTCAATCCCTCACCTGTAAAATGAGAGCCTTAGAAAAGATGGCCCCGTCAATCCAGACCTCAGACATCATTTAATTCTTTGATTAAGTCACCAACGGCAAACAGTTAACAACTTGATCTGAGCTAATTACTTTGTCCTTAAAAGTAGCTATCCTGAAGATCTGCATCACGCCTGCGCTACAGGAGGGGCGCCAAGTTCTGGAAAGCCAGAGCTTTCTGTTCATCCGTCAGTGTCGACCGCCCCCTGCAGGCGCTCCTCCGGACGGACTCTTCTCAGGGTCTGCGCTCGTTTCCTTGGAAACACAGACTCGGTTTTCCCTTCCTTTAGACCATTCGGCTCAGGAAACAGTAGGACAGAGCATAAATGCCTTTTTCATTAGAGGAAAGACAAAGGCCAATTAATGAAGACACAGAGAAGAGGAAGGGCCCTCAGGGGTTAGGAGAGGGAAGGAAATGAGGCCCAGTCTGAGCTGTCTGGGCAGCAGCCTCTGAAAGGGTAGCTTTGTTTATTTTGTCTAATGCCTTAGCTCCCTCCTTCCTGTTTCATGCACATACTTATCGGAATGTTGGGATTTTTCACAGCAGAATATGTGTAATCTATTATATTGCTACCTTAATACATTTTTACTAGAAAGCTCTTATCCGTTTTTAGGTGTAAGTAAACGAATGTTCAGTGCTTCTCTATGGAGAAGTTAAATTATCCCCAACAAGGTGAATATTATCTTTCCATTCCCTCTCACTCAAAGCATAAGACATTACTATAATTCACTGCATAGGTAATAAAAGTGGGTAGAAGTCATTTTTTCAACATCTAAGCGCATACCTGGAAAAGCTTTTGACTGCCAACGGTCCTAATCATTACTTTGCACCTAATTGATTTAATCAGAGTACATGTGGTCATTTGAATACCATTTGATTCTGGTGATAATGGATCAGTAGGCATGTTTCCATTTTGCTCACAAATGCTTTGAAATATGTTTCGGCCTTATACCATGGGCAATTATACTTTCCATTCAGAATTCTATGAAGGTAATGATTCTTCGCATTTCCTGGAAAACCTTTTTCCTCCCGTTTTTTGGATGAATGAGTAGTGATTTTCTCTAAATATAAGTTTCAGAACTGGTGCATTTCTACATCTAAAGCTGATGCAACACACAACCAATGAATGTGCATTCATGTGTGCTTTGTGGCACAACAAAGTTGTATTTTAAATGCCTTTTCCTACAATCACTTCGTCTTTTTATGTCTTAATTAAAGCACTAGAGTGGCTACACATCTTTTTGTGCCTTAATTAAAGCATTGGAGTGACTACACGGAACTATGGTAGCCACTCATGTGTTGGAAAGGCAGGGGGTAATGTTCAGGAGAGGAGTCTTGTTATTATAAACCACCTTTGCTTCCCAGAGAAACAGAAAACAAGAATGCTGCAATCAGAGAACAGCATGAGCTCAACATGAGCCCCCTCTTCCCCAGCCCTTGGCTCCTGCCTGCCTTCCTTCCTCCCCAGTGAGGACAGCGCTGACCCACAGGGCAGGGACATGAAATATACAGGGAGCTTCAAATACAGCAGTGCCTACCTAGGTCCTTGAGTCCACACCCATGAGTACGTTCTTAAAGTGTGCCTTTTTTGCTCCGTGCCACATACAGACCCTGGTTCATCCCAGCAGAACTTTTAAACTTTGGAGATTAAATTGGCTCTGCTTCCTCTTAAGTAGGAATTCATTTCTAACACCCAGCTGTGGACTCGGTGAGGGACCACATTGTTTAGTTTCTTTCTACTTGGTTTCTTTCTAATCCATTCATTCTCTGAGGGTGGAATTATGTTTTTTAATGTTTATTTATTTTTGACAGAGAAAGCGAGAGTTGGGGAGGTGCAGAGAGGGAGGGAGACAGAGGATCTGAAGTAGGCTCCGCCCTCTCAACACAGGGCCCTATCACATTCACCAACCACGGCATCATGACCTGAGCAGAAGTTGGACACTTAACCAACTGAGCCACCCAGGAGTCCCAGGGTGGAATTATTTTTTATTAAATTTTAATTTTGATATAATTATAGATTCACATGTAGTTGTAAAAATAATACAGGGAGATTGCATATGTCTTTTACCCAGTCTCCTCCCAGTGGTAACATCTTACAAAACTATAATATAGCATCACAAGCAAGATACTGACATAGCCAAGATACAAAAGCTTTCCATCACCACAACTAGCCCTCATGTTGCGTTTTCATAGTCACCTCCACTTCCCTGCCACCCTTACTTCTTCCTTTACCCCCTGGAACCCACTAATCTCTTCTCCATCTCTATGAATTTGTTATTTCAAGAATGTTCTATAGATAGGGGCGCCTGGGTGGCTTAGTCGGTTGAGCGTCCGACTTTCGCTTAGGTCATGGTCTCGCGGTTCGTGGGTTCGAGACCCGCGTCGGGCTCTGTGCTGACTGCCAGCTCGGAGCCTGGAGCCTGTTTCAGTCTGTGACTCCCTCTCTCTCTGACCCTCCCCTGCTCACGCTGTCTCTCTCTCTCTCCTAGAAATAAATAAAAAAATAAAAAAAATAATAAAAAAAAAATAAGAATGTTCTATAGATAGAATCATTTAGTATGCAACCTTTTGGAAATTACTTTTTTCACTTAGCATAATTCTCTGGAGATCCTTCTAGACTGTTGCTAAGTAGTGTTCCATGGTGTGGATGTACCACACTTTGTTTAACCATTCACCCACTGACAGACATCTGGATTGTTACCAATTGGACACTATGATGAACAAAGCTGCTATAACATTCTTATAAAGGTTTTCGGGTGAACACAGGCTTCATTTCTCTAAACTAAATTCCCAGGAATACATCTACTGGGTCATACAGTAGTTGTGTGCTTCATTTTTAAAGAAATGGTCACATTTTCTAGAGTGGCTGCACCATTTTACTTTCTCACCAGCAGCGTATGAGTGATTCTGTTTCTCTAAATCCTATCATTTGTTGTCATTAGTTTTGTAGGTTAGCCATTCTGATAGGTATGTAGTGCTATCTCCTTGTGGATTTTATTTGTGTTTCCCTAACGGTTAATGATGTTCAACCTTTTCATATTATTTGTGAAATGTCTCTTGCCCATTTCCTCATTAGATTTTTTTCTCTGTTGGATTTTGAGAGTACTTTGTTTGTAGCAACTACAAGCCCTTCATCAGATATGTGATTTTTTTTTTAATCTTGTCTCTAGCTTGTCTTTTTATCTTCTTCATAGAGGCTTTCAAAGACCCAAAGTTTTAAATTTTAATTACATCCACTTTATCAAGGTTTCCTTTGATCGATCTTTTTTTTTTTAATATTTTTTTATTTATTTCTAGGAGAGAGAGAGAGAGAGACAGTGTGAGCAGGGGAGGGTCAGAGAGAGAAGGAGACACAGACTCTGAAACAGGCTCCAGGCTCTGAGCTGGCAGTCAGCACAGAGCCCGACGCGGGGCTCGAACCCACGAACCGTGAGATCATGACCCAAGCAAAAGTCGGACGCTTAACCGACTAAGCCACCCAGGCGCCCCTGATCGATCATTCTTTGAGTGTCAAATCTAAAAACACTTTGCCCAGCTTAGAATCCTGAAGATTTTCCCTGCTTTTTCCATGTTTTGTATTTAAGACTATGATCCATTTGGGGTTAATTTTTTATAAAGTGTGAGACTTAAAGTTCTGTTTGTTTTGGTTTGGTTTTGGTTTGGTTTTTGCCTATAGATGTCCAATTACTCCAGTGCCACTTGTTGATAAGGATATCTTTCCTCCATTAAATTGCTATTACAACAAAACCTATTCATCCAACTCTTGATTTCAGTTCAGGTCATGATCTCACGAATAGTGGAATTGAGGCCTTCGATAAACTCTGTGCTGACTGCATGAGTCTGCTTGAAATCCTCTCTCCCTCTCCACCCTCCCCTCTCTCTCTGCTCCTCTCATGCTCACAAGCACATGCACATATGCACTCTCTGTCTCAGAATAAACAAACATTTTAAAAGAAATATTTGGTTAAAAATGCTATTACAATTCCAGTAAGTTGTAATATAGATAGTATACATTTGGGTCATGTTTTTTAATACAGACTGCAAAACTCTGTCTTTTAACTAATGCACTTAGACCATATATTTAATGTAATTATTACCTTAGGGTTTAAGTTTTTCATTAGATTGTTTTGTTTTCTGTTTCTTCTGGGGTTTTTTTGTTTGTTTGTTTCTCTGGTTTTGTTTTCTACTTTCCTATGGGACACTTGAATATTTTTTAGAATTTTGTAGTGTTTTTGAGTATTTTTTTTTGGTATAGCTTTTTTAGTGTTATCTTTAGGAATTATAACTTATCACAACTTAATTATATCATTTTACTAGTTTGAGTAAACTATAGAAACCTACTTCCCTTCATATCTGTTTACTATCTCTTATTTATAAAATAACTACTAAATATTTTCTATATATTTTTAATTAAAAAAAACTTTTTTAATGTTTATTCATTTTTGAGAGACAGAGAGAGAGCACAAGCAGGAGAGGGGCACAGAAAGGAAGACAAAGGATCTTATCCCAGGCGGGCTCCAGGCTCTGACCTGTCAGCACAGAGCCTGACCAGTGGCTCAAAGTCACTAACTATGAGTTCATGACCTGAGCCGAAGTCGGATGGCCAACTGACTGAGCCACCCAGGTGCCCCATCTCTACAAACATTTGAACCCTACCAGACAATGTTATAATCTTGGCTTAAACCATCAAACATAATTTAGAAAATTCAAGAGAAGAAAGAATGCCTATTCCATTTACCAATGTTTATGCTTACTATATCCTTTGCTCCTTCCTGATGATTCAAGTTTCCTTCACTGATCATTTCCTTTCTGTTTAAAGAACAGCTCTTGGGCATTCTTTCAGGTAGATATGCTGGCAACAAATTCTAGTTTTCCTTGGTCTAATTTTTTTTTATTCCCCTCCCTCTTCATTCCTGAAGGATAATTTCACTGGACATAGAATTCTGGGCTGGCAGTTCTTTGCTTTCAACCTTTAAAAAAAATAACACCTTGGGGCGCCTGGGTAGCTTAGTCGGTTAAGTGTCCGACTTTCGCTTAGGTCATGATCTCGCGGTTCGTGGGTTCGAGCCCCGCGTCGGGCTCTGTGCTGACTGCCGGCTCAGAGCCTGGAGCCTGTTTCAATCTGTGACTCCCTCTCTCTCTGACCCTCCCCTGCTCATGCTGTCTCTCTCCTAGAAATAAATAAAACATTAAAAAAATTAAAAAAAAAATAACACCTCTTTTTCACCTCCATGGTTTCTGAAGAGAAATTTGTGTCATTCAAATTGGTTTTTCCCTATAGATAAGTACACTGTGGCTACTTTCCAGATATTTACTTTATCTTAAGTATTTAGATGTTTAATTGCAATGTGCCTTGCCATGGATTTCTCTAGATTTAGTCTGTTGACAATTCACTCACCTCCTTGAATCAGGAGGTTTGTCTCTTGACAAACTGAGATGTCTTCAGCCATGATTTCTTTGAATATTTTTTTCAGTCCCAACCTCTTTTTCCTCTCCTTCCAAGACTCCAATTTTGAATGATCATCTTTTGTTATAGATGGTCCACAGGTCCACAAAGGTCCACAGGTCCACAGAGCCCTCCTTTGCTCTCGCTCTTTCTCTCTCTCTCTTGTTCAAACGGGGTGATTTCTAATGTTCTATCATCCAGTTTGCTGCTTCTCTCCCTTTCTCCTCCATTCAGCCATTGACCCCATCTGCTAAACTTTATATTTTGGTTACTGTGTTTTTCAGTTCTAAAATTTCTATTTGGTTCTTCTTTATATCTTCTCTTTATTTGCTGAGACTATTTGCTCAGTTATTTTTTTTAATTAGTTTCAAGTGTGTTAATGATTATTCTTCAAAGTTTTGTTATCTTAACTGCTTTGAAGTTTTTTTCCAAATAATTTACCATCTCTGCCATCTCAGTATTGGTATTTATTGATTGTCATTTTTCATTCAGTTTTAGATCTTCCTGGCTCTTAGTATGATAGATGAAACCTGGACATTTTTGTATTGTTATGAGGCTCTGGATGTAATTTAAATCTTCTGCTTGTAGCTGGTTTTTAAAATACCACTCTAGGGGTGCCTGGCTGACTCAGCCGGTTAAGCATCCCACATCAGCTCAGATCATGATCTCACAGTTCATGGGTTCGAGCCCCACATCGGGCTCTGAGCTGATAGTGCGGAGCCTGCTTAGGATTCTCTCTCCCTCTCTCTCTTTCTGCCCCTCCTCGATTCATGCTTTCACTCTCAGAATAAATAAACTCTAAAAATATATATATCATTCCGGCAAGACGATAGGGAGCATCACCTCATCATTGCCAGTTAGATATACAAGTCCAAGTTCCCCACTTAAATACTATTGACACCTAAAGTGGGTGGGTGTTCCTCATTACTGGTGGATATGGATGGGAGTTCTGGACTCCCCACATAATCTCCACTGATGCCACACTGGAGGCAGTTTTGTTACTGCTAGGCAATGACGAAAGATCTAGAGGTAGACTCTCTAATAGCTTCTTCTGAAGCCACCTCTGCAAGAGGGGGCAGGAATGCTTCATTCCCGCTGTATGGGAATAGAAGGCCAGCTTCCCCATGTGCCCCCATAGTGCCACATGGTAAGGGATTGCTCATGGGGATAAAAGTCTCAGCTCCCTACCTGGCCTTTTCTGATATTACCTTGGCAAGAATATTACAGCACCTCCTTACAACCTCATGAGGGTAGATCTAAGATTCCACTCCGCCTTTGCTGGAATAGTAGAAGTGGTACCACAGTTTTTCTTTGGTGTCTGGCTGGAATAAAGTCATCACTGTTTAAAAGCATTCTGTCTTAGACTCATAAATACAGAAAACAAACCGGTGGTTGCCAAAGGGCCAGGGGTAAGGGAATGAGCGAAACAGAAGTGAAGCCAATTAAGAGGTACAAACCTCCAGTTATAAAATAAATAAGTCATGGGGATGAAAAGTAAAGCATAGAAAATATAGTCATGTATATTGTAATGACATGACACTGTATGGTGGCAGATGGTAACTATACTTACTGTGGTGACCATTGCATAATGTATACAATTGTTGAATCACTATTTTGAACACCATCATATGTCAGCATTTTGGTTCTAGGTTGGGCTTATGTAGTTGGTTATAGTTTTTATGGATACCAAAAGCAGGTAACTGCCACAAATAAGAAAACTTGGAAAACCATGAAAATTTTCTTTCCATCTTGAAGGAACTCAGATAACATTGTAGAACTCCTGCTGGTAATATTTTAGGAACCATGGAAAAAGTACTAGCAAAAAAGTAAATATTTCCTCAATTTTCAAAAGAGAAGATTCCAACAATTGCAAATAGTTAATCTAATGTGAATTCTTATGAAAATTTCAGAAGAAATTTTTTTACATAGATGGCTTGTCATGACTTAGAAAATAGGGAACTATGATAGATTTACTAACAAGGCACATATAGAACTACCTATATTTCCCTCTTTGAAATGGTTGAGCCAGGCACATCAGAGTAATGTAATTGCATTTAGGATAGTATTTAAAACAGTAGCTCACTTGGGGTGCCTGGGTGGCTCCATGGGTTAAGTGTCTGACTTTAGCTCAAGTCATGATCCCATAGTTCATGGGTTCAAGCCCTGTGTCAGGCTCTGTGCTGACAGCTCAGAGCCTGGAACCTGCTTCAGATTCTGTCTCCCTCTCTTTCTGCTCTTCCCCCACTAACACTCTGTCTCTCTCTCCCTCTCAAAAATCAACATAAAAAATAATAAACAAAACAGTAGATCACAAGAGGGTGCATGAAAAAATTAAAATCAGAGAAACATGGGCTGGGTAATAGGGGCATATGTGAAACAGCTTTACAGCAAAACCTATATTACTGATGGGCTGCATCAACTTGGAAGATCACTGATTCACCCAACCCCAGTCAATAACTTTACAAGTAATTGGGTAAGGAAATAGATGGCATGATTATGGGGAAGGTACGAAATGGTTAAGACTATAGAAATCAGACGGACCTAGCTTTTGATTCTGAGTTTACAAACTTGTCAGCCTCAGTTTCCTCATTTGTAAAACAGAAATAACAATGCTTCGTAATTGTTATAATAATTCCTAATATTGGTGTGACAGATAAGACATTGTAGGCAAGGGCACCTGGGTGGCTCAGTCAGTTAAGCATCTGACTTCGGCTCAGGTCACTATCTCACGGTTCGTGAGTTCGAGCCCCGCTTCGGGCACTGTGCTGACAGCTCAGAGCCTGGAGCCTGCTTCGGATTCTGTGTCTCCTTCTCTCTCTGCCCCTCCCCCACTCATGCTGTCTCCTTCTCAAAAATAAACATTTAAAAAAAAAGACATTGTAGACAAAGCACTTGAATGCTTAGGACCTTGTAAGACTCACGGATTTGGGGTATTGTTATGTTTGCTTCTGTTATCACATATACATAACTGATAAGAACAGTTGATCTATTTATTGCATATTGCATGAGGATGACAGGATTAGCCTTTGACTTCAATATAATAGGAACTAAAGTGTCAAAAATTAGAATGACTTAACTTTAAATCTTTATATCATTTGATATAAAGATCTAAAAGTTGTCCAAAGAGAACCTACCAGAAGCTAAGTGTGTGCTTATAGGCCAAACAATCCAGAGCTGCTTCAGGCCATATCCCAAGAGGATCTTCTATTGAAGAGAAGATAATACTCATTCTGTATTCTGTACTTATCAGCCCACATTTAGAAGCTTAAGTTTGGCTTTGGGTACTTTGTTGTCAAAGAGAAAATAACAAATTGGACTGACTTCAGAGACAAGTCATCAAGGTAATGGACACCCTCGGAAGTCTTGACATAAGAGAAGGAGATAAAGGGGTCAGGTCACCTGGAGAAGAGAAGGCTTAGCTGGAATAGACAGCTGTGTTCAAGACAACTGAAGACTGCATGGAAGGGATGTCTTTTTTGTGACCTTTCGACATGCCAGTAGCGAGTATAGACAGGAAGCATTTGACAATGGGGATTAGAAGAAAGCCAGCGTTGTAAGAATTATTTAAGAGTCTGTCTTTGGTTGCTTCTTGATCTTCTTAAAGTGAAGTCAGAATATGAAACACTGAAAAATCTATCAAAATACTTTTACGTAAATTATAACTGCTCCAGTTTGTCAATGTCACCTATATCTATGTAAGTACATCTGCTCTGCCCTGACACTTTTTAAATGGAAGGAAACACTCTGTATTCCGCTCCAAGCAGCTTTTAGGTCACTATTTCCACCCCCTCCTAAGCATTACCATCATGGGCTTTTTACTAACGAGTACATTCAAATTGTCATCACAGCTTTCCTTGGGATGACATTATTTCATTTCTCACTGATTCATAAGCTGACACTATTGCCAACAGTCTTTCTGCAATCTCTAACTACTTATGGAATGACTTTTTTGGATGTCTTAATCATTTCAATGCAATTTATTCTCAATAATGCTATATCAAGTTTTAATTATATTTCTGTTTTGCAATTACTGGAACAATAGAATTATACTCACATTTTTACTATACTTTCCACCAAATAAGTATCATTTGTCTCTTTTTAATCACAGCAATAATAGTCCCTGAAATACTACTATATTAGTTAAAATGCTTAAAACTTACCTTAAATGATCAATAGAATGTCTTTCAAGGAAGAAAAAAAAAGTTCTATTATGCTGGTCCCCAAATTTGTTGGGAGTTTAATTGCCAAGAGATGAAATAGGAAAGATTAAATACTTCATTAAAGAGAGATTTTTATTTCTGGGTATATCCTCAAAAGAACCAGAAGCAGGGGCTCAAACAGATATTTGTATACCCATGTTCACAGCAGCTTTATTCACAATAGCAAAAAGCAGAAGCAACCCAAGTGTCTGTCAACAGATGAATGGATAAACAAAAATGAAGTATAAACCACAAAATGAAATATTCTTCAGCTTTAAAGGAAGGAAGTTTAGACATGAGCTGCAGCATGGGGTGAACTTTGAAGACGTTATGCTAAGTGAAACAAGCCAAGCAAATACTATATAATTTCGCTTGTATGAGATGCCCTGCGTGGCCAAACTCAGAGAGACATAAAATGGAATTGTGGTTGCCAAGGGTGGGAAGGTGAGACCACTTAAAATCTACTCTCAAATACCTTGTGATCTCACTTATGTGTAGACGCTAAACGAACAAACAAGAAAATGAGCTTATAAATACAGAGAACAGATTAGTGGTTGCCAAAGGCGAGTGTTGGGTGTAGGAGAAATGGGCGAAGAGGGTCAGAAGGTACAAACTTTCAGTTATGAAATAAAGAAGTCCTGTGGATGTAATATACAGCATGGACACTTTCATTAACAGTACTGCAGTGTGTATTTGAAAGTGTTGAGAGTGAATCTTAAAAGTTTACATCACAAGAAAAAATTCTGTAACTGTGTGGTGATGGATGTTAACTAGACTTATTAGGGTGATCATTTAGCAATATTTACAAATAGTGAATCATTCATTAGGTTCTATATCTGAATTTAAAAAGATCTACTTGGGGTTCCTGAGTGGCTCAGTTGGTTAAGCATCCGACTTCGGCTCAGGTCATGATCTCATGGTTCGTGAGTTCGAGCCCTGCATTAGGCTCTGTACTGACAGCTCAGAGCCTGGATCCTGCTTCAGGTTCTATGTCTCTCTCTCTCTCTGCACCTCCCCCATGCTCACTCACTTGCTCTCTCTCTCAAAAATAAACAAAAAGATCTACTCTCTTAGCAATTTCAAGTACACAGCACACTATTTTTAACTATAGTCACTATGCTGCACATCACATTCCCAGAGTTTATTCATCTGATGAATATATTACTATATACAAACTTAATAGTACTATATTACAAACTTAATCATATTTACCTCCGGGGCACTGGTATAAAATCTTGCAGCCTGAGTATTATTGCATCTCTCTCTTCTTTGGCCACCTTACTGACCCACTGGGCCAACCTTGTTTATGTAGCTGCCCCATGGCCAGGAAAGGGTCTCCTATCTTTGAGTACTCTTAAAGGACATGATAACGAGTAGGACTTAGCCAGGCCAAAATCTCAGTTCTGATAAGCCACAAAATATTAACTTAGCAATAACCATTTAGGGAGGAAAATGGAAAAAGATAGATGTCATTTGAATAGCCCAACACTTAAAAATAATCCATCTAACATGAGAACTAGTATTTCTGAATATGCACATGCCCTTTCTTCTTAGCAAGGGAAATTAAGTAATAAATGCACTATTTTCCAGTGTTTCTTCAGTGAGTGTTTCTGCATCAGCAGCACAAGTACATACTTTTGCCCTTTATATTGACAGTTGTGGGCTCCGCTAAGTGGGCAAGATGAAAGAGTTTATTTCCTTATATTTAGAAAGTATGTGTTGTTTTATCAGAAATGACTCACCAAAGTAGAACTATTTGATGCTTTCTGAATGATTTTTCACTTTGAAATTTGGGAATTATGCCTTATTTCATAACCAGTGACCAGGGTGAATGATTGTGGCAATGAGGCCTCATTTCCCCATCTCAGCCAGCAGATAACTCAATTCTCAGAACACTGGACTTTCACTTTGTCTTTTGAATATACACCATTTATGAAAGTCATTCCCCCTCCATTGGTGCCCTGATAACCATTTGGAACAGCACAATCATTTATGTTGACACTATCCATGCCCTGGGTCAGGTTGCAAAAGAGCCCAAGAAACAAATTTACCATCTGATTCTCAAGTTCTAAGGGGAAGTGAACTTTAGGTTATAAATGCTTCCAGCTAAGTCTCTCTTTTCCTAGAAGAGATCTTAAGGGGAAAATGAATTCTTCAGTTTCTATGTTGGTTGGTTGGGATTTGGGGCATGAGCATTTATAAAGTGGCCCATGTGAATCACCATAATAGCACAAAACACATGGCAAATATTTGTGTGAGCTGGCAGAGCAAATAGTTCATGTTTGATAGCTACTTGTAGCATCCACTGAGAACATCCATTTTTAGAACAGTTTCCCTTTTGTAATAATAATGTAGGAGGTTTACTTTTGATGTTAAATTCTAGATCTATTTTTTTAATGTTTACTTATTTTTGAAAGAGAGAGAGAGAGAGCGCGTGCACGAGTGGGGGAGGGGCAGAGAGAAAGAGAGATGCAGAATCCGAAGCAGGCTCCAGCCTCTGAGCTGTCAGCACAGAGCTCCACACAGGGTTCAAACTCAAGAACCGGGAGATTATGACCTGAGCTAAAGTTGGATGCTCAACCAACTGAGCCACCCAGGCGGCCCTATTCTAGATTTGGTCCTCGTAACTTGGTCCCCTTTTCAATGTAATTGCAAAAATTAGCTGCTCATCAAACTCTCAGGTTTTAGTATTACTGAGTCGATCCTTTTTGATGTAATTATTTTAATTTTTAAGTGATTATATTAATACATAATTAATACAAACTTCAAGAATGAGTGCAATCTTATACATTGCAAAAAGGACGTTTGGAATGTGGAGAATATCTTTACCATCTGCAGATAGAATGCATGCTAATAGTTTTTCAGTTGATTTTTTTAATCTTCCCTGTATAATTAATTATATAATCCATGAATAATCAAAGCTTATCTCTTATTTCACAATATTTACATTCCTTGTATCTTTTTTATTTTCTAATTTCATTGGTTATAAGCTCCAGGATAATGATAAATAACAACAATCACATTGGGCATACAACTTTCTCATCAACTTTAATTTTAAACTGCAATGTTTCAGCAAAAATAAAAGGAAGTTAATAATGAAAGAAAAATCACCCTGGGGGCGCCTGGGTGGTTTAGTCGATTAAGCGTCTGACTTTCGCTTAGGTCATGATCTTGCGGTTCGTGGGTTCGAGCCCCGCGTCGGGCTCTGTGCTGACTGCCAGCTCAGAGCCTGGAGCCTATTTCAGAGTCTGTATCTCCCTCTCTCTCTGACCCTCCCCTGCTCATGCTGTCTCTCTCTCTCTCTCCCCTAGAAATAAATAAAAATATTTTTTAAAAAAAAGAAAAATCACCCTGAACCCCATGTGGAAGTTAGCTTTAAAACTTACTAAAAATGAATTGTTTGTATACGTATAGAAAAGCAAGAAGGATATACACCAGACTGCTATGGGTAGTTTAAGGGTGTGGAATTCTGAAGCAGAAACAGGGGTGGAGAGGAAGACCCACTTTCTGTTTTATATACTCCTATATACCTTGGCAATGAGGATTTTCTACTTTTATAATTTTAAACTACATCTTGAAAAAAAATCCAAAGAGTACAGTGTGCAAAGACTTTCTTTACATACCAAGATTTAAAGATATGTGCATTATTAATGGCTAAAATTTAAGTTTTGTTCACTAAGTTCAGTCTCAACTAAACGAGACAAAGATTAGATAGACAAGCAGATGACAGAAAGATTGGTAGAAATACTGGTATACTTATAGATGTATACCCACTTGCTGTTACTAGAAAGTCCAAAAACAAAAAGATGGCAACAGAAAGGAAATAAAAAGGTAAAAGAAAAAGGTTACAGGGGTTCCTGGGTGGCTCAGTCAGTTAAGCATCCCACTCTTGATTTCAGTTCAGGTCACGATCTCATGGTCATGACACTGAGCCCCACATCTCTCTGTGCAGAGCCTGCTTGAGATTCTCTCTCTCTGTTCCTCCCCTAGTCTCCCTCTGTCTCTCAAAATAAATAAATAAACTTTAAAAAGAATTTTAAAAGGAAGAAAAGGCTTACAGACCACAGGATTCTGGGGCAGGAAAGTCAGAACTATTATCTCCCTCCCCAGGATGTGAATGGGGAAATTACTTCATAGGCTGAAGAGAATTTTAATTGCTAATATCATCAGACCTTAATGATTTCTGGTCAAAAGTTTTTCCTTCTGAGCCACCACAGGAGAGTCTAATAATCACAGGAAGCCCAGTATTCACCCCAGAATTTAGGGTAGCATATCAATGATAGAGCAACCATGTCTTATTACTATTTCTATTACTATTAAATGTGCCCTTTCCTTTTTTCTCTCTTAGGATTTCCAATGAACACTCCCCCAAACTCCAGATCCGGAGTCACAGTTACCTGAGGGCAGTAAGTGAAGTCTCCATCAACCGAAGCCTGGACAGCCTTGACCCTGCCGGCCTGCTCACATCACCAAAGTTCCGCTCTAGGAATGAGAGCTACATGCGAGCCATGAGTACCATCAGCCAGGTGAGCACTGTGGCCACGGGCCATGAACTGCATAAGGATTAGTGGAAACAGAGGGCATGAAGTAAGGAGATGGCCACTCGCAGAGCAAACCGCTGAGGGATCAGTCAGGAGGCCCAATCTAAATGCTACACATGTTCGCCTAAGGCAAGCACCTAGGATCAGCAGTCTACCAGCAGAGAAGGGATTCTCTGAACATGGATAAAGGACTTCAGAGCAAGTCCTTGGAAACTTACCAGCAGTCAGTCACTACCAGCAAATTTGCCATTAAGGAGCTGAAGGATAAGGTTCAAAAGACTCTTGAAGGATGGATAGACAGGGTAGATATCACTGGCAACACAAAGGCAGTGTCTAATCACAAAAGTGCAAGTATTGAGCAAGTCATCAAGACAGGGGCCCGAAGACAGGAAACGAGATACGGTCTGCTTGTCTCAGCTGGGTCCCAGGTGAATATTGTATCTTGGTAATGAGACCAAAGTCACTTCTAAAAACTGGTAGGCAGGACTGGGGATGAAAACCCAATAAAGGCATCTTAATGCTATATCCAAAATATTCATCTGAAGGTCCCCCAGTCTCTCCCACCAAAGTTTCAGAGTAGGAGAGGACTGGGCTACCTAAGATCAGGGGCGGAGAGAGCCTGAGACTCTGAGGATCTGACCTTGCAGCTTTCGGGGCCACCAGGGAAGCAGAAGTTGCCCATAGGGCTGGCTTCTTCTGGAAGCACGAAAAGAAGGGTACTTTTTTTTTTTTTAATATTTATTTATTTTTGAGATAGAGAGAGAGAGCACGAGCAAGGGAGGGGCAGAGAGAGAGAGGGAGACACAGAATCCGAAGCAGGCTCTAGGCTCTGAGCTGTCAGCACAGAGCCCAACGCGGGGTTCGAACTCACAAACTGTGAGATCATGACCTGAGCTGAAGTTGGACACCCAACTGACTAGCCACCCAGGTGCCCCAAGAAGGGTACTTTTTAAATGATGTTTAGGAATTTAAATTTCTGTCACAAAAATAACTACCATACTATCTTTTAAATGTTTATTTATTTTTAAGAGAGAGACAGAAAGTGAGCAGGGGAGGGGCAGAGAAAGGGAGATGCAGATAGATCTGAAGCAGGCTCCAGGCTCTGAGCTATCAGCACAGTCTGACGTGGGGCTCAAACCCACAAATTGTGAGACAGTGACCTTGGCTGAAGCCAAATGCTTAACCAACTGAGCCTCCCAGGTGCCCACTACCATACTATTAATTCAGCTAATATTTAATGAGAACACTGGAGCAGATTATACAAGTTATTCAGTGATTAATAGTTCAAAATCCATTCCCACCAAGAGCTTATAAGAGAACATACAAAAAAGATAAAAGTGCTATCACAGTTATTATTTACCTGAAAACTAAAAATACTCTGAGGGAGGTAGGACAAGCATAAGAGGTGTCTTTACTGGGTCAGACACTCTGCTAATTGCTTTATATTTTCATAATATTATTTTATAAAACACCCTGTAAGATATGTAGGTAACCAGATGTTAAATGGGACTTTGTGGCCACTAAATTGTCAACAAGGTCCTGAAGCTAAGGAGAAGAGGGTGTGAAGAGCCAGGATCCTGAAGAGAGAGCTTCCAGACATGCAGTCTAGAAATAAGCATTTTAACAAATATTCCAAGGGATTCTAATAAAGTAGTATTTGATCTGAACTTTGAAAAATGCTTCCTTAAAGCATATTCAAGGAACAGTGAATGTTCTAAATTTGGTGGAGCTCAGAATACTTGTAGAGGCAGCAATGGGAAATCTGTCCTGAATTTTGACCTGGAAATATTTTTTTAATGCATGCCCTTTCGTGCCAGCTCCAGGGGACTAGACTTCATTTATTGGGAATGGGATTGATTAAAAATTAAAACTTCAGCTTTTTTTTATTTGATAGAGAGAGAATGCAAGCAGAGGAGAGGGACAGAGGGACAGAGAGAATCCTAAGCAGGCTCCATGCTCAGTGCAGAGCCCAGTGTGGGGGTCAATCCCAAGACCCTAGGATTATGACCTGAGCCCAAATCAAGAGTCAGACACTCAACCGACTGAGCCACCCAGATGTCCCTAAAAGTTCAGCTTTTAAGCAGGCAAGAGATATGACCAGAACGTTGATGTATGGAAAAAATATAGGGAAGATTGAAGAGGATGAAAGGCTAGAAGCAGAGAAGCTAGTTTGGAAGACATTGTGATCACCAAGGTCAGAATTAATGCTACTAGTGGTGCTGCTGCAAATGGTGAGGACGGTGCTGATTTTGGTGATGGCAGGGAGGCTGGTGGTGAGGGTGGTGGTGGGGGTAGAGATGTAGGGATGGTAGTGGTGACAGTGATCATGTTGGTGTTGGTGGTAATGTGGTGCTGGGGAGCCAAGCACTGAAATTGAACAGTGGGCTGAGAACTGAAGTATCTCTGATCTATCAGAGTGAGACTCTGAAATAGAAACATTGCTCTTGTTTTGTCCCTCCTTCCATAAAAATAGAGCTCTTGACTCTAAATGCATTCTTTTTTTTTTTTTTTTTTTTTTTTTTTTTTTTTGGGAGAGAGCATGAGTGATCTAGGGTGAGGGCAGAGGGACAGAGAGAGAATCTTAAGCAGGCTCCACACTCAGTGCGGAGCCCAACACAGGGCTCAATCCCACAACCTCTGGATCATGACTTCTGCCAAAATCAAGAGTTGGACACTCAACCAACTGAGCCACCCAGGCGCCCCATCTAAATGCATTGTTGAGGGGCACCTGGGTGGCTCAACCAGTTAAGCGTCTGACTCTTGATCTCAGCTCAGGTCATGATCTCACATTTGTGTGATCGAGCCTGAATCTGGCTCTGTGCTACTGGGGCAGAGCATGCTTGGAATTCTCTCCCTCCCTCTGCCTCCGCCCCTCCCCTCCTTGCACTTGCTTTCACAATCTCTCCCTCTCTCCCAAAAATAAACAAACTTAAAAATACATACATACATACATACATACATTCCTGATGTGTAAAGACATGGACCATAGTGAGACTCTGAGAGCAGAGCGGGGTGGGAACTGGGAAAAGCTGACTTTGGGGACTCTAATATCTGCTACTATACATTTCCTTACTTTAGATAAGTTTCCAAGAGCATGGATGCCTATCTGTGCTGCTAATGCTGTCCAATGATACTCATCATCCCAGCTCTCAGGGAAATAGTTGGTACCTCATTTGGTGAAATTTTGACTTGTCAGTCTTTATTTTTTTCACAATAAGCAAAATAATATTTAAAATTTCTTTTAAGCTTATCTTTATTCCAGATAGCCTCATAGTCACACAGCCTTCTGGAAATATAAAATAGTCTATAAATCCAGCTGTCATTCATGTAGAAATACATTAATGGATTTTAAAAAATTGGCCACCTGGGTGGCTCCATTGGTTGAGTGGCTGATGTTGGGTCAGGTCATGATATTGTGGTTTGGGGTTCGAGCCCCACATCAGGATCTGCGCTGATAGCTCAGAGCCTGAAGCCTGCTTTGTATCTATGTGTCCCTCTCTCTCTGCCCCTCCCCCCACTAACACACTGTCTCTCTCCCTCAAAAATAAATATTTTTAAAATTGTTGAAAAATGCTTATACCCATCATTGCTTTCATAACCTTAAGTGTTTACATTTTAAATGTTCAAGACAGGAGAAACATGCTATTTTCCCCCATCAGGACACTGCATCTATGCAACTGCCTGACTTGGGTCCCTTTGCCACAGATCTGACCTTCCTGAGACAATACCCCTTCCTAGTGACAGCCTAGTAAGATATCAACAAATCACTGAAGAAACACATGTGGACCCTGATGCTACAGCAGGTCAAGCTCTGCATTTCAATGGTATAATCATTTAGCCTTGAGTAAAATACAGCAAGAATAACCATCCAAAATGGATTCCTAATGCTACATCATTTTTCTAGTTCCATATTCAATTTTCAAGTAACACAGTATCTTTAAAGATAATTTCAAACTTTCTGTTGCAGTTCCAACACTGTCATTATTCAAAGGAGAATAGTTTCTTCTTCAAAGCAATACTACCATGTATATTCTAGATGTTTCAAAAAGTGGCTAGCTTTTATGTTGAGATATTTCTCTCTTATAGATCGTTAGTAGCCGCTCTAATAGTATAGAATTTAAATGCATTATATCCTATTCCCTTTTAAAACCTGGTATGTTAGTCATCAAAGGCTCCTGGCAAGATCAAAGTAAAATGTTTTAAGCGAAGATATTGGTCTAGAATAACGAAATTGTTTGTTTCTGCCATTCATGCCTCATAGAAGTAAAATAATTTCCCTACAACATATCGTGCTTGCGTGACAGAGAAAAACTCTACTTTTTCACTATTTATTCCCTTTCTATATTTTTTAATTATATATACATCTAATAAAATGAGGGCTTTTTAAAGTAAAGCTTGAGAAGAAAAAAATTTTGAAAGTCACATTTTTAAAAAGTATTTAGTATAATAACTAGTTTATTTCCAAATTAGCTTAATTTATGTCTTCATCCACTTCAAGTTCAAATATCTTCATCTGGAATAGTAAACCAGAAGCCCACAGACATCTTTTGTCTGGCAATGTGTTGGATTTTTACATCATTTTTTAAAGTTTATTTATTTGAGAGAGAAAGAGAGAGAGAGCATGCATGAATGAGAGAGAGCACTTATGGGGGAGGGGCAGAGAGAGAGAGAATCCTAAGCAGGCTCCATGTCTTCAGCACAGAGCCCAGTGTGGGGCTCGAACCCACCAAACTGTGAGATCGTGACCTGGGCCGAAACAGAGAGTCAGACACTCAACTGAGTGAGCCGCTCATGTGCCCCTACATCATTTTTTTAAAGTGAGTAGACAGGGGTGCCTGGGTACACAGTAGGTTAAGCGTTTGACTCTTGCTTTCAGCTCAGGTCATGATCTGATCATTTCCTGGGTTTGAGCCCTACACTCGACTCCACACTGACAGCGCAGGGCCTGCTTGAGATTCTCTCTCACTCCCTCTTTCTCTTTCCCTCCCCTGCTCATGCTCTATCTTTCAAAATAAAATAAACTTAAAAAAAAAAGTTAGGGGTGCCTGGGTGGCTCAGTCGGTTAGGCATCTGACTTCGGCTCAGGTCATGATCTCGTGGTTTGTGAGTTAGAGCTCCGCATCAGGCTCTGTGCTGACAGCTCAGAGCCTGGAGCCTGCCTTGGACTCTGTGTCTCCCTCTCTCTCTGCCCTCCCCAGCTCACACTGGGTCTCTCTCTCAAAAATAAACATTAAAAAAAATTTTTTTTAAAGTGAGTACACAGTTATTATGTTCAGCAGTAAATCAGTTTAGCTGTGATTTGTGACCTAGACCATCCCTTTGTTGTACAGATACAAAGAAATAAAAACTCAGATGAAATAAATGTCTTTGAATACAGTCAGCAACAAAACCTAGAAACCCAAGTGTTCTGACTCCAGCCTACTAGTATTGGGGTATTGAGGGCAACAATATTACTACTAATGATAATAGTAATAATGGAAATTATAACAATGGAACAGTTATCATGTATTGCTTACCTGATATATACCAGAAGCTTTTCATATTCTCTCATTAAATTTCATATCAACTATAAAAAAGATCATTTTTTAATTTATGAAATTTAGTGTTACAGAATTGGAGTAATTTGTTTCATTCTTCCAACTACACTATCTCACAGAATAACATCCACTATTTATGTAGTGTCTACATGTGCCTGGAAGTAAATGTGCATTTTAAATGTTTTATCCTTAAGGCGTACAGTGGAGATAGGTATCATTATACCCATTTTACAGATGAAGAAAGTGAGGTCCAGAGAATTCAAGCAAATTGCCCATGATATAGTAGAAAGGGCACTAAACTATTCCTTCCAATATAATAAAACCAAATAGATCTCAAATATATACAATAACACAAAATGACAAAAATTAAAATTAGTAGACTGTATGTATGATATTGTGGTAAGACTGATAGAACTTTTTTTTTTTAATTTTTTATTTCTAGGAGAGAGAGAGAGAGACACTGAGCAGGGGAGGGTCAGAGAGAGAGGGAGTCACAGACTGAAACAGGCGCCAGGCTCTGAGCTGGCAGTCAGCACAGAGCCCGACGCGGGGCTCGAACCCACGAACCGCGAGATCATGACCCAAGCGAAAGTCGGACGCTCAACCGACTAAGCCACCCAGGCACCCCAAGACTGATAGAACTTTTAATAAAATAAGAATTCCAGAAAACATAAACCATTGACATCTGTTGTAACTAAAAACTAAATATTTCTCTGTGACAAAAGATATCATAAAGTTAAAATGCAATTGATTAGCAGGGTATTAAAGTGTTTTTATAAATAAGTAGGAAAAGAAAAACATCCTAAAAGAATGTAGGGCAAATCTTGTGAAATAGCAACTCAGAGGGAAAAAATACAAAGACCAATAAATATAAGAAAAAATGCTTATACACACTGGCAGGCTGATAAAGACAAATCGAAAAAGCACAATATCATTTTTGACCTATAATAGTTGCAAAAAGTGCTAATATCCAGTTCTAGTGTCCATGCTGAGAAATGAGCTCTGGCTTACTCGCTGTTTGGAGTGAACTGCCGCAATTGCTGTAAGTCGGTAAAAATCTACAAACGTGTAAAACATATCTTTTGGCACAAGAATCCCACTTTTGGCACTCTATAATACAGAAATAAAAGCACCAGTATATAAAGATAAATGCACAGCCTCCAAGTACATATCTGAATCATCATCCACGAAGGAGTAGTTGAATATATTATGGTACAATCATTCTATACAATTTTACAGTGGTAGTGACTTAAGTGTCTGAATTTCTCTGAGTCTCCATATAAGAGCAACTAGGCAGAAAAAACCCAAAAGTCATGGAGAACACTTACAATAAAATGAGGTATAATAGGATATTCCATGAACCCAAAATATACGTGGATAAGAACAAACCACAAGTTGCCATAAGCCTACACAGTATCCACATTTGCGTGAGACATAGAGGGAAAACATGAGTTTTGTGAGAGACTTGAGCATTGCAAAATAAAACAAGCGACAGGTATTCACTGGAAAGTTCAGGGCGCCTATTTGAGAGCAGCAGCTGAAAGTGGGAAGGATTTGCATTCTCTACCAGCAGATAACTTCAAGGCCCCTGAAGTTAGGTCAAAAAAGACTGGAGCAGTGTGAGCCTATATGTACACTGGAAACCAACCACCCAGTGTTTCCTTCCAGGACAGGGCCCAGGGCTGAGAAGAAACAGATGGGAGTGAAATCAAATATGAACAACATAAAGACAGTAGCAAAGAAGAAAAGAAAACGCCCAGGTAAAAGTTGGGGACAGGAGCAAAGGAATCAGGAAATATTGCAAAGCTAAAAAAAATAAAAGAGGAAGTCCTGGGAATTTGAGGGGGGTTATCTTGAACGTACCACCCTCTCAAAGTCAGAAGAACTAATTTTACAAAAACAACGAAGAACAAAAAATTCCTCATGGTAAATCACATTCAACATCACTGTAAGAAGAAAGGATGATAAGGAACAGAGTAACAGTCCTACAGAAACTGAAAGCATGCAGAAAGACATACCCACAAAATAGATCAAAACTGTGACACACTACACTTGATCTTGAACAACATGGGTTTGAATTGCATGGGTCCGCTTATACATGGATTTTTTTTTTCGATAAACACAGTACAGTACTATAACTGTATTTTCTCTTCCTTATGAGATTTTCTTAATAACATTCTTTTCTCTAACTTATTTTCATGTGAAAATATAGTGTATCATACATATACAAAAAAATGTGTTAATTAACTAAATTATGTTATCAATAAAAACTCTGGCAATTAATAGTTACATATTTGTGGAGTCAGAGGTGGGGAATCAATACCCCAACCCCCACATTGTTTGTTCAAGGGTCAACTGTATTTTATTTTACTTTCTTAACTTTTTAAAAATATTTATTCATTTTTGAGAGAGAGATAGAGAGCAAGTGGGGGAGAGGCAGAGAGAGAGGGAGATACAGAATTCAAAGCAGACTCCAGGCTCTGAGCTGTCAGCACAGAGCCCAACACGAGGCTTGAACCCACAAGCGGTGAGATCATGACCTGAGCCAAAGTCAGATACCTAACCGACTGAGCCACCCAGGTGTCCTGGATCAACTGTATTTTAAAATGCACTAAACAACATTAAGAACATGATATAAGACATTAGAGAAAATGATATATCTGAATTTCAAAAACTTAAAAATAATGTCACAAAATTCAGGGAAGAATTAGAAGTAAAAGAAAAATCATTTCAGAAATGAAGATTAGGCTAGAAGGAATATAGGAGCAAGTGAATGAGATATTTCATTCATTAAGAAAAATAGAAATCTAAGAATAGAAACCTTGGGGGCAGCTGGTTGCCTCAGTCGGTTAAGTGTCCAACTTCAGATCAGGCCACGATCTAATAATTTGTGAGTAGGGAATCTCTGTTGTCAGCACAGAGCCCACTTCAGACCCTCTGTCTCCTTCTCTCTCTGTCCCTCCCCCACTCATATGCACTCTCTCTCTCTAAAATAAATAAACATTTAAAAAATCTTTTAAAAAATAGATAAATAAAATCTTGGAAGGGAATAAAAAGGCATAGGCAAACTACTATAAGCATGAATGAGTGTGGGGAATATTGCTTCCATGAGCCCAACCTGAAGAATCTACTGGACAAAGAGCTTTAGACAACCCAAATGACCAGACATAAGAACTGTGATGAATAAGTGTATGGACTTATTTCTGGACTCTTGATTCTGTTCCATTGGTCTATATGTTGGTCCTGATGTCAGTGCCAGATTGGTTTGTAGCTTTGTAATTTATTACAAAGCTTTGTAATAAATTTTGAGATCAGGAAGTGTGACTCCCACAGCTTTGTTCTATATCAGTATTGCTTTGGAAATTATGATGTATCCGTGTACTTTTCTTTGTGTTTTTGTTCTTGGAATTCTTTGAGCTTTGTGGATTCTAACATCTGACAAGTGGGAGTTCCAGAAAAAAATAAATAAAAGGAGGGAAATTGCTACTGAAACAATTCAAAAAATGGTCCCAGAACTGAAAGATATGATTTTGCAGATTGAGAGGGCCCACCCAGTATCCAGCACAGTCGATGAGAAATATCCTCACAGGGAACATCATGGTGAAATGTTAGCTCTTTTGAGACAGAAAGTCTGTAAAAGTTTTCAGAAGGGGATGAGAAAAACCAATTCATATGAAAGACTCATGAACGAGAAAGGCATCCACTTTCCCAAACTCTAGCATAGATGGAGGCTCAGAGACAAGGAGCAAAGCCTGAAAACATCTGAAAGAAGAGATGAAGGCTAGAATGCGAGCACACTCTCCCTTAACAGTGGAGGTAGAATAGAGACATTTCCATCAATGCAACGCAGCCACATTGTTTGAGGAAGCACTGGAAGATTTGCTCCACAAAAAGGAAGGAATAAAAAAGAAAGAGGAAATGGCCTCCACAATAGTCAAGATAATGAAGAGTACCCTCACAGTGATAAGGAAGACAGACCCCAGGACAGCAGTGGGCTTGGCAGCCATAGATTGCAACAGGAGGTCAGAGGGTCCAAGGGTAATGCTTTAAATGCAGGAAGGAAACCAATAGGTTATCAGAGGTCTCTGAACATAGCAAAAAATCCACATAAGCAAGTTTTCGGAAATATGAATGCAAATACTGTAAGATCCAGGTGGAAGAATTGAAAGTGATTGCCTCTGAGGAGGGAGAATCTGGCAGGGTAGGAGCAAGGTGGGCCAGGCGTTTGCTCTTTTTCTTTATAAGCCATCTAGAATTTTTTGACCTATATCTGTAGAAATTTGATAAAGAATAATCTTTTTAATGAAAAAGTGGTAGCAAGCATTAAATATATAGTTTTATTTATAAGAGACTAAATGAGGGCTAAAGCAGGAGAGAATATATAGGTTATGCACTCTGACAATGTAAATATAGCACAACTATTTTAAAGGAGGAAAGAATAGAGAGTGTATACACAGAAAAAAGAGGAATCATTAACTGTTCTCAATAATGATACTGGCACAGTATTATTAGTATGCTATTCTGAGATGGTTGTGCCTATGAAAAAGAAACAAATGAATAATTGTAGAATACTCCAAGTCTATCATCTCCTATGCCCCTGAGAACCAGGATTTTAATATGGAATCAAGGTAGAAGTATAAATATAATATAGAATAGATTACATTAAAACTGTGCAGACTGGGGGCACCTGGGTGACTCAGTCAGTTAAACATCCAACTCTTGATTTTGGCTCAGGTCATGATCTTACAGTCATGGGACTGAGCCCCAGGTTGGGCTCCACATTGAGTGTGGAGCCTGCTTGGTCTCTTTCCCTTCTATCTGCCCCTTCCCCTCTCACTCTCTTTATAAAGAAATAAATAACCATTAAAAAATCACAACTCTGTAGTCTGAATTTTAATCAGACCTATTTGCTAGGTCTGTCTGTCAAAATGCCCAGTTTTGCCCACTGAACAATGACCAACCCAGTAGCCATGACAGTGAACCTTCCTGGTGTCCAGATTGCATCCTTGTGATACTATTTTCCATTAAAAGAGGAAAAGGTTTGGGGTTCCTGGGTGGCTCAGTCGGTTTAGCATTTCTTTGTGATGTTTGGCATATTGATTACTAAGGGAAAATCTATATATGCATGCACACACACACACACACACACATGCAAATATAGTTTTACTTTTTACTTTGAAATCATTTCAAGTTTATTAAAAAGTTGCTTGTAAAAGACAAAGAATCCCTATATATCCTTGATCCAGATTCATATTCGTATTCCTTTTCACTCATTTGCTCACTTTCTCTACTTCATAATTAATAAACATCATGTCCCTTTACCTGTGAACGCATCTCCAAGAATTTCCTAAACATCAAGGAGATATATATATTATATATATTTAATTTTTAATATGAACATATATAATTATTAGCCTTGAAAACATGCATGGATTTTATACCAAATTAAATAAAGTACATAAAAGTACTATTTTAAGCTGTAAAGAATCGTTAAGAAATGCATGTCTTTTTCCACTTGGTATGCCTTAAGGTAACTGGTCACTTCTACATGAAGTTTAAAGAAATTTGCCATTATCAGAGTATATCCTCAGATAACAGAAAATAAAGGAAGTCAGAAATTACAATCCTTTTCAGTAGTTGTTTTAAGCTTACTTGTAGTTTAATTGCTTAATAAATTCTTAATTACTCATTAATTTAATATTAGGGAAATTAGACATGAAGTTCTAGAGGGTGGCAGAAATTTGAAGAATGCTTCCATGTCTCTATCAAATCAGCCTCAAAGTGAGAGAAATTAAGTGAGGTACCTGGTCTGGTTTATTTTTTTCTTTTTTAGATGGTGCTCAAACCCAATATAAGTTATGTGCAGAGGAATATAAGTAAATAAAAACTGATCTTGTTTAAAAAGGAGAACTTCATTTGGAAGATTTTAAAACACATTTATAAATAATTTGTGGGCCATATCAGCTTTTTATAAAGAAGAATGAGACCTTCTTCAGATAGTGTGTAGATTGAAAATCTCCATAGTGCTGTTCAAGATTTTGACATATCTGGGTTTGGCCTATTTTTGTGCAGAATGAGAGTGTCTTGCCAGAAAATATAGGGCCTGTTTTCATAATTTGCACTAAATTAAGCTGCATTTGACACTGAAATCATTTGACAAGCCAGTCACTTGCAAAAGTATGATAATAAAGATACTAGTTTCTAAAATGTTTATACTAAAATCTATTCCACTGAAATACCCAAACTCTCACCCTGGACTGATAAAATTGTTCTGTAGGTTTGCCTTTATAAATAAGAATTAACACCTGGGCATGCACTAGAATAAGACTTCCCAGCCCCACACTTCTTCCATTCTGAAAACAAAGCTCTTTTCCTTTAGAATTTAATGGACTGTTTGGGCTTCTAAACAAAATGCAGTTCAATTATGGATTGTAACACAGAGGGAATAAATTGCATTGGCGTTGAATGCAATTGGATGGGGCTTTCTCGGGGAAGACGCTTGAAGGAGAGGCCGCTTCTCCGCCAGGTCGGAGGAGTCATGGTACTCTGTCTCTGCCCGCAGGTGAGCGAGATGGAAGTGAACGGGCAGTTCGAGTCCGTGTGCGAATCTGTGTTCAGCGAGCTGGAGTCGCAGGCGGTGGAAGCCCTGGACCTGCCGATGCCCGGCTGCTTCCGCATGCGAAGCCACAGCTATGTGCGGGCCATTGAGAAGGGCTGCTCCCAGGACGACGAGTGCGTGTCCCTGAGGTCCTCCTCCCCCCCACGTACCACCACCACCGTGAGGACCATTCAGAGCAGCACCGGTGAGTGAGCAGAGCACCTGTCCCCCGGGTGCCCCGTGACACCACACCACCACAAGCCTGGTCTCTGGGCCCAGGACTACAGAAAGACTGTCCCAAAAGACTGCACGTGGTGTCCTACTGTTATCACACAGTCACCAGTAACAAAACACCACCCATGCCTTACAAAGAATTGTTTTGCCTCCCTGCCTGCCCCTGTCCCCAGGCTTTTGGCCACATCCACAGCCCTTCTCTGTCTCCATCTCTGGCACCAACAGAGAAACTTCAACTACAGGTGCAGAAGGGACAGCAGTGAAGCAGAGGAGGGGGTCTTTCTAAAATCCCCAGACAGCATCCTAGCAGCCAGCGAAGTCATCCCACCAGCTCCTACTGGCCACAGCCAGGCCCTGACTTTTAGGGGTGACCCTTAAGCAAATCAGATACCCTGACTGCTAAGCATCACGGTTAGAATGCCTTTTTTTTTTTTTTAATTCCAAGATATCTACAAAATGACTATCCCCAAAGACCTGAAACATCAGTGTAAGAAAAAAGGGAAGAAACAGGTGATTCAGTAATACTAATTGAACATCTTACAAATTTTCTTTCATTATAACAGGTATCATTATTTTAAAACCTGCTGTCATATGTATACAGCATCTTCTTTTCCCTCTAAAGTGCAGTTAAGTTTCTGCAGTTAAATGGTATTTTTATCAGATTTTAGGTAGAGAGGCAGAGAAGAGCTTAATGGGTTTCCATGACACTGAGACCTGCATAAGAATATAACCACGAGTTATATATGACAGTGTGCATTGATTTTTTTAATATATATATTTATCCCATTTGGGTCCAAGAAGAAAATCCCCTCCATTTTAACTAGGCTTAACTGTGTGATTGAATTCAATGTAACTCCAATAGAGAGCAGTTCTATAAGACCATCAAACCTAGAGTCATGGTAAATAGTAATGAATAAATTAGAAGGAAAAGCCTGTGCTAGAATATTTTAGTATTCAATTTTGGCTCTAGGTGCATCACATGGCAGGAATTACCATTCAGCCTAGAACTTTTGCAGGCTTGAGAACTAACAGGTCCTCAAACCTGAGTTAGAAGTCCTACTAAGCAGAGATGTGGAGTTGAGGTAACAATTTGTAAGAAGCCATTAGAGGCGAAACAGTAGTCAGGATCAGGGAAAGAGATGCTTCTAGACGGTGCCCTCGCTCTAAGACTCTGCAGGGAGCCCAGCAACTCTGGCATTGGCTGGCTATCTCCGACCAGATAGTGGGTGTGCATTCTCGCTCACCAGGAAATTCTACAAGAACAGCCACAGAGGAGGTTAACAAATAAGGTTGACTTATAAAATGAAAAAAAAAATGTCGATCATCCATGGGCATATTTCTGTGTGTGTTTACGTTCATGCAGTAAGTGTAATTTGAAGATCTGCCCTGTGCCTCTAGTGTATCGCTATGTCTTATTGTTTCCCCATTTTCGCCACCCCCACCCAGCCCTTTCTCCGTGTCCGGTCCACTGCTCGCTATAACAGTCTCGCCGCCTGCCAGCTGTTCTGTGCTGAAGTCAACTCGTCAAATACACAATCTGCACATCCTTGCCCTGAAGTACTAGGGGAAAGAGAATGGCCACTGGCTGACTCCTTCCCCCTCGAGGAACAGTGTTGCGGATAAAGTGGCAAAAGACTCCAGAATGGCTTTTTTTTTTTTTTTTTCTGCTCGCCTCTCAGAGGATTTGTGCTTTTCTTATTTAAGAAACAACTTACTTCCACCTCTCACGTCAGTCAGTTCTTGTGCCGTGCTCTGGACTTTTCTGAGACCTTTCCCAGATACTCGGGAGGCTCCTGGAGTTCAAACAGTTGAGTTGCCAGATAAAATCCAGGGTGCCAGTTAAATCTGAATTTCAGATAGTAAATAATTTTTGCAGTGCAAGTCTATCTCAGACATTGCATGGGGCATACTTATACTAGAAAATTTTTGTAGTGTTTGTGACAAAGTGATTTGTAGTAAATGCGACAAGCCCATCAGAGGAGATGAGTAGAATCTGGGAGGGTGTCTTGCATTGTTCCTTATAGAATATAAATTGATCAGAAGGTCTTTGACTGGAGGTCCTATGGAGAACACTCAAAAACAGAGAGAAGTAAATAAAAATACCATAGAGGTGATTGCATCGCTCCTTCTCATGTGTCTCATCAGAAGTGCTGCACTCCACCTACCCCACCCCCCACCCCCGCAGCTCTCCGTGGGGGGGAAGGCTCCATGCGTGGCTGCAGCTGCATGGGTTAAGGGCAGGAAGATGTGACCTGTCCCCGGGAGTGATAAAGCATAAAATACCAGAGTTTTGCACAGGGAAGCTGGTGACTTCACCTTTTATCAAACTGAATATTATGATAGATCATCTTTACAGTCATGGAAAAATTAACAAGGACTAAACCATTGTAGTAAATTCTAAGTAAGCCCATCAGATATTTTAAGATGGCAACTTTAAGAATTCTAATATCACTTTTCAGTTTCTCTATGCTATAGATTTGTTCTTTTAAAGTTATTATTTTATGATATAATAAGGCTCTGTGCCATTCTACTCCTGCCATTACTCCCATGCTAGTCTCTCTCTCTCTCTCTCTTTCTCTCTCTCTCTCTCTTTCTCTCTCTCTCTCACACACACACACAGACTTTTCCTTTTCTCTTACATGATCGCTGTACTATCATATTAATTTTCTTCTGCTGGTTTTCTTCTTACGTTGGATCAAATATAATTTCCTGTATGGGCGCCTGGGTGGCTTAGTCGGTTAAGCGTCCGACTTTCGCTTACGTCATGATCTCGCAGTTGTGGGTTCGAGCCCCGCGTCGGGCTCTGTGCTGACTGCCAGCTCAGAGCCTGGAGCCTGTTTCAGTCTGTGACTCCCTCTCTCTCTGACCCTCCCCTGCTCACGCTGTCTCTCTCTTTCTCCTAGAAATAAATAAAACATTAAAAAAATTCAAATATAATTTCCTGTAGAAAACACAGAAAATCAACTTTCTCACAGGACCTACTAATTTTCAAAAGAGGTGCTCATTTGTAGAAATCAGGAAATTACTTGGCTCTAATTTTAATCATTTCCCCCATGTACCCAGGTCAGATTTACATCCCTGTTCTGTAGGACGTGACATAGATTTCTCCCCTGGTTTCTCTTCCTTTGCTCATTATTCTTGGATACTCACAACAGATTCTATTTTTCCTAAACTTCCTTTTCCCTGGGAAAAGTTCTTCTGTTTTGTCAACTGCAGTTATTAGCTATAACTTCAGCAAAGTACATGCAGAGTCTTTGATTTCTGTGTCAGCCCGTTCTAATTGTTCAAGTTTTCAATGAAATATACTCAGCTTTTCTCTTCAAGCCTTGTCCATTCTTCATATTAGCAAGATGAAATCATAAACAAAAATCGACAAAAGTGTCTGCTACCATGTGGGAGTGTTATGAACACGGGCTCAGCTCTAAGTGGCCCCAAGGATCCCCTGGTGATATGAGCAAGAATGGTGACTCGTCCCAGCAAATCAGGGGAAATTAGGAACTGAGTTAGAGTGTTACAACAATTATGCTTCTCTTGGTTTATTAACTTTTTGGCTTGGGTAACTATGATAGCATCCTATATTCCCTCAGACTGTAATCTGCTTCAAGCACTCAGATATCTCTCCATCTAATAAGTTCAACAAGTTTTTATATAAACTATGGTAGCTAGTACTATTAGACTAGGATTAGAGCTACTGTAGGAAAGTACAACTTAACAATGGAACAATTAACCTCAGGACTGTGGGGAAACAAGCACCCTTACATCAGTTGCCTGAATATTTTAGGTAAAGGTAGAACTTGGGGCTGGAAATATACCCACACTCCACTTTAGAGTATTGGATTAAATTTGCCTCTTGAATATACCAATATAATTGAATGTGTTTAAGAATAATTTTTCTTTTTACATCCTGCACTGAGCATCTAAGATCTATCAAAAGTATTATCACATTGTAGCTAAGGCAGGCAGACAGACTTGTATCTGCTGAATAAACAAAAACATTATATAATAATCAATCAATAGATACAGTCATACAGATACAGACACACACTTGGTCCAAAAGGACAAAAAATAAACTGTTTGCAGTGGTTACCCAGCAAGGAGCGGGTGAGAGGATCAGGTAGTAGGGACACAGGGAAATTTCTAAATAAGCACTGCTTTTTATGACTAAAAGCCAATACAGTATTTGATTAAAATAATACTCTGACAGAAATAGGCAAACTATCACGATATAGGATTCTCTGATTTTTTAAGAAAAGCATTCACTTTGAAATTACAAGTTTTTCAAAGAAGCCTTATGTAGTATAATAAGATTTCTTAAATGTTTATTTACTTTTGAGAGAGAAAGAGAACAAGTGGGAGAGGGGCAGAGAATGAGGGAGAGAGAATCCTAAGCAGGCTCCACACTGTCAACACAGAGCCCAACACATGGCTCGAACTCACAAACCATGAGATCATGACCTGAGCTGAAATCAAGAATCGGACATTGAACCGACTCAGCACCCAGGCGTCCCACAATAATATAATTTTTATAAAGGATAAGTAGGTTCATTTGCCACACTGTGCCTCTTGAAGTTTGGCATGTGTGCTCTATTCTTTTCTTATCAGGGGAAGCCTTAAAAGTTGATGGAATTGAACAGAGCTCCTTCCCTTCTAGGAGCCCCCAGAAAGGGCAGTGAAAACCAAGGATAAAGCATTGCCACCAGACCAGCAGCCAGTGTCCTCCAGTCGGGGAGTCGGGACTGTGTGCCCTCCTGGCTATGGCTTGGAGCCACATTAACAGCAATATTTACACTCTTTTTTGAAAGAGGCATTCTCCCTTAAATTAAGACTCACTCTTCCATAACCCTACTTCACAGTCTCTCACTGCTGTCAGATCTGACCCATCTATTTCAGTTTGCTCATTTAGCAAAAGCAGGTACCCTTTGATAAACTGAGGTTGGGGCTAATGTTCCCAGAGTTCTCCCACTGGCTTGAGTCTTCACCCCCAATCAGCCATCCTATCCAGGATATTGAAGCTACCTTTGTGTACCCTACACTTCAATCTCATACACTCTGCCTCCCACCCACCCCAATAACAACAAAAATCTTTAATACAGAAGGCCTTAAGCAGAATAACATTAAGGCAATAATTTACATTTGCAATATACTTAGTAGGCATTCAGTAATGGAGGAAGGCGAGAGAAGATGCAAAAAAATACTGGTTTTTATTGCAGCATAATTGACATATTACATTAGGTAAGTTTAAGGTGTACTATGTGCTGATTTTTTTAAATGTTTGTTTATTTTTGAGGGAGGAGAGGGGCAGAGAGAGAGGAAGACACAGAATCTGAAGCAGGCTCCAGGCTCTAAGCTGTCAGCTCAGAGCCCCAAAGTGGGGCTTGAACTCACAAACTATGAGATCATGACCTGAGCTGAAGTCAGATGCTCAATTGACTGAGCCACCCAGGCACCCTATGTGCTGATGTGATACATTTATATATTACAGTATGATTACCACCATAGCAACCTCCATCAAGTCACCTAATTAGCATTTCTCTTTTGTGGTAACCACATTTAAGATCTAGTCTCTCAGAAACTTTGAAGTATACAATACAGTATTGTTGACTATAATCACAGTGCCTTGCATCAGATCTCCACAACCTATTCATCTTCTAACTGCAAGTCTGTACCGTTGACCAACATCTCAATTCCCCAACCCCCTAACCCCTGTAACCACTATATTATAGTTTCTACTAGTTCAGCTTTTTTAGATTCCACATAGAATTGATATCATATAGTATCTATCTTTATGTGACTTGATTTTTTTAATTTTTTATGACACTTATTTCACTTAGCATAACACCCTTAACGTCCATCCATGTTGTCACAAATGGCAGGATTTCCTTCTTTCTTGTGGCTAGAATAATATTCTAGTATATACATAAGCCACATCTTCTTTATTCATTCATCCATTGATGGACACTTAGGTTATTTCTGTTATCTTGGGTACTATTAATAATAGATAGCAGAAAAATACTTACATACCTCACTAACAGCATGTTTGATGATTGGTCACTTTCCTAGAGAAATAGCATTGCTATTAAAACAAGTTTAATCATAACATATTAGCAGAAGAAACTTCACATAGTCTAGTCTAGGGGTCTGTAAACTACAATCTATGGGCCAAATCCAACCCTCTGCCCATTACAATCTATGGGCCAAATCCAACCCTCTGCCCATTTTTATAAATAAAGTTTGGTTGGCACAAAGCCACACTCATTTGTTTACATACTGTCTGTAGCTGCTTTCACTCTTCAAAATTTTTTTAGATTATTTATTTCTCTTGAGAGAGATAGAGAGAGTTTGATCAGGGGAGGGGCAGAGAGAGAGGGAGAATCTCAAGCAGGCTCCATGCTGTCAGCACAGAGCCCAACGCGGGGCTCAAACTCACAAAACTGAGATCACGACCCAAGCCAAAATCAAGAGTCAGACACTCAATTGAGTGAGCCACCCATGTGCCCCTACTTTCAGTCTTTGACAGCAAGCAGAGTTGAGTAGCTGTTGCAGAAACTGTAAAACCTGGAAAGCCAGAAATATTTACTGTCTGAGTCTTTACTGAAAAAGGTTATCACCCCTGATCTAATGCACTGAACCCATTTTAAGGTAGGAAAACTAAGGTGGGCTTCTGTCTGGAGACAAAGTCAGAATAAAACTGCCTGGGGTTCTCCACACAGCTCTTGCTTATTTGAGTCCCAGCTCTTGAACTTATTTATTGCATGATTATAAAGTTCATCTGAACTCATTTTCTTCATGTGTGAAATGAAATTATAGTGCTGCTTCTCTTGGCGGCATTAATGACCACTTTGGGAACATCCTTAGAGTTTAAAGAAAGAAATTTCTTTCTATGAGGCACTAATTTAATTAATCAGTTTTTATAAAGCAAGGAAGGAAAAGTTCAGAAGTCCAAGGAGACGGACAGCAGCCAGAAGTGTTTTGAACAAAGAGGGATTCTTTTCTATTCAAGATAAGATCTAGTAATAAATATTCAGATATTGCCTGGACTGGTTCCCTGTTCCTCTGCTAATGTGGTTCCCTTCCTTGAATTTCTCTAACCATCTAAGTAAAACTGGAGACCATCCACTTAACACCATCTGAGGTGAAATAAAGAGACAGAGAGAGAGAGAGAGAAAGAAAAGAATGAAAACGAAAGAATGAAAGAACAAGAAAGAACAAGAAAGAAAGAAAGGAAGGAAGAAAGAAAGAAAGAAAGAAAGAAAGAAAGAAAGAAAGAAAGAAAGAAAAGAAAGAAAGAAAAGAAAGAAAGAAAAGAAAGAAAGAAAAGAAAGAAAGAAAGAAAGAAAGAAAGAAAGAAAGAAAGAAAGAAAGAAAGAAAAAGATTGGTTTGTGGTATAGCTTTATGCCTCTTGTGAGATAACTTGTCTGGTTTTTCTATCTGAGAAAATTGACAGGGTAACTTTTGGAAGAATTATGGCTCGAACTTTTCCTTTCTTCCATAGGGCACTTGGGTTGGCATTCCACTGTATTCTAGTAGAAATATTATGAAGTCATAAGACACAAAAGTCTTAGTAGACATAGAGAAAGACATAACATCTGAAGACTCCTTATGCTTTCACCTCCTTCAGTTGTTCTGCTGTATATAAATCACCTCTCAGGAACAGAGGGCCCAGCTGCAAGGTGCTGTGCTCTGTACACAGTCCTAAAGTCCACCTTTGTCCACATCAGAAATCATCACATGGCCCATAGTGAAGGGGCTGCAAGGTCTTCTGGCCTTTAGGGTTAATGTGAGGTTCAAATCAATAAGGAAGGAATAAATCAATAAGAATGATTGTGAAGGGGGCGCCCGGGTGGCTTAGTCGGTTAAGTGTCCGACTTTCGCCCAGGTCATGATCTCGCGGTTCGTGGGTTTGAGCCCGGTGTCGGGCTCTGTGCTGACTGCCAGCTCAGAGCCTGGAGCCTGTTTCAGAGTCTGTCACTCCCTCCCTCTCTGACCCTCCCCTGCTCATGCTGTCTCTCTCTCTCTCCTAGAAATAAATAAAAAAACATTAAAAAAAAAAAAGAATGATTGTGAAGTCATCAGTAAGGAAGTACTATGTAAATTGCACATTAAAATACCTCTATCCTGCCTTTGATTTTAAATCCCTCAATCTGGCTTACTTTATTAACAACAATAATGGCTAACAGTTAGCACTTACTGTTTGACAATCATTTTGAACCAGCTGCATAGCCTATCTCATGGAATCTTAATGAATGTTCTAGGACATCTATGTAAGATATTATCATCCTCATTATACAAAAAAAATATTTAAAACTTACCGAGTTTACACATCTTGAGCCCTACTGCTAGTAAGCTACAGAGTAGATTCTTTTTTTTAATGTTTTTATTTATTTTTGAGAGAGAGATGGAACATGAGTGGGGGAGGGACAGAGAGAGAGGAAGACACAGAACCTGAAGCAGGCTTCTGGCTGGGAGCTGTCAGCACAGAGCCCGACGTGGGGCTTGAACTCACCAACCGTGAGATCATGACCTGCACCAAAGTCAACGCTTGACCGATGGAGCCACCAAGGCACCCCTACAGAGCAGATTCTTAAATTCTCTTTACTCATCAGGGCACCTGGGTGGCTCAGTCATTAAGCATATGACTTTAGCTTGGGTTATGATCTCACGGCTCATACCAGGTGAGCTTGAGTCTCTCATTTGATAAGCACAAGCCCTGCTTCGGATAAAACATGAGCCCCACTTCAGGTGAGCTCTGCTTCTCTCTCTCTCTCTCTCTCTCCCTCTCTCTCGCTCTCTCTCTCTCTCTCCATCTCTCTCTCCATCTCTCTCTCCATCTCTCTCTCTCTCTCTCTCTCTCTCTCCCCCTCTTTCTCTGCACCTCACTGACTTGTGTCCTCTCTCTTAGAAAAAAAAAATCCTCTCTACTTATCAATGAATGCTTAGTATACTATGTCCTGAAATAATTTAATTCAAATCTGTCTGTGGTCTAGGAGCACTTTTCTTTCATTCCTTCTTCCCACAAATATTCATTTAGCTCCTGCCATGTTTGAAACCTGTGTTTTCTTTAAATTTCTTTTAAGAATCTCTCTTTTAAAAACAATAAAAGACGTTTTGGGGTACCTGGGTGGCTCTATCAGTTAAGCATCCAACCTCAGTTCAGGTCATGATCTCACAGCTCTTAAATTCAATGCCCACATCAGGCTTTGTGCTGACAGCTCAGAGCCTGGAGCTGCTTCAGATTCTGTGTCTCTGTCTCTCTCTGCCTCTCCCCCACTCACTCTCTGTTTCTGTCTCTTTCTTTCTCAAAAATAAACATTAAAAAATGGTTTTTAAGCTGTTTATTCACATATTATTGACATGGTTTTTCATGTTGGTTTGGCTAGATGTGAAATGTCTGTTTAAAGTTAAAGATGTAAAAAAGTAGGAGAGAAGGTTCAAGATGGCAGCATAGGAAGATCCCAACTCATCTCCTCCCACAGACACAACAAATGTACAGCTACACAGGGACAAATCTCTTTTGGAAAAGACTTGAAAACTACCTGAACAATCTCCTCCACAACAAAGAATAACAGGGCTGCATCGAGACCAGTAGGAGAGGCAGAGCTGTAATCCAGCCCCAAACCCCACCCCTGGTGCAGCACTGTAGTTGGAAAGGATCTCACAATACCAAACTTCTTCCTGAGGAGCAAGGGGTTTGTGCCCCACATCAGGCATCCCAACCCTTGGGACCTGCACTGGAGAGATGAGACCCCAAAGGTCAGGTTTTTGTGGGTTTTTTTTTTTTTTTACATTTTTTTTAAAAATTTATTTCTAGGAGAGAGAGAGAGAGAGAGAGAGAGACAACGTGAGCAGGAGGGTCAGAGAGAGAGGGAGATACAGACTCCGAAACAGGCTCCAGGCTCTGAGCTGGCAGTCAGCACAGAGCCCGACGCGGGGCTCGAACCCACGAACCGCGAGATCATGACCTAAGCAAAAGTCGGACGCTCAACCGACTAAGCCACCCAGGCGCCCCCAAAGGTCAGGTTTTGAAAACCAATGGGGTGCATGTCTAGGAAAGCCATTAGGCTGTAGGGAATGGAGACTCCACTCCAAAAAGGTTCGCATGCACACTCCTTCACCCTTGGATCCAGCACAGAAGCGGCAGTTCATGAAGCGCCTACACAATAAATGAAGGAAATTTAAACCACCTTAAAGCACCTGCTAGAAAAACAAGAGTCTGTTGGGACTCTCCATGGACAGATGCTGGTGGGCACCATTTTTTGTATTCTCCCTCTACCCTGTAAGTATGGGCACCAGCAGCAACCATTTTCTCCCACTCCCTTTAGCCTATTAGCCCTGATGGATGTGCCCCACCCCACATGCCACTCCACCATGGCCAAATCTAAGCCAGCCAGTGGAGAGCCTGCCCCTGTGCACCACTCCATCACAGCCCATCACAGTTGGTCAGTACATGCACTCCACACAGGGGACACCCCTTCAGCATCTGGCTCTGGTGTCCAAGGGGGATTGCATTTTGGGGCCCTGTAGGTATGAAACAATTGGAGAGACAGTTCTAGGCAGGCTACTAACCCCAGGGCACTGCACCAATAATAGACTGAAACACACCATTGGTCTTCCTATGAAAAAGATATATTTCACCTACAGCTTCAGCCTGACAGGCAGACTTCAGATTTACCACACATCTAGAAACTATGGAAGTACTCGAGGAATGTAGGCTGAGGGATACCATCTTTGAGCTCTCACTAGGCCTTGCTACAGCTCACTAGTATCTCCCAGAAAGCTCATACATTTAGTTTGAGCCCAGAATTTTCAACTGTCACTAACAGGACACCTCTAGATCACAAGTTCTAGATCACAGCAAAGTCTATGATTGATGTCCCACAGGACGATGTATATTTGCCTACCTTAAAACCTGCTTCCTGATGGTCTACCCCCAATCAGCCTGAAACTAAATGCTGACTGAGATCCCTCCTTCTGAAACATTCACAGATCTTGGCACACCCTCAACAACTGGGACCTACCAAGAAAAAAGGCTGCCTGGAAATCACAAAGGTCTAGGGCACCTGGGTGGCTCAGTCAGTTAAGTGTCCAACTTCAGCTCAGGTCACAATCCCATGGTTCTTGGGTTTGAGCCCCACATCAGGATCTGTGCTGACAGCTCAGGAACCTGGAGCCTGCTTCAGATTCTGTGTCTTCCTAGTTCTCTGCCCCACCCCCCCGCTCACTCTCTCTCTCAAAAATAAATAAACATTTTTAAAAAGTTTTTTTTTTTAATCACAAAGGTTCTGGAGACAGCCAAGAGCTAGAGCAAGGTTAAATGATAGGGTTTATCTCTGATAGAAGGCTACTCCTGTAAGACTGAGAGAGATACCTATTTCACATAGTACACAGAAACAAACAGAGAGATTCAAGCAAAATGAAGAGAGGAATGTGTTCCAAAGGAAATAACAAGAAAAAATTATTAATGGAGATAATTAAAAATGGAAAAAATAATGGAGATAGTTAATATTACCTGATAAAGAGTTCAGAGTAATGTTCATAAAGATGCTCACAAAACTCGGGGAAAGAATGAGTAAACACAACAAAGAGATAGAAAATACAAGTACTAAACAAGTCATAGAACTGAAGAACACAATAACCAAACTAAAAAACACACTAGAGGGGCTCAACAACAGACCAGATAAAATAGAAGACAAAAGCAGTGAGCTAAAAGACAGGGCAGTGGATCTCACCCAAACAAAATAGCAAAAACAAAGAAAAACATCAAAAGATCAAGATAGTTTAAGAGACCTATAGGACAACATCAGGTAGAATATTTGCATTATAGCGTTCCTAGAAGGAGAAAAGAGAAAAGGTTAGAAAACTTATTTGAAGAAATAATGGCTGAAATTTTCCTTCATCTAAGAAAGGAAATGGATGTCCAGATCTAGGAAGTCCAAAGAGTTCTAACAAGATTAATCCAAAGAGACCCACACCAAGACACGTTATAATTATCAAAGTTAAGAATGATGAGATGATCTTAAGAGTGGCAAGAGAAAAATAATTTGAATGTACAAGGAAACCCCCAAAAGACTATCAGATTTCTCAGCAGAAACTTTGCAGGCCAGAAGAAGGTGGCATAACATATTCAAAGTGCTGAGGGGAAAATACTTCCAGCCAAGAATACTCTACTAAGGAAGGCTAAATTCAGAACTGAAGAAGAAAGAGTTTTCCAGACAAACAAAAACTAAAAGAGTTAATGATAAATTTTAAAAGGATTTCTTTATGCTGAAAGGAGACACTAATAAGAAAAAGATTAGGAAAGTAAAAATCTCACTGATATAAGTAAATATATAGCAAAGGCAGCTGATAAATCACTTATGAGCTAGTGCAAAGGTTAAAAGACAAATAGTAAAACTATAGCTACAATAATTAGTTGAGAGATACAAAAAAAAAGAAGTAAAATGTGACAGCAAAAATATAAAACATGGGAGGGGTAAACCTGTCATCAACTTAAAATTATTTTATATATAGGCTATTATATATGAGCTTCATGTTAACCACAAAGCAAAAAATCCATAGTAAATACACAAAAGATAATGAGAAAGGAATCTAAGCATAACATTATAGAAAGTCATCAAACCACAAGGGAATAAACCAAGAGAAGAAAGGAACAGAGAACAACAAAACAGACAAAAACAAACTATTAAAATAGCAACAAATATATATCTATGTAACAGATATAAATGTATCTGTAAACAGACTAAATGCTCCTATTAGAAGACAGAGTGGAATGAATTAAAAAATGAGACCATTTATATGCTGCCTACAAGTGACTGAGTTCAATTAAAAGGACACACACAGACTGAAACTGAAGGGATAGAAAAAGATATTTCATGCAAATTGAAAACAAAAAAAAAACAGAGGTAGCTATACTGATATTTAAAAGGTAGACTTTAAAACAAAGACTATAATAAAAGACAAAATGAGCATTACATAATAATAAAGGGATCAATCCAGCAAGAAGACATAACATTTGTAAATGTGAATGAACCCACTATAGGATTACTTAAATACATAAAGCAAAGACTAACAGACCAAATGGAGAAATAGACAACAGCACAATGAATGATAGGAGGGGACTTTAATATCATATCAATGGATGTCTCATATCAATGGATAGATCATCCAGACAGAAAACTAATAAAACATTGACCTCAAAAAACACATTAGACCAGAGAGACTTAATAGATAGATGCAGAACATTCTGCAGGGCACCTGGGTGGCTCAGTCAGGTCATGATCTAGAGGTCTGTGGGTTCAAGCCCTGCATTGGGCTCTGTGCTGACAGCTTGGAGCCTGGAGCCCACTCTTTGGATTCTGTGTCTCCCTATCTCTCTGCCCCTTTCCCACTCGTTCTTTCTCTCTCTCACTCTCAAAAATAAATAAACATTAAAAAATGTTTTTAAAGAACATTCCATCCAAAAGCAGAATATACATTCTTATCAAAAGCACATGGAACATTTTTTCAGGGTAGATCATACATTAGGCCACAGAACAAGTCTCAAGAAATGTGAGAATATTGCAATCATATCAAGCATCTTTGCCAACTACAACAGTATAAAACTAAAAAATTATAAGAAAATACAGAAAAATGAAAAATATGTGAATATTAAGCAACATACTACTGAACAAAAAATGGGTCAAACAAATTACAAAAGAAATTTTAAAATGCCTTGAAACAAATGAAAATGGAAATACAATGTTCCAAAATCTATGTTATACAGCAAAAGCATTTTAGGAGGCAAATTCATAGTGATATAGCCTTACCTCAAGAAACAAGAAAAATCTTAAATAAACAATCTAAATTTACATACATCTAAACAGAACTAGAAAAACAAATAAAGCCCAAAATTTAGTAGAAAGAGGTAAATAATAAAAATCAGAGTAGGAATAAATTAAATAGAGACTAAAAAGAAAATAGAAAAAAATCTATGAAACTAAGAGCTGGTTCTTTGAAAAGATCTTTCTTTTAATTAAGAAGCTTACACTAAACCCACCAAGAATAGAAGAGGGCTCAAATAAACAAAATCAGAAAGAGAGAAGTTATAACTAATACGAAAGAAATACAATGGACTGTAAGAGACGACTGTGAACAATTATAAACCAAACCAGACAACCTAAAATAAATAAATTCCTAGAGACTGACAGTGTTCCAAGACTGAATCATGTAAAGATAGAAAATCTGATAGAGCAATTACTAACCAGGATGTTGAATCCATAATCAAAAAACTCCCAACAAACTAAAGTCCAAGACTCAACAGCCTCACTGGTGAATTTTACCAAACACTGAAAGGAGACTTAGCACCTATCCTTCTCCAACTCCTCCAAAAAACTAAAGAAGAAAGCCCCCTTCCAAACTGATTCTATGAGGGTAGCATTACCTTGATGCCAAAACCAGATAAGGGTACCACAAAAAAGAAAAGTATTGGCCAATATCCCTGATAAATGCTAATGCAAAAATGCTCAACAAAATCTTAGCAAACCAGATTCAACAATATGATCAAATGGGATTTATTCCAGGGATGTAAAGATGGTTCAACATCCATAAGTCAGTCATCATAATATACCACAATAACAAAATGAAGGATAAAAAGTGATATCATCTCAATAAATGCAGAAAAAGCATTTGACAAAGTTCAACCTCTATTTATGATTTAAAAAACCTTCAACAAAAGGGATATAGAAGGAATATACGTACACATAATAAAGATAATAAAGGCCATATATGACAAGCCTATAGCTAACATCAATGCAGAAAAACTGAAACTTTCCCTTATGATTAAAAACAAACAAGGGTGCCCACTCTTACCACTTTTATTCAATATAGTATTGGAAGTCCTAGCCCAAACAATTAGGCAGAGGGGAAAAAGGTATCCATATTGGAAAGAAAGAAGTAAAACTGTCATTGTTTGCACACAATATGATTTTACATATAGAAAACTCCACCAAAATATGAATAAATGAATTCAGTAAAGTTGCAGTGTAAAAAAACCAGTATACACACTGGGTTGCATTTTTATATGCTAAAACTATCAGGAAGAGAAATCAACAATCCCTTTTATAATTACATCAAAAAGAATAACATATCTAGGGAAAAAAGTTAATCAAGGTGAAAGACCTGGATTCTGAAAACTATGAGACATTGATAAATGAAACTGAAGAAGACACAAATAAGTGGGAAGATATTGCATCTCGTGGATTGGAAGAATTAATAGTGTGAAAGTATCCATATTACCCAAAGCAATCTATCGGTTTAGTACAATCCATATGAAAATCCCAATCGTATTTTTCACAGAAATAGAACAATCCTAGGGGCACCTGAGTGGCTCAGTCAGTTGAGCATCCAACTCTTGATTTCAGCTCATGTCAGGATCCCAGGGCTAGGGGATCAAGTCTTGCATCAGGCTCCACACTGAGCATGAAGCCTGCTTAAGATTCTCTTTCTCCCACCCCATCCACCCCTCTCCACCACTCACTCGCTCTCTCTCTCTCTCAAATAAAAAAATAAAAAGAACAATCCTAAAAATTTGTAGGGAACTACAAAAGATCTGAAATAACCAATGTAATTTTGAAAAAGAAGAACAAAGCTGGAGGCATCATGCTCCCTGATTTCAAACTACACTACAAAGCTATTGTAATCAGAACATAATGGTTATGAGCATAAAAACAAACACAAAGATTATTTGAACAGAAAGGAGAGCCTAGAAATAAATTCATGCATGTACAGTCAATTAATTTACAACAAAGGAGACAAGAACATACAGTGAAGAAAGGACAGGTTCCAGTACATGGTGCTGAAAAAACTAGACAGCCACAGGTAAAAGAATAAAATTGTACCACTATCTTATAACATATGCAAATGAAGAAAACTAGACCACTATCTTACACTATATGCAAATACAAAGGTGGTAAGCTCCCTGACCTTGGTCTTAGTGTCATCTTTGGGATCTGACTCCAGAAACAATGACAATAAAAGCAAAAATAAACAAATGAGACTGTATCAAACTAAACTTCTTCTGCACAGCTAAGGAAAGCATCAACAAAATAAAAAGGCAACCAATCTACTGAATGGAAAAAGTTACTTGCAAATCACATACCTAAATAAGGTATGTGCAATAAGGTTAATATGCAAAATATATTTTAAAACCCATACCACTCAACAACAACAAAAATCCATTTAAAAATGAGCAAAAGATGTGAATAGACCTTTTCCTAAAGATATACAGACAACGGACACATGAAAAGATGCTCACCATCACTCATCATTAGAGAGATGCAAATCAAAACCACAATGAGGTATCACCTCACACCTGTCAGAATGACTATTCTTAAAAAGACAAAAAATAACAAGTGTTGGTGAGGATGTGGAGAAAACAAAACCCCTGTGCACTGTTGGTAGGAAAGTAAATTGATGCAGCTACCATGGAACTCAGTATAGAGGTTCCCCCCAAAATTAAAAACAGAACTACTATATGATCCAGCAATTTTACTTCTAGGTATTTATCTGAACAAAAATAGTAATTTGAGAAGATATATGCACCCCTGTGTTCATTGCAGTATTATTTACAATGAACCACATGCACACACACACACACACACACACAAACACCCGCACACGAACACACACACACACAATGCAACACTACTCAGGTATAAAAAAAAAAAAAATGAATGTAATTTTGGCATTTCCAACAACATGGATGGACCTTGAGAGTATTATGTCAAGTGAACTATGATTTCACCTATATATGGGATCCAAAAAATAAAGCAAATGAACAAAACAAAAGTCATAGATACAGAGAACACATTGGTGGTTGCTGGAGAGCAGGAAGATTGGCACATCAATGAACGGGTGAAATACAGCAACAGATACAAGCCCCCAGTTATAGATCAGATATAATGTACAGCATGGGGACTATAGTCAATAATACGGTATTGTAGTTTTGAAAGTTCTCGTCATAAAACAAAAAAAGACATTTAAAAAAGTAGCAATTAAAACGGATAGAGAGGGGCGCCTGGGTGGCTTAGTCGGTTAAGCGACCGACTTTCGCTTAGGTCATGAACTCGCGGTTCGTGGGTTCGAGCCCCGCGTCGGGCTCTGTGCTGACTGCCAGCTCAGAGCCTGGAGCCTGTTTCAGTCTGTGACTCCCTCTCTCTCTGACCCTCCCCTACTCACGCTGTCTCTCTCTCTCTCTCCTAGAAATAAATAAAACTTTAAAAAAAAAATAAAATAAATAAAATGGATAGAGAAAAAGCCTATGAAAAATGCTCCAGGTTGAAAATTTCACATTAAACTTTGTCATTTTGACATTATGACAGATTTAAAAGATCAGATATTCAACCCCCTGATCTGGCTATAGTGTCAGACCGCACTGAATGGACAGAAAGAACTTTTGCCAACTCATGTAAACTGCTCCTGTAAACTGAGTGGTGGCAAATTCTGCATTGAGGCTGATGAAATGAGCAGAGGTTAGGAAAAGTAAAAAAAAAAAAACAACCCACTACAATAGTTATATGTTAATTTTATCTCAGTAGACCTGGACAAAAGTACTTCAGTCATGTAATCCTTATCTGACTGGTCTTTTGAATGAATTGTGAGCGTTCACAACTCAGTTACATAGGTCAATCAGAAAACACAATTTAGGGACACCTGGGTGGCTCAGTTGATCAAATGTCTAACTCTGGTTTTGGCTCAGGTCATGATCTCACAGTTCGTGAGTTCGAGCCCCACGTTGGGCTCTACACTAACAGTGCACAGCCTACTCGGATATCTCTCTCCCTCTCTCTCTGCCCCTCCCTTGTTTTCTCACTCTCTCTCTCTCAAAAAATAAATAAACATTAAAAGAAAACATAGTTTAGAAAATCAGATTCTTCTAAAATGAGTATTTATTATATGGGAAATTTCTCAAAAAAAGTAATGACATAACAATATAGAACCTAAAAATTCATTTCTTTATCTTTATGATACCTCTATATACACTGTTTTATAACTAAAGAAATTGCCATTTTTAAAAGCCTTTATAATATATTAAACTTTAACAAATATAGCAATGTAATAGCAACTGAAAACCATATTGTAATTAATATTGACAGTTGGATGACCCTGCACATTTTCCTAGCAGCATTATTTAGCTCCAGGTGGTAAATCCAAGAGTCGAGTTTTTATATTAATCTATTACTCTTGCAACTGACATTCTGTCAAGCTCTCAGTACAACCATAACCATCGCCAAATGTTTTTATTTAAAAACAGATCAAGGGGCACCTGGGTGGCTCAATCAGTTAAGTAGCCAACTTCAGCTCAGGTCATGGTCTCATGGTTTGTGGGTGCTAGCCCTGTGTCGGGCTCTGTGCTGACAGCTCAGAGACGAGCCTGCTTCAGATTGTGTGTCCGTCTCTCTCTCTGTTCCTCCCCTACTCCTGCTCTGTCACTCTCTCTCAAAATTAAATAAACATTTAAAAAATTTTTAAAGATCAAAATGAATGGTGCCATAATTTTACCATATTGACAAATAAGAAACAATCTTATGTATATTATAATGAAATTATAATCAATGCTCATACAACTATTAACATTCCAGATGCTTTCTTTGCCATCTGCTGGTGTCTTACTGACATGCAAATTCCACCAATGTATAAGTAACTGGTAGAAAAGAGTAATACAAAATAGAAAAATTATCAATATTTTTGAAAGTTCTAATAACCTTTCATTTAACTTACAGAGGAAAATAATCTAACTTATCTCTAAGAGTGTAAAAAATTCAAAATTCAGTTCTTATCTCTAAAATATTTTAGCGGTGCCTGGGTGACTCAGTCGATTAAGGAGCCAACTTTAGCTCAGGGCATGATCTCACGGTCCGTGAGTTCAAGCCCCACGTCAGGTTCTGTGCCGACAGCTCAAAGCCTGGAGCCTGCTTCAGATTCTGTGTCTCCCTCTCGTTATGCCCCTCCTCTTCTCAGACTCTGTTTCTCTCTCTCAAAAATAAAATAAAAACATTTAAAAACTATTTTATGGTTTTATGAATTCTGGGGATACATAATATTTTTAAAATTAACTTTGCTTAACCAATTTCATACTTTTTTTTCAAATTTTAATTTCCATTCTAATTAGTTAACATATAGTGTAATATTGGTTTCAGGAGTAGACTTTGGTGATTCATCACATACATATAACAGCAGTGCTCTACATAAGTGCCCTCCTTAATACCCAGTACACATTTAACTTATCCCCCACCCACCCTTCCACCAATTTCACATTTTAGGGGTATATCCCTGACAAGCGATGTCATCAAGATAGAACTTCATCAAGAATACTTTGATAGGATTGCCATCCTGTCTCTCTTAGGAATCAACCTTGAATTTTTTTTCTAGCTGATATTCTTATTCCATCACATATCTTCTCCCACAACTATTAAATTTAAGAAAAACTAGTATGTCCATATCATCCACTGCTTTCCTTCTGAAAAATCGCTTCCAAAATGTCGATTATGGCCAGAGAATCATAATGAGACTATTTGTATCATTTTCAAAGAACTTCTGTCCATCAGCATTTACTTTTAACTTTTCATTTCGAGGGATACATTTACAGGAAATTACAAAGATAGTACAGAGAAGTATCTCGTATACTCCTCACTCCGTTTCTCCGAACAGTTACATCCTATGTAACTATAATGCAATATTAAAATCAGGAAACTGACATTGGTGCAATGTGTATGGACAGCTCATTTTTTTGTCATGAGTCGATTCCTGAAATCATCACAGTAATCAAGATACAGAACAATTCTTCAGCCACCAACATCTATTGTTGTCCACGTTTCACCAGCTTAAGGTATAAAATTTTCCTCCCTTCCAGTGCCTTGCCCTCTCCCATTTATAATATAATTATCCTAAATAGTTTCTCCACATACATTGTGAGCCACATCACACCATGTTATATTTTGTGCTTCAAATGTCAAACATAATTTAGGATATTTCAGATGAGAAGGAAAGTCTACTATATTTACCCTGTTTTTTGCCAGACTGCCAAATTTGAGAAATTGTCGGCCATTATTTATGATGGCTTTTTCATCCCCACCCTCATTCCCCCATCCTTATGGGATTCCAGTGATACAGTCACCACGACTTCAATGAGTGATTTGGGCAGGGTGGTTTCCTTAGAAGAGGATGTAGGCAAGTAGGTGCTGTTACACAAACACAGTTCTTTCCATACGTAGAGATGCCCCACATAATGTGACGCAACTTTCACAAATGGGAGACAACTCAAGGTTACGTTTAGCTACTGCATCCTATATGCAGTGCCTCTTGTCACTATCAGAGTCCATTATCTTCTAATCCTGTCCAGTATTTATTTCTCCCCATTCAGCAGCTTATGGACTAACTTATATACTCCTTGAAAATACTGAGTACTCAAAACAAAAACTCAACAATCTTGATATAGAAAAGGAAGAAGATAGAATCCTCAAGGACATCTATATCCATTGTCCTTCAAATAATCTGGGATGACTTCGTTGGCAGATCAAGTCACAGCTGACCTTTCTTTTGTAATATTTTTTTTTTATCACTTATTCATTTCTGAGAGCGAGAGACACAGAGCATGAATGGGGGAGGGGCAGAGAGAGAAAGGGAGACACAGAATCTGAAGCGGGCTCCAGGCTCTGAGCTGTCAGGCACAGAGCCCAACTTGGGGCTTGAACTCATGGACCACAAGATCATGACCCAAGCTGAGGTCAGATGCTTAACTGACTGAGCCACCCAGGCACCTCACAGCTGAACTTTAATATAGCACAACTTGTCTTAAATAATGGTAACACCAGACATCTGTCTATAGCTTCTGAAATTGCCCTGTGTTTGTCAGATGGCAACTACATCAAGTTTTACTGATGGCGTATTTACCATATTCCATTAAATAAAAAGAATGCTGATGTAAATCTAGGTAAAGATGACACAAAGTAGCTCTCGTTTCACTTAAAAACTAGTTACTTGAGACATGATTATCAGAAAAACAAAGAAATCCAAAGTCCGTAATATTTTCTAAATTGCTTAAACCTAAAAGAATAAATGCTCTTGGCTTCAGCCTGTAGCCATCTCGAAGTCTCCACTGCTCTTATAGAAGATCTGTTAGTACCTTGTGACCCAAACAATGGGTTAAAGAGTTTAAATGCCACTTAATGTATAGCTTTGCAGTGGCTCAGCAATTAGCCATTGAAACACAGACCTACAGTTCTTATGCCTGACTCATGTCCGGAATATTTGTTGATGATTGATTGAGAGAGGCAAATGCAGGATTCCCTCAGGAAATTTTCTGCCTCAATGAATGCTTAAATTTCTGGGATGATCCTAACATCGCCACAGAAGCAGAAAGTTCTTTTCTTTTTTCTTATTCACCTGAAAATAAACTCTTGTTTAACAGAGAGTAGGATGTCACATGTCTCCTGCATACCGTCTTGAAAAATGAAGTTTCAATAACTTCTTATTTGGGGAAAGAACTTATAGAAACAGGGGAGAGTACTAATCAAGGATACTGGTACATATGAACTTCTACAAAGAAAGACATCCATTTCATTCTCAGCCTGATGATTCCACCTTATATTCTTTCTTCCCACATCTTCCAGCCAAAGTCCCACCGAGGAGGTTACGTCCCTACATTTTCCCTCTCTCAGATCTGTAAACAAGGAAGTTGTGCTAATAGTCCTGACCGTGTCTTAGACCCCTGTTTAATCTGTGAATATCTGAGTGAAAGGACTTCATGAACTACTCCTCACATCTCTGCCATGACTATGACAACATGAGAAAACTTAGCGGGGATTTTATCAGCTTTCTTTCTTTCTTTTATTTTTTTTATTGCCCTTAAAATGCATCATATACATCATCCCCAGGATCACTAGAGTACTGTGAAAGGCCAGGAAAAAAAAAATCAGAAAAAAATACTAACTAGTTCTAAAGGTGCTGGGAACCAGGATCTCTTCCTATTTTGAATCTCCATTTAAAACACAAAGCAGCAGGGGCGCCTGGGTGGCTTAGTCGGTTAAGAGTCCGACTTTCGCTTAGGTCATGATCTCGCAGTTCGTGGGTTCGAGCCCTGCGTCAGGCTCTGTGTTGACTGCCAGCTCAGAGCCTGGAGCCTGTCTCAGAGTCTGTGACTCCCTCTCTCTCTGACCCTCCCCTGCTCACGCTGTCTCTCTCTCTCCTAGAAATAAATAAAACATTAAAAAAAAAAAATAAAACCCAAAGCAGCAAAACTCCTCTCTTTGTGCCCATCCAATCCGTTTGTTGGAAGGTACACAAACTTTTCAAACATTCATTATTTTTGTACCTCTAATTCCCTTCCATGAAACTGTTCTACAGAAATAACCTAAGACAGAAAAATGTACAAAGATGTTGACCACAACATTATTCATAGCAATGAAAGATTTTACCAACCTTTGTGGGTGCTGAATATTTGCCTCCCAGTAGAGGTAAGATTAAATCGTGGAGCCTCCACTTCAGTGGAATTCTCGAGCCAACTGTAAAAATTGTATTTAGAAAGAGTTTATAATAATATAGAGGGGGAGAACTTCTGATATTATATTAAGCTAGAAATCTATGGCACATCGAAGCCTTATATAAAATTGTGTATGTGTGTACATACACCCAAACATGCATTGTTCAGGGGCACCTGGGGGCTCAGTCTGCTAGGCATCTGACTTCAACTTAGGTCATAGTCTTGCTGTTTGCGAGTTCAAGCCCCACATCGGGCTCTGTGCTGGCAGCTTGGAGCCCGGAGACTGCTTTGGATTCTGTGTCTCTGTCTTTCTCTGCCCCTCCCCTGCTCATGCACTGTCTCTCTCTCTCTAATATGAATAAACATTAAAAATGTTTTTAAATAAAATTTAAAAAGAACTATAGTAAGAAACTGTACCTGCCCCCCACCCCAAAATATGAAAGGAAATGCACCAGAATGTTAATGTGGTTATGTTTGGTATTGAAACCAAAGATTTGCTTTTGGTTATTCTCTGTACCCTTTATTCCAAATATTCCATAGTGAACATTTTTTTTTAATAAAAGAAATTTTATTTTTAAAAAAGAAACAGCTAACAATTTCATGTTTAGGGCCCTATTTAGAAACAATAATACATCTCATATTAGCAGATCCTGCAGATTTCTCCCTTTGCCTTTTAGTTTTTGTGATTAGATGAAGACTCTTGGGGTCAGTGGTTTGACTGGATAACTGAAGATCACCTAGGGGCACGTGGGTGGCTCAGTTAAGCTTTCCACTCTTGATTTCAGCTCAGGTCATGATCTTACAGTTTGTGAGATCGAGCCCCACCTAGGGCTCCATGCTGGCCCTAGACATGGAGCCTGCTAGGGATTCTCTCTCTCCCTCTCTCTCTCTGCCCCTCCCCCTCTCATTCTCTCTCTCTCTTCCTCTCTCTCTGTCTCTGTCTCTCAAAAGATGATCTCAGCAAGATGCTACTTTGTGATTGTTATTTAAGCACAGAATATCTCTTAGGAAGGAATTCTAAAACAAAGTATTTTTTTAAAAATCCTTTCCTTTGTTTTCCCTGACTCTTCACTGAGGTAGCAGGTGAGGTTTTTGTAGATTTTGCAGGGTTTTCTTTTCTCCCTTCAGATGTCAGAGGCAATTAATTAGCAAACGACAGTTGTAGGTGGTTTTCAAGAAGGGAGCAGAGGACAAAGGAATAAAGCTACACAAAACAGCTTATGGCATCTTTTAAAACATAAATCCATGCCTTTGTAGCTCTTACTCTGAGAAAGCTCACCTCTCAGAGGCACGCTTTCAGCTTTTACTTGTATTCCAGCCAGAAAAGCTCCCCAAGCAATTAGGGAGACAAAAAAGATTTCTGCAATGGCTGCAATCTAATATAATGGTGTAGGCAGCCCACCTGTGTTTTTAGAAAGGTGAGAACCCTATAGAAAGAACAAAGCAAAGTGCTGAATGGGATTGTAGAGTCATGGAAAATATTCATCATCATTGTTCACAGAGAAAGAAAATGATGTTGACAAACTTACACTAAAAAAGTATGAAGAACTCCAGCTTCATGAGAAGGGTCAAAGCAACACAACAAAGGATAGCGCCTTTTTGGGTTCGTGTAAACTTCATCACAGCTCTCTGGTGGAAACGGAGGTCAAATGGTGACATCACCACTGCATCTGCCTTCCGCCCTCAAACCTCTTTCCTGCCTTTTCTTTACTTACCCTTTTCCTTAGCCTTTTCCAGAGAGAACTCAAAGTCACCTGGTCCTTTCTCCCCTATTCCAACAGCTCTAGGGGAAACATTAGGAAACTGACCCTTTCTTTGCTCACGTATGTTCTCCTGAAGCTCTGAGAGCACATGGCATGAATGAGAGCCCAGACACAAGTGACTGAGTTCCCTTCATTCACATGGTCACACTGCTTGGACAAGAATACTATAGGCTGGCATTTCCCCGCCGCTGTCTCATAGGACACATACTTCCAAAGCACTGTGAAGCCTTCATCTAAGGAGTGAAAGAAAAAGTACACTTGCCGTGTTGTCTGCTGAATTTTAAAACCCATATACATCAGTTAATGGTTTTATACCTGTTTGTAGATCCGTGGCATTCAAGCTGAGTACGTGTAACAGGAGGATTTCAACCAAGAGATGATGAGCCAACCAAAGCTTATTTCCCGTCTTGTGCATTAGGGTGTTGCCATTAACCTTAATGATCATTGTATGTGTTAATTCAGAGCCTGCCTTCTAGGGTGGTACCTCCATCCACTGATACACAACCTTGGGTTTTGTTGGGGAAACAATTGACTGAACCTGCACATAGTTTATAATGATCCTTCCAAATATAACTCTTCTTGCTTTTAACTCCATAATGGGGAGGCCTTTATCACTCTTAGAAAATCATGCATGGCTCTGTTTTGCTTCCAAAGAAAGTCTTAACAGGTTTATATTACTAAATAGGACACCCACACTTCTCTCCCCTCAAATTGGTTCTGAATCAAAATGGTTTCTTTTTTTTTAAGGGAATTAAGAAACTTGTGGATCTCAGATAAAGTTCTTCCTTAATTAAGGAGCTATTTCTGACGTTAACACCACACCTCCAGAAGCATTTGGGCGTTTCAGAATAGGGCAGAATCTTGATAGTGTCCTCGCTTGCTTGCCTGCTTTTCCTATGTAACTCGAAATGGTAAGTCATCCTCAAAACCTTTTATTTTTGGATCTCCCCATGTTACCTTTCTCTCTTTGCACAGAGGAGGCACAGGCAAATAGGTGAAGCATTAATGAAATGGATACATTGCTCAATGCTGTTTCGCGGGCACTTCCTCAGAAGGTGCCAGAAGTAAATGTGGGTACCCTGCTTGTCTACCAAACCTTAGATGGCCAGCAAACATCGAAGGCTGCCAGGTTTTCCTGCGTGCTGTTTCACAACTTTTGTATTGCACCCACATCGCACTGCATATCACAGGAAGGACCCCCAAATACTTATGCTGTGCTCAGGATTAAAGCAGACTCTGAGTTTTGAGAATATAACTATAAGCAAAGGCATAATTCATCATTTTGTGTAGTCTCCCTCCACCGAACACACATCTATCCCATACAGCATGCCTTCAGTCCATCCCAAAAGGCAATTCGCACATACTCGTATTTCTAACAAGCTCCTGGAAAGTTCACCTGTCTTCCCTTTGCAACCAAAGCCTCCTCCAGCTTGACATATCTTTCCAATTACTGCATAAACCTCAACTATCTAAGTTATGTGTCCACAGGCTTCCAACCTCATCCATCTTGGATTTACCCTGTCCTCATCCTTTATCATTCCTTGCCCCTAATCTTGCCGCTTGCCTGGTTAATATCAGCTTTTGTAGGTTTGGGTACCTAGTAAATGTTCTGGAGAAGGTGACGGGGAGTTCAATCAGTTGCAGCTGTGCAAACTCTAGCTGGGCTGATAAAGCTGTGACTGGCAGGGGGAGAAGCAGGCCCCAGAGAAGTGGCAGAATGGCCTTGATCCAAAATTAACCCTGATTGTACTTGGTTACAGTTCAGGTTTTGCCCTGTGTATAGAGATCTCCCAAAGTCTAATATCTGATTGTGCACCATGGCCCTGTTGAATGAGGATTAATTAAAGATAATAACAGTTTGAAATGCTAATAATGGATCTTTTGCAGATATTCACTATAGCTTCCCCTACTCTGGCTACCCACTCCACAACCATCCATCTGAGCCCATCTAAAAGATAACTCTGCAAAGAAAAGAATAGCAGTAAGACTACCTCACTATCTTACAAATTTGGCTTTCAAACTGATAAATTGATTGAGAGATAATTGGTTCCATTTAGACAGAATTGCTTCTATCTTTGGTGTGCCTGCTTAAACTTCTAGTTCTGCGAACTGCAAACAGCGGTAATTTAAGCACTTTAACTAAAGCTTGTTATCACTTCCTTCCTTTGCCTTCCCATTTTCTCTGCTGGAAACCCCTACGATTTCAACTACAAAGGGGCAGTTTTGTGACTTGACAAGCCTTTGCCAATAACTAGCTGGCTGCTCCTCACCCGCCATTTGACACCTGGTTTGGTTCCCTTTAAGAGACCTGCTTAAAATCAGAGAGCTTGCTGGTTACTTGGAGAAAGTAATACCTCAGGCAGTTGTTTTTTTTTTTAAGTTAATTTATTTATTTTGAGAGGGAGAAAGAGTGCAAGCAGAGGAGGGGCAGAGAGAGAGGGAGACAGAGAATCTCAAGCAGCCCCCTTGCTGTCTACACAGAGCCGGACGCAGAGCTTGAACTCCTGAACCGGGAGATCACGACCTGAGCTGAAACCAAGAGTCAGATGCTTAATAGGCTGAGCCACCCAGTCCTCCCAGTTAACAGCGCTTAATAACGGAGTCAAAGTGGTCAGATGTTAATTATATGGGAATAAAAAAAATAAGTAAAGGTGATCAGGTATTTCTCTAGGGGGAGCTCCGGGGAGGTGAACAGGAACAGGGGAGAAGCATGAGCCCCAGGTAACACCTCCAGGAGGAAACCCTGGGTATCCAGGAGTCTCTGCTCCAGGCAAAGCAGAGCCGAGCGTGCAGGCCCCGCACCCCGCACCGCCCACGCCCGCAAGGTCCAGCCTGGACAGAGGCTGCCGGCCGCCCCTGCTGCAGTCCACGCAGTCACCCACCGCTCCAGAGATGAAGGTGAGGGTGCATTTCTCGAGAGGGGCTGAGGGAGCAACAATTGCAGTGACATTCTGCATTTAGGAAACACCCATTCTGGGTTTGCAACCTCAGCCTTTAGGACACAGCAGAACGAAAAGCAAACCTTCTAGCCATCAGCCAGTTGTTCCTCCTGCCTTCCCCTGCGCACCCAGGCCGGTGTGAACTGACCAAAAGGCCTCCCGCCGAACTTACAGCCCATCCCCAAACCATATAACCGCAATCAGAGGGATTTACGGCTTGTTTCTGCCCGCCCCCAACACAGCTGATCATCTTCGAGGGATACTTGAACCACCCACCTCACCAGTGGCTGGTCTATAAAAGTCTCACCTGCGTAGCTATTTCTCTTTTCGGGTTACGTTATATTTTTGTCCCAAAAGACAAACTGGGCATAAACGTTTCCTAAGCAGGCCAATTCATCTGGCTATTTTTAACTTGATTTTTATAATTCATAGGGACATGATCTGACTCACTTTTATCATTAAAAAACTGATCACTGGAGTCCTTATGTGAGGCATCAGGCTGCAGCATTTATCATCCCAATGATCTGGCTTTTCCCATATTTCAATGCCTGAAACAACACTGCTACGCTTTTTTACTTGCTTTTGTGTTGCCTTTTTTCCCCCCCCAACCTTTATTTTTTTGAGAGACAGAGCACAAGCTGGGGAGGAGCAGAGAGAGAGGGAGACAAAAATCTGAAGCAGGCTCCAGGCTCTGAGCTGTCAGCAGAAAGCCTGATGTGGGGCTTGAACTCATTAACTGTGAGTTCATGGCCTGAAACAAAGTCGGACACTGAACCGACTGAGCCACCCAGGTGCTCCTGTGTTGCCTTCTTACCCTCCAGGGCTGGATCACCTTATTTAGAGACCAGACCTTTCGTGGCCTGGCCCCTCCCACCTCTCACACTTCTTTGGTTCTTCTAGACTTTCCAGGGACAAGGCCTTCTTGTTACCACCCACACAAAGTGTTTCCCAGGCTTATCCCCTCACCCTCTGCCTCCTTGGGATACCTGTAATCCAGTGGCCGCTCACATGGCATCTTGACCTGCCTCCTGAATGAATAAGGCGATACCTGAAATCTTCTCCACTCCCGACCCCCTAGTGCTCGTTGCCGCAGGCACTGTCTTGTCAACGCCCAGCTCCACCCTGTGTCACTTTCCAGTCCCCTGCTGTGGTTTCTTTTTCTTCATGACACTGAGTGCTAACCGTCATGAAATGATTTACTTGGGTATTTGTCATTCAATTCTAGACAATGTTTCTGTCTTATTCACTACTAGCAGCCCTTAGTACCGTGGCATCAGTAACCCATGCCCTGGAAATATTTGAGGAATGAATACATGAAAGAGAGCTGCGCTTTTCTCCCCACAGTTAATGACACTGACCCTCATGGAAGCTTTTCTGAGAACGTGAAGACCGTCAGATTAGAGTCTTCAACCTTTTTAGCCCAGGCCTCCTTTTGATAAAGAACAAAACAAGGCAGAAAGGAACTCATGTCCCCCTACAGGGTCTGGAGCTGGGGGAGGAGTGGAAGACGGTAGGAAATGAGGTGGAACATCGATCAGAATCTGCAAGGGCAGGTGAGAGTCTGTTGTTTATCAAAAGGAAGCATGAACCACAAACCGTTTCATCCTTTTTCCCTAAAAATACCTTCTCTCAACCAGGGATTTGGTCAGAAAGGTAAGATACAGTTTGAGAAGTTCTTGGTTTATTGTAGTTGATGTGTCTCCTAAGTTAAGAGAGAGGCCTCACAGTTTTCATGGAGAGAGCCCATTACACAGAGAAGTATAAAACCATCCATGTCCCAAAGTTAGCCCCACAAGAAGAATGACCCTCTCTATTACAGAAAATAACAGCTCTCTATTTAGAGCATTATCTCTGCTTCCTCATTGGCTGGAGGGCCAACCATGATCCAACTTCATTTGGGCCTAAGCTTTAGTTCGTGTGCCATTTGCAAAGGAAACTAGATTTGCGCCTCTCCTAGGGAGGTCCCCTTGGATCTCACAGACAGGAAAGGATGCCTGCTATTCCCACACCACCTGCTTCTGATTTCTGTATCAACAAAGCGTGACAGGCCGTGGGGATAAGGAGGAAAAAGGAAATCTAATATTATCTAAATGTTTGTTTATTTTTGAGAGCACATGAGCAGGGGAGAGGTGGAGAGAGAGGGGGACAGAGGATCCGAAGCAGGCTCCAGGCTCTGAGCTGACAGCACAGAGCCCAGTGTGGGGCTCGAACTTATGAACCATGAGATCGACCTGGGCTGAAGTCAGATGCTTAAACGACTGAGCCACCCAGGCGCCCCAACCAACACTTGTAATTTTCACGTCATCTGCTAAATCCTCTATTTTTGCACTGCACAGTGGCAGAATTCTCCAGGCCCCAGTGCAAATGCATATTCTCTACGGACTGAAACCCCGGTGCAATCTGTCTCCCTGAATTACTACAGGGTTTATACAGCTGGCGTGTGCAATTACTTTGAACTCCACTGGTGTTAGGAACTCAACTGAGACTCACAAGTGCTACCAGTCCAGCTTACATTCGAACAGAGCTTATCAGACCAAAGGAGCTCGCTTAAGACTGCTCTTGATTTACCCACATACAGAGAAGGATTCTTAAAATCCATCACAAAAGGAGTGTCTTTTGGTGAACAGCTGGAGGCTGAAAGGGACCAGTACAGAGTGAAGGAAGGTGCCCAGGGAGGTGACATGGATATTAGGCTGCACTGCAATTTTCTGATTTTGTCTACGCAGGGACTTGGATTTGAGTTTACTTATATGTCACTTTGGCGCGTAGCACTTGCCATTGTTTGTAAATACGTATTTCAATCAGAAGGTGCTTTGTTTGTTTTCCCATCATTCTATGGCCAGTGGCTGGCTTATAATAAGTGCTTAAAAGTATTGGTTGATAAATCAACTAAACACATTGACTTTGTAAAGTTCCTGTGTCCCATCCTTTTTGGCTGCTGGGTTCAACCAGATTCTAGGCTTCCCTAGAGATTTCAGGCATCTCAGAGACAGGGATCTCACTTCTGTACTGAAACAAGTACACTTCTGTTCCATCTCCTCTCTTCCTTCCACCCGATGAGAGCCAGAAAGAGAAGCTTTAAAATGCCGTATCTGAGTTACTGATGAGGGGCCTGCGTGAGTCCGCTCTCTGACTGCTGTCAGGTATGCTCATGAGGTTGTTTTTCTCCCAGGAAAGCTCTTCCAATTCCTTTTATTTTCATCATCCTTTCTAAGCTTTGGATGATTTACCCATGCAAATTCTTGTCAGACCTGTGCAAATACCCAGGCAGCAAGATTAAAAGCCGTGTTCATCCACACGCCCACCACAGAGATCCCCTTCCCCTTAACCCTTCCCGAAGGGGCACGTGGAGAACCAGAGCGGACAGGCACCCTCCCCTTGACCGATGCAGGGCCTTGACAGCGAGGTGGAAGCCCGGGTTCAGGGGTGACAAGCCATGGCCCTCCGGTCCCCAGTACTTCTCACACAAAATGGGTGACGACCACCCCAAATAATCTTTAAGTTGGTGAATTCACCGCTCTGACCGTAAAGACCTTGCTTCACAAGGTCAGACCTGTATTCTTTTTCAGGGAGGCATCACAAAGCGTGAGCTGTGGAAGATATTCCTGCCATTTGCTTATAGAGGGAACAATGTTATTCAGAATTTCAAAAGAGGTTGCCACGCTGGAGGGTCATCTGCTCTAAGCACTGTGTCATGCGCAGGTCCCAGCACTGATCCTTTTGAAGGGCTTTATTCCTGTTCCTCTTTCACATGACCAAAGGGCTCTAAGGGGCCCCTTTCAGTGAGACAGATGTAGCTCTGGCTTTCAGAGAAAATATGATTCTCACCTTCCAGAAGCACACAACCAGTGCTGGAGAACAGCCAGATATGTCAGTGATTACAGTGCATCATTATAAGTGCAAAAGGTAACCCCGGGTCCCTTTTCTTCTGCCTCCATCAAACCAATGAGAAAGGACCCTCCCCAAGACTGAAACCTGCACACCAGTCTCTCCCCTTTTCTTTTCTCAGACTGACACATAGTTACAGCAAGACAAGTTGCAAAGTCATGAAATATGAAGACATAAACCTTATTCAGATAGGAAGACTCACACAGGGAAACAAGCGATAAGCAGACAGATGCTAGATCATGGCTTACTAATTAATTGGGCTTTTAGCAACCTGTTTCTCCATTTTAGTCCCACAGAGCCAACCCACAACGTCACCTGCGGTACCTGCTGACACTCAGCTCTCCCTTCCTGAGCTCAAATCTTCTCTTAAGTTTCATATCAGAAACTTTTTCCCCTTTTTCCCCTCCTTTCCCAAACTCAGGGATCCCAACATTCCCTGGATTCATTTTTTTTAATTAGTGTATTTATTTATGTTCGTTGGGGAGGGCAAAGAGAGGGAGAGACAGAATCCCAAGCAGGCTACACACTGTCAACACAGAGCTCGACGTGGGGCTCGAACTCACTAACTGCAAGATCATGACATGAGCTGAGATTAAGAGTCAGACGCTTAACCCACTGAGCCACCCAGGTGCCCCATCCCCTGGACTCTTATGAATATCTCTCCGGCAGGTTCTCCCTGAGGACCTCTGTTCTGCCGGGACCTACTACTTTAGGGTGTCCTCCTCCCCCACCATCTTGTGCTTGCTTGTCCCTGGTCAAGTTAATTAATACCCTCCTCTGACAGGAGAACCAGCTCTGTGATCTGGATCAAACCTCTGAGTCCTCTCCTCAGTTTCTCTCTGCATCCGTGTCTTGGTATCACCTGACAAATCACTGATGTCACACGTACAAGTCTTCATTGGGCCTTATTTTCAACACTCAGAATCGACATTGACATTTTCAGAGCCCAGTTAGGTCTTCATACCCGCAAACACTTTGGGCCAGAGAATTGTTACCAGGTCTCCCGTCATCTTCTGTCTTTGCCCCGGAGCTGCTAGTGTGTGAACTTTCCAGGGAAGATGAAGGGAAGGGATGAAGCTCTTGCCCATTGGGCGCATCAGTTCTGTTCCTGCACATGGAGAAGGAATGTCCCAATGTGCTCATCAACCCTGGTGCTCAGGGGCTAGTATTCAACGTAGAGTGGCCGTTTAATTTATCGTCCAAACTGGGTCGCTTTTGAGAATGGAAAATGTACCATTAATAATTACACTGGGATAGTCAGTCAGTTGAGCGTCTGACTTCGGGTCATGATCACACGGTCTGTGAGTCCAATCCCCACAGCTGTCTGTGCTGACAGCTCAGAGCCTGGAGCCTGCTTCAGATTCTGTGTCTCCCCCTCTCTCTGCCCCTCCCCCACTCACACTCTGTTTCTTACTCTCTCTCTCAAAAATAAATTTTTTTAAATTTTAATAAATTCACTGGGATATATGGTCACCCTGATGAAATAGCATTTTGAGTCTGGGATTAAGCTGTGCCCTAATGCTCCTTCGCTGACCGGTCAGGCCAGGGCACACTCCCACAGAGGATGACACAAGTGCCTACGCAGGTGCGATACATCCAAAAGACAAACACAAACGATTCATTCCAGCTGCGATGTCACGATACTCGTGTACAGGAAGTGTACAGAGCAAAACAAAACTGCATTTACCCCACCCCCTGAAGTTTCCAGAGAAGTAGTCTGAAAAGTTTAAAATGTTTCTTTCCAAAAAATAAACTGAAATAACCCCTTCATTTATTTTAGATTCCTTTCAGATAGCCTTGCAGATGGTTTGCTGAAATCACCACGCCAACAAAATCTGTTTGGCTCAAAAAATTAAAATAACCCTACCAAATTATCTGCATTTCTCTGTAATAAAAAAAAAACACAAAATTTCTTACTTCTATCTATGAAACTTATTCCCACTCTGCATTTTGTGAACCGAATGACAGAAATAGTTTCTCAAAGGTCTGCACAGCTGTCCTTTATTACCTAATTCTGGAACCCCGAAGTAGAGTATTATCAACACTCACTTTTTCCCTGTTTGCTTTCCTATGTATTCATGTCTTTTCTCTTTACATGAGGCTCCTGTCAAAAATATACAAAAGACATTAAATACCAATATTAATAAATCCTAAAGGTGTTCTTTCTTCCTCTAATTGCATGCATCCCAGCTAGTCTCTGTGACATCAACTCACTAACAAACAGAGAAAGCGCAAATTAAAAATACTTCCCTCCAGGCAAGACCCTGATGACACAATGGGCCACTGGGTTCTGAAGAGCAATGGTGTGAGTCACCTTGTTTTCTCAGAGGTTTTAATTCAAAGTGGTTTCAAGAAGATTTTTTTTTAAGATTTTATTCTTAAGTAATCTCCAGACCCAACATGAGGCTCAAACTCACAGCCCCGACGTCAAGAGTCACACACTCTACTGACTGAGCCAACCAGGCATCCCTGTTTTAAGAAGATTTGGGGGAAAAAACTAGCAATGACTGTTTCTCACTTAGTTATGAAACATAAGTTTTTTTTGGTTAGGGTGGGAAACGGAATTGCCTCTCCCTCACCAAAGGGAGCCTGGTCTCCGTGCGAACCCAATCTTGCCAACCTCTTGGGCTCCTCGCTTTCAGCTCATGGCCCTTTCTGGGGTCTCTGCAGAGCCACCTCCTCACAAATATACGACGGGCAGAAATGCAGTGAGGTGACTCAGCTTCCGTGATCCTAACTGCTGTCACTGCAGTCTTGTTTTTACATTCTTTCTAGTATCTGCTCCTGGGCACTTGTGGTTTTACAAAGCAGCCTTGATGTCCCCAGTGGTATAATTGCCCAGATATAGTCATGCCTACTGCTCCAGGAGCTGTCAAGACTAGAAGCTCCGCATGTAAATGCAAACTGGGCGGGGGGGGGGGGGGGGATTTGTCTAATGTAGGGTGCGTTGATCCCCAGGGAATTCTCTGCACTGACAGCTAGTGGGTAGTGTCTCCCTCTGGTGGCTGTGAACGTTAGTTCACGGGAGAAAGAATGAATATAGGCTGTATGGTGTTCCATGTAGTGCATTGCTGCAACTAAAACACTTCAAGAAAACAAGATTTAGGGGCGCCTGGGTGGCTCAGTTGGTTAAGCATCCGACTTCTGCTCAGGTCATGATCTCCCAATTCATGGGTTCGAGCCTCGCGTCGGGCTCTGTGCTGACAGCCAGCTCAGAGCCTGGAGTCTGTTTTGGATTCTGTACCTCCCTCTCTCTCAGACCCTCCCCTGTTCACGCTGTCTCTCTCTCACACACAGAAATAAATTAAAAAAAAAAAAAAAAGTTTTAAAAATTTAAAAAAAAAAAGAAAATGGGATTTATCCAAGTGAAAAACAGCCTCTCACTCCCCTCTGAACATGGGCCCTCCCCACACATCCATTTCTTCCTCAGAGATTGGAACCACCATCTTCTCACACATAAAGCAGTTCTGACCATTTCTCTCTTGCTTTTTTTTCCCTCTCTGACTACTTTGCTCTCAATCCCATTGATTTGTTTTTTATACTATTCTTATGTTTTCTGCTCTCTCATCAATGTCCCCAACTATAACCATACAACTGTCCTAAGCATTTGAACAAAATGTGATAAAACCCCAAGCACATGAATCAAAGGCTTTCACTGTACAGAAGTTCTGAGTCCTTGCCAGAAGGGCTCCAACATCCATCCTGGGTAATCCTGGGTAATCCTGAGCTCCGGACTCCACACGGTTTCAAAGATTCTGGAGCCTGAAAACAGATTTCTAGCACCGTAATGTGCCTGAACTCCTATCCTCCTTCCTAATCCTTCTTTTCCCTGAATGGCCTTGTGACCAGCTGGCATCATCAGACTCTGCACCTTCAGGAGGCTCTGTTGACTCTGCCTTTGAGGAATTTAGGACACCGAAATGACCCTTGCTTCCCTTTGTCCTAGCGAGTTAGTTTCCTGTCTATTTCCAAGACCAAATTACCATCTAGTACTCATTTCTAAGATTTGGATCCTCGTTCTCTTTCTTTTTAATTTTTTTTAATTTTTTTTTTTTTATTTTTGAGAAAGAGAGAGAGAGAATGAGCATGAATGGGGAAGGAGCAGAGAGAGAGGGAGACACAGAATTCAAAGCAGGCTCCAGGCTCTGAGCTGTCAACACAGAGCCAGATGCAGGGCTCAAACTCATGAACCACAAGATCATGACCTGAGCCGAAGCTGGACATTTAACTGACTGAGCCACTCAGGAGCCCCAAGTCTTCTTACCCTATTGCTGATTACTGCCTGGAGGAGCTGTCTGGGACCTGAGTGGCTGCAGGAGGGAGAGCCTACCTCTCTGTTGCCTGTCCTTCCCCTCAATCCCAGTGGCAAGAGCCCTGCAGACAGGCTTCTCTGACTTTTCCAGTTATTTCCTGTTCCTAATCCAGCAGGTGTGTCCCTCCAGGTCCAGGACCTCTGGCTGCCCATTGAGCTTTACTTAAATCCATCCAGCTATGTGAACCACCCCGCCCTCAGCTACCCTGTTGAAACCAGTTGGTTTCAGGATGGTATACAGAGGACCCCACAGCCTTCCTTCCCCCACTGGTTATCAAATCCAGCAGAGTTCGGGAAACGCATCAGCATCTCCAGAGAGCCTCTGCACCAAAGGTCCATTCCCCTGACAGGCTCTACTCTAGGGATGCACTGTGCCTCTTTTAGGAACTTTTTTTACTGCCATCCCATAGGAAACATGAAGAATGTGGGCGCTCGTGCACCCCTGGTTTTGACTTTTGGGGCAACCTTTCCCAACCGTGTCTTTGACAATGAAGTCCTCACAATAGAGCATCATAAAGCACCTGCTGTTTTATAATACAAGGCGATCTCAGGATACTAGTCTACAGAGAGTGATATTAATGCATGCATCTTAACATTGCCCTAGGAACTTGACACACATTTAAAATCTTAAACAGTGACTGGCAGGAACTCTCATTGTCTTTCTGTCTCTCTCACAGACCACAGCCCACCCCGCGACTCCTCTATGGTTCTTTTTTTTTTTTTAATGTTTATTTAATTTTGATAATTAGAGAGACAGACCACGAGTGAGGGTGGGCAGAGAAAGGGAGACACAGAATCTGAAGCAGACTTCAGGCTCCAAGCTGTCAGCACAGAGCCTGACACAGGGCTCGAACCCACAGACTGTGAGATCATGACCTGAGCCGCAGTCAGACGCTGAACCAACTGAACCACCCAGGAGCCTTGGTTCTTTTTTTTTTTTTTTTTTAATGTTTATTTTTATTTTTGAGAAAGAGAGAGGGGGGAGAGGGGCAGAGAGAGACAGAGGCAGAAGATCTGAAGCACACTGCATGCTGACAGCAGAGAGTCTGATGCTGGGCTCAAGCTCACAAACCAGGAGATCATGACCTGAGCTGAAGTCTGAGACTTCACCAACTAAGCCACTCTGGTGCCCCTCCTCTATGGTTCTTAGGATCATGTTGTACTGTCTCTTTCTCTGTCTACCAGTCAGATCCCAGCTGAATTGTCTCCATTTATCCTAGAGAAACATTCCCGTTTTGCTCCAGGCCCAACATATACCAGCCCAGCTTCAGATGGAATCTTCTGTCTCCTTCATCACCCCATGTCCAAACTGCCCCCTGGACTCAGCCCCCCAGAGCTTCTCTGCACAGCTTCCTCCCTTCTCTGGCCTGAGTGGCCACCCAGAGTCTTCCAGCCACTCCAGCCACTCAGTGTCCCCAGCTCAACTGGCTGCCACAGAAGTCATCACCTCAGTGTGCCCAGAATCCCATTTCCACCTTGCCCTGCTATTTTCTTGGACTTTATGGCACTGGCATTTTCCTAATTGCAGATTATGATTGAACATTCCTTACAAAGCAGAGTCCTCACCAATTTGTGGGGAGGGGTGACTGCTTCAGGAGCCCCACCACACCGGGCCCCTGCCCTGCCTTTTCACCAACCAGAATGCCACATATTGACACTACAGAATGAAGAACTGAAGAACCCTTCACTCTGGGGGTCCGTGAGGCCAATTTGGTTATGTCTCCCTCTTCACGTGGCATTCTGCTCCACTGATCAGATAATCTGCACACCTACAAAGCCATCAGCAGCTTATATCAGCAGCTGACGCAGGCAGGAACCATCCTGAACACTCATCAGTAGACATGCAGAAACGAAATGTTCCTCCTGGCAGCCTCCCCTTTTCAAATAAACAGATTTTCAGCAGAGAAAAGACTTCCATTTTAAATGTGTTGGGACAATGTGATTTCAGCTGTGAAATCACAGAGGGTTCGTGGCCCTGAGTATAATCAGATACCAAGTTGCATGGAGTCAGTTACTTGCCTTTTCTCTTTCTCTAATCATATCCGGCAAGAAGCTACACCACTCATCTGACTGATGTGTACCCATGCAGCAATTGCCTTTTTACTAAAATAGGGTTGCTGACACATTTCTGCCTGTGCACAGTATAATTAAATATTATGGAGTTCTTCAACATGCAAATTAGTGTATGTAGGAAAGAGAAAAATCAGGTGTTAAAACCTATAGTTCGCCTCGTGTTGGCATTAGCAGTGTGATTAGCAGTGCAAATAAATATAATGGTTTTGACATTGAGAAACCCAGAGGCCCTGAGGAAAGAGTTGAAGAGCTTTGAACGTGGACGATAGCGGTGCTGCCTGGCTGTCATCAAGGCAAGCAGGTTTGCAATTACTAACCTAGATCCTAGCTCCCCGTCGCCAGCAGGCCAGCCTCATTCGCTAAGTGATGGAACACTAGAAAGCTGGTTGGATTTCCAGGGATACAGTTTCTTGATTTCCTAATGGGGGAAAAAAGTTAATAAAGAAGGTTGGTTGATGATAGTAATTCAGCACTAATGTAATGTCCCTCTCCCCCTGACTGTAAGAGGGGACTCAATAACAGAGAGTACTGCGAAGCTTTAAAGTGCTGAGTAGTTAGCAAACAGCTGCCATATGCAAATCTCAGCCAGTTTGATCATCTGTCCTTTGCTAGTGGAAACAAGGTTGCCTTCCTGAGCCTGAATCACTGCCAATGTAAATAAATGCGGATGGGTTTTGAGTGAGTTTGGAGAGCTATAGTCTCCCAGGTCCACTGTAAATTGGGAGTGAGGGCGGCTCATAGTGATGCCTGGTAAAAGAATAAACTGCTAATTAAAATGATAAAATTGCATTTGAACTCTGGAGACCATGAGAACTTTATAATGGACTCTTACAATGTGCTTTGGATGCCCGTACACAACTACTAATGGTGTGTTGGGAGGGGCAGGGAGTCCATTTCATTTTGTATTAACAATAAAAACGCTCCAAAAAATACACATAATGGAAGTGATCACTCCTCTCTTCTGATAAGAGACACTTAGCCTTTGATCTTGAACTAATTACATTACCAGAGGTAGCTTATAAACAGCCAAGAATGTGTTTCTGTTGATATTGTTTTGATGACATGTTAAAATAATTAGTAAATTTTTCAGAGGTCTCCTAAGGAACTCTGAAAAAAAAAAAAAAAACATTGACTTGAGCAAATATGTAGAAAAATATGGGCTACCATTACGTCCCATTTTCAGGATTTTCTTATCACTCCTTATGTGAAATTCCTCAACCATTTTTAAAAATAATATGGTATGGTAGAATTGCCAGTATTTATCATTATATTGTTACAATGATAAATGTAAATATAGACCAATGAATTTAAAGATTAATTTTTTGTTACTTGCTCAAAGCTATACTCCTGTTAATTTAACCTTTCTGAGTAATTTTTGTTCATTGGACTCATATTTTTTCAAATAAGCATAATAATTATGGGAATCTTCTGAGCCAAATAAAAGAGGGAGTTTCCTCTCTCAGGAATGGTCTTTATGTGGGTGTTTTTGAGGGTCCCCACTAAACGAGACCCCCATGCATGCCTATGATCTGTACCAAGTTATGTTTTTTGTGGCGTGCCAATGTTGTTCCATGGCCCCAACTTCTGTCTTCTTTTCCTTACAGAATTAAAAGCCAGTCACTCTGCATACACCTGAACCATAAGTCTTGGTCTCAGTGAACTATGGCATGAGATGTAGAGTTAATTCTGTTGGTGGTAGTAGAAAAACGAGTAAATTAGGGAAGTTGAAGGGGGAGAAAATGAAAACTGAAACGGAACAGACATTATAAGGAAATTCCCTTAAAAAGAAATACTTGAGGAGAAAAATGGAGAAACAAAAACCTTTTGTCATTCTTTCCTGAAACTCCCTTCTTCTCTAGTGTGTTCCTACCAGCCTGCACCCCCTCTGGACACCACTTACCTCATCTCATAGCACCCCAGCAGAGATCCCCCGATGAGGAGGCCTCCCAGGTCATTCACAGACCACGATGCTTCAGATTCAAAGGTCCCAAGGCACCAGGAATGCCCAAAGACTTTTCCAAGAGCTAAACCAAGGCCAAGTAAATCTCTCCTTATTGCCCATTCAACTCCTGACCCAGCCCTCAGGGTACCACTAATCATCCTGGAGTTTATGAAATTCTCCACAATGCTTAGGAACTTCACAAAAAAGGCAGGCAGGAGGGAGGCTTATCTGCATTTCTCAGACGGTATTCCAGTATTTCATGAGGTGTTCCAGAAAAAAATTTCAAAACAAAAAGTATAGGGGCACCTGGGTGGCTCAGTCGGTTAAGTGTTCATCTTCAGCTCAGCTCATGATCTCCCAGTTTATGAGCTGAAGCCCCACACTGGGCTTTCTGCTGTCTCCTCGGAGCCTGCTTCCAATCCTATGTCTCCCTCTCTCTGCCCCTCTAATGCTCCCCCCTCTTTTTCTCAAACAAACACTAATATATGTATGTATATATATACATATATAACTCACCTATGGAGATATATTTGACTATACCTCACATGTTATAAAACCTCTTGGGAAGAATTAGTGCTTATTTCCATATTGAAGACTCCAAGAAACCCTACAATGAAAGAACCTCTTTGATTCTAATTGAACCAGAATTTTCCAAATAGCTTTAATCACAAAATCTCATATTTTTCTCAAAACATATTTTTATATCTCTTAGAACTGGTCTTCCAATGCTTACAATTTGGAAAACATCTGAACAACAACTATGCCGCACTGACCTGGGTGTATCTCTGTAGGTCCCAATTCTAGATGCAGGAAAATATTACTTTTAAATCCATCACCTGTGTTTGGGTTTGCTGAGGTGGGTAGCAATTCTCGAAATGTATCAGCTTCCCATTGAAATGGGTGATTACCCCCTCTTCTTAGTGACAGTGTGTAGAGGAGGAAAACGATAGGCCCACGGAAAGGGATACACGATACATGCTGTCTGGTACGCCCAAGGACAAAGATTGTTTTCCAGACATTGAAAGTACCATCAAAATGAGGGCAACCTGACCCTGTCTGATGGAAACTCTTAAAATTACATTTCTGAAATCCCTTAAAGGTCAAATGGAGAATAGAGCTTATTTGGCCACTAGGTTTTTTAACTTCATTGATCTAGCTGATGAAAAGACGTTTGTTGTTTCAGGATGTCAGTTATAGTCTGAGATCTGAGCACATTTGGAACATTTAACATGAGCAGGGAAAAATTCACTTAATTTCTGCCAGAAACTACTGATCCTGCTTTGCAAATAATACAGGAATACAAAAGCAATACAAGGAATTTTATTCAAAAAGTCTTTTTTAATTTAGTAAACATTTGTTCAGTGCTGTAGTCTGCAAAAACACTGTGTTGAGAAAAAACAGAATACAGGCGTAGGACCTTAAAATCTTTCTAGGGAGACATTATATGTATATATTATATATAATGCTATATATATAATACACAGTTGACCCTTGAACAATGTAGGGGTTAGGTGCACTGACCCCTGTACAGTCAAAAATCCATGTATAACTTTTGGCTTGCCCAGAGCTTAACTACTAATAGCCTACTGTTGAATAGAAGCCTTACCGATAATATAAACAAGCAATTAACACATATTTTGTACGTTATATGTACTATATACTATATCCTTATAATCAAGTAAGCTAGAGAAAATAAAGTATTATTATGAAAATCATAAGAGGGACACCTGGGTAGTTCAGTCAGCCAAGCGCCCAACTCTTGATTTCAGCTCAGGTCATGATCCCTGGGTTATGAGATCGAGCCCCACATGGGGCTCTGCACTAGGCATGGAACCTGCTTAAGATTCTCTCTCCCTCTCCCTCTGCCCTCCTCACACTCATTTTCTAAGAAAGAAAGAAAGAAAGAAAGAAAGAAAGAAAGGAAGGAAGGAAGGAAGGAAGGAAGGAAGGAAGGAAGGAAGGAAGGAAGGAAATCATAAGAGAAACCACATTTACAATGCTATACTGTAAAAACTCTGTATATAAGTGGACCCACACAGTTCATACCCGTGTTCTTCAAGGGTCAACTGTGTGCACATATACACAACAAGGAGCAAAGTGGGGGGCTGCTAAAGGTGTGCTGGGCATGAATGAGTTAAACTCAAGCTTCTAAATTGCTGCCTGACTTTGTCAGATAAGCTAGCAGCCTATGCTGCCTTCTCTTACTATTTTGACTGCAATGTTGCCAGCTAATAATGACCTCGTACCAATGGGTGTAGGTTAGGTGACTGATTGTATCAGCAATCATGGTTTTCTATGCTATTGCCTCTGATATTCTCATCCTGAATCTCAGCAACTTTTCTCTTGAAAAGAAAGATCCGCTCCCCCAGGCTCTGCCTAGTATCTCTCAGAGAAGGCCTCCAGCACCACCACCCTTTCCCTACCCCCCCAACTTTGTCTTTCCTTCTTCAGCTTCTCAGAGACAATTGGTTGCTTTATGGATCATAGACTCTTGAGTGGATTACTTTCCCTGTATGAATGAGAATGGGAAAATGATTCATGCAATGGAAGTGGAGGATCTCCAACTTTCAAGAAAATTATGGCTTAGATAAAAACGTCTTACTCTATAGTACTGTGTATATATGCTATTTTAACGAGCTGTCACAGGTCTTGGAGAACATCTTTCATGTCATTGATGAAATAGTGTATTTGATCAGTTGGATCAACCATCACCTATTTCTATTCTTAGCTAACAATAAGCACCAATTATTGATGCCTGTTATGTTTCAGAAACATCCCGATGTGCCTTACATTTATTACCCATTTAATCACTGTGTCACGCCAGCAAGGGAGATATGACTTGCTCCATTTTACAGGGAAAAAATTAAGAATATTGGAGAATAAACAATTTGCCAAAGAACAGACACCTAGTAAGAAGCCACAATACCATGCTCCCTCCCAGATCCTGAGTTTATTTCATTCACTCTTTCTTGTCATCATTTCTCAACAATACGGCTAACAATGTTTGCCTTTTATAGTCTTACAAGTGTTCTCTGAGATGATTTAATACTCCTTAATTATTTGCTTAATGCCTCATTTCCTCTCTCTGATGATGATCCTTTGTCTGATTCTCATTATTGCTACACATTTCTCATATGGGAAAGCTGCTTATTTCTAGCCACTTAAGCACTTACTGTTTCTTCTTTGGTTTTTACTTGGGCCTCTAGAATTGAAATGTATCATTTATCATCCTAAATAGAGATGAGAAAGAAAAATGCTTCTCTCTTCACAGATCTGGAGGCTTTCTAGTCTGACTTTTCATCCATAAGACATCAGACTAGGTTTCAATAAAGCTATTTCTTTTTATAGGGTTGTATCAGAACGGTTCTTGTTTATAGATTGTTGATATTTTTAGTTTGGGTTGTTTATTATAGAGAAATTAAGTTGATCTCTTGAGGTTTTCTGTATATTTGGCCTTTTCTCATCTGACTTCAGCTAACATCAGCATTTTCTCCATAGTTTTTCAGTTAGAACGCTCAATAAGAAATATACGCTCATGGTATTTTTTTGTCAGAGCTTTGGACACTACTCTTTAGTCAAATAATGCTCATAAATAATGGAGAATGCATCTAGGAGTTCCATGTTATGAGAGCTTTTCTTAGAACCCAGTAAGAAGTCCTGTGTTTAAACATCACATAGGTGCTCAGAAAATTAGAAACCAAATTCTACAGTTGAAAGAGACTGAATTCAACTAGAGAAGCTGCCTCGTTACAGATGAGGCAACAAAGATCGAATCATTTAACAGTAGTCAAACACCTTGTTAGAGAAGAATCCAGACTCATTAATAACCTCTTTTTAAAAACTAGGAACCTGGAGAGGACAGGGCCCAAATTCTTCTTCTCATGTAGTTTCTTTACTACGTATCTAAAACTTGGTCATCTGGCCTTGGACTTCAAATCTAGGGCTTTCTCCTAAAAACATGGTCTCCTAGTATACTGGCTTTTTGAGGCAGTAAGGAAATAAATGTGAATCCAAGCATAAAAAATCTGCAATTTACGGGTGTCTGGTCAGTCAGTTAAGCATCTGACTTCGGCTCAGGTCATGATCTCGCGGTTCATGGGTTCGAGCCCCGCATCAGACTCTGTGCTGACAGCTCAGAGCCTGGAACTTGCTTTGGATTCTGTGTGTGTCTCTCTCCCTGCCCCTCCCCTGCTTGTGATCGCTCTCTCTCTCAAAAATAAATAAACATTTAAAAAAAAATTTTTTTTTAAGAAATCTGTAATTTATCTGGCAGTATCAATTTATGTAAATACTTTAAGTGCCATTGTTGAGGGAGAAAAATAAGGATTTTATTGAGTCATTATGTTCTATCATGTAAAATAACTAGCAATCAGAGGACTTTGCAAAAAGTGTTTACAATGAAATAACCTTAAATTTTAAAATGCCTCCCATTTTTATCAGCATCACTCAGTGAACATGTGTCAGGCTACAGAACTGCAAACAGTTTTCTCCCTGAAGATTGTGGCAAAAGAAATTCTTTCCTCTAGAAACTCCTGGTCACAAATTAATTTGAAAAATGCCCTTTGATTAATTCCTCTAAGACATCATCTCAGACCCTAAGAAACCAGCTGAGGAATACAAGTGAGTGTTGTTTTCAAGTCCTCTCAAACCTCTTGAAACTTCTCCTGGCGTAACGCCAATTCCTAGCTCCTACTCTGCTGCTGGAAGCGGTGGTTGAATTGAATCCTGACGAGCCGCCATTTTATGTTGAGAACGTTTGTGCCTGTAAACTGAGTTGAAATCATCCTTTCTTCCTTCACCAAGGCAACTAATCCTACACTTTCTTAAGTTCTTAGGTCTTACCAGATCAGTTGTGATTCAAGACTTGGTCTTACCCCATTGAGACTAGGTCTCCTTAGTTAGCTCTGCTCATCTTTCCATAAGGTTATGGGAATCATCCTTCCGTAAGGTTATGGCAGCATGGGTTCAACAGAGACCCTCTCCATTCTTCCCAGGCCACGTGTGTGAATGGTAGCATCTCTCTGTGGAGAACATGCCCGTGGGTAAACAATATCTTTTTCTCCTACATCTTCTCTCTCTCTCTCTTTCTTTCTTTTCTTTTTTTAGTTTACTTATTTATTTTTTGAGATAAATAAGTAAGCAGGGGAGGGACAGAGAGAGGGAGACGGGAGACAGAGAATCCCAAGCAGGCTCCTTGCCGCCAGCACAGAGCTTAACGTGGGCCTCAAACTCATGAACCATGAGATCATGACCATAGCCAAAATCAAGAATCTGATGCTTAACCAACTGAGCCACCCAGGTGTCCCTATTTTTCTCCTAGATTTTCAATGACTAAGCTTTTTAAGTTGAAAGAACAGAACATAATCTCACAACCGAAATAGAATATTTAAAATCAGGACTTTTTAGGGCACCTGAGTCAGGTTCTGTGCTGACAGCATGGAGCCTGCTTGGGATTCTCTCTCTCCCTCCCTCTCTGCCCCTCCTACACTTTCTCTCTCTCTCTCAGAATAAGTAAATAAACTTTAAACAAACAACCAAATAAATAAAACCAGGACTTTTCTCAGAAAAGTTAGACTCTGTGGTCACCATACCAACCTATGGGGCTTTCTTCTGCCCTCAAGCCTATGACGTCACTAGCATCCTTTCTGAATCATGGATAGGCCCCTGAAGGCAGAGGTCACAGCTGGTCATCACGTGGCTTCCTTCATGTCACCCTAAGCAATCTGAGGTGGCATTTTGGTTTTATTTTTTTCCCAGTTCTGCTGTCACAGTCACATAGAGATAGCAGCAGCCTGGGATCTCCAGGCCGTCTGTCCTGTCATGCAATGGCAGGCCTCTACCAGAGAATACGAATATTTCACCATCAACTAGAGACATGAAAGCTGCACATGTTACACAACCTCAACTAAGATGTCTTGTGAGGAATTGCTCTGCTCTTGGCCAACAGTTCACAGTTTATGCTCTTCCCCTGGGAAACAGCTCCCTGTTAGATCCTGATAGAAGTCTGAAAACTATAATGATGCCTTATGTTGTAAGATTGGCTCTCTTAGCCAAAGCAGCATAGAGCTCATAGGCTGCATCTCGTCTCCCATACACTCTAGAATGCCCACTGCACATGTGTCTTAAGTGATGGGTGAAGGACTGAGCACAGGGATGACGAAGCTGTGGAGAATGATAAAACTGCAGATGGCCACCACGTGCATGCTCTTTCCTGGTGGTTTATATTTAATCGTTCCTGATGAGGTTCCATGTGGCAAGTGGCCTAATCCAGAGCTGTGTTTTTCTGGAAGTAAAAGTTGATATTAATTCTCATAACAAAAAGAATAGATAACGTTGTCACACAAGCATTTTTATGATTACAGAGGCTTCTCTTTTTTTATGTTGGGAAGACCAACTAGTCCAGAGTTAAGGACTAGATGCAGGAGAATGAAGGTCAACAGAGTTTCTGTGAAAAGGAGAAAATCTGGGGCACCTGAGTGGCTCAGTCAGTTAAGCGACCAGCTTTGGTTTAGGTCATGATCACATAGTTCATGAGATGGAGCCCCACATCAGGTTCTGTGCTACTAACACAGAGCCTGCTTGGGATTCTCTCTCCCTCTCTCTCTGCCCCTCTCCCACTCATGTGCTCTCTCTCTCTCTCTCTCTCCCTCTCTCAAAAATAAACATTAAAAAAAGAAAAGATAAAAACCCACTGAGAAGAAAATGACATTTGCTGTAAAGACATGGTGGACTTGTCGATCAAGAACACAATAGTTGCCATGTATGTGTGGACCACCTGTGATGGGTAGAGCTGTCATTATTTATTTATCATCCTCTGTGAGTGAGGGGTTGCCCCCAACATTCAAAAATGTAGGACCCATCCCACACATGCATGTGCCGTGCAAATATCCTACACATTGTGATGTATAACAGAAATAAGTGCTTACATTTTCCTTTCTTGGAGTCTTGTTGTAGACTTAAGTAGAAAAACAGCAGTTTTTTTTTTAATGTTTTATTTATTTCTGAGAGAGAGAGAGAGACAGTGTGAGCAGGGGAGGGTCAGAGAGAGAGGGAAATACAGAATCTGAAGCAGGCTCCAGGCTCTGAGCTGGCTGTCAACACAGAGCCCGACACAGGGCTTGAACCCACAAACCGTGAGATCATGACCTGAGCTGAAGTCAGACGCTTAACTGACTGAGCCACCCAGGTGCCCCGAAAAACAGCAGTTTCTAAGACAATTGGAAGAGGGGAAAATCCTCTTCTCTTCTCTGGGAAAGAAGTTGAGTGATAGAGTAACCTGTCAGACATTATAATATTGATTATGCACTGTTTCAATTCCAGATCCTTGCTAGTCTTATCCGGAAAAAAAATATATATATATATATATTCTATCCTAATGTATCAAGCAATTATTTAATGCTGTGGGGGCTACAAGGATAAAAGAAAGAGTCCTCAAGAAGTTCAGTCTATCAGGAAGGTAAGACACAAATATAACTATCATATTAAACACAATATACTTTGTTTTATAAAAAACATAAACTCACACAAGGACTTTGAGAATTTATGGAAGAGAAGGGGAAATGAGAGGAAGCTTGATGGAGATGTCATTTGAACTGGGTCAATGGGACTTCAATAGGCAGAGAGATGGAGATAAATCCATTAAGAGATTAAGAATAAGGAGTCATCAGATGAATGTTGTAAAGGTGGGAAAGTCCAGGATATGTTCAAACAAAAGCAAGTAGCTGAGTTTTACTGAAACACTGGATCCATGAAGTGGATGGTTACAGACACACGAGAAGCACGGGCCTTCCCAGCTCATGGAAATCACTTGCTGTTTAGCTGAGAAGTCTGGATTGAATCCCTGGGGAGCCCCTGAAGATTTTTAAGCACAGAAATGTCTTCATAACTGCCCCAGGAATATATAGATGATGAGTCATACTGGGATGGATATAAATGGTAGTTGGGCAAGAGGATGGAGAATTCCCTTGTTGAATTAGGGTCCAGGCCAAGGACAGCAACACATGAAACCTGAAGAGAGCCGATTCACTGGGGAAAAATACAGAAGGGCTAGAGTTCACAAAGGGCCCTAGGGAAGAGAGTCAGTTGCACAGAAGTGATGAAGGGGTAAGATTAAAAGATTGTGGCCAAAGGAGTACTTTTACTCCTCAATCACTTAGAGGCGGATTTGTTTTAAGAAACGCTGATATCTGAGGTATGGTTGGGCTAATGTTTGAAGAGCCAGAGTAGAGATAAAGATCACTAAAGTTGGGGAAGTTCTGTGAGGCCATAAACACGAGTGTTGACATCTCAGAGGATGGGATGGAAAGGTCAATGAAACAGGGGCTACAGTCACTACAGAAGATAAGGAATCTCCTGGAAGTCAGTATACGTAGACAGAGAAAGTGGTATAAGTTATATAGCCTCAAAACAAAAGAGTCTATGAGATGGTAGTAACAGAAAAATCACCTATAAATGACAGTGGGAAGTATGATGATATACAAGAAAACTGAGAACATTGATTACATCCAGGGAGAGAAACCTGGTGACTGGGAACACGGGGAGAAAAGAGACTTCATTGGCTACCTGCTGGATCTTGAAGTTTAGGGGTACCTAGCTGGCTCAGTTGTTAGAGCATGCAACTCTTGATCTTAGGGTTACAAATTCAAGCCCCACGTTGGGTGTAGAGATTACTTAATAAACATTTTTTTTAATCTTAAAGTTTAAGCCATAACAATGTGATACCTTTACTAATTAATTAATTAATGTATTTTTCTGTGTAAGCTGACCTCAGACTCTCCTCTCATGAAAGGCTGAAGAGAAGTGGTTCAAATTGGTACGGGCTTGAGGCCAATGGAATGAGCAAGAAAAAGTCCGTTTCCTTGAGGCAGAGATATGGAAAGAGGGAGTGGCTCCCACAGAGCCTGTGCACTGTGCCCAGGGCAAGTTCATACTTGTGCTTGAGAGCCAGTTGTGAAATTTTCAAGTGAGTTGATGGCAAGTTGGTAGCTTCCAAATAGCCATGTGGTGGAATTCACACCATGGAAATCAGCATGCATTATAAGTCAGAAGTCCCCTCTCCCTTCATTCAAAGAGCCTACTGTTAAACTTTACCAACACGCCTCTGCATAGGCATAATGGAAAGAGCTATTAGACGGTAAATGGTGAAATGGGTCCAAGAGAGCTCGGAATGAGCAGGTAAACTGCAGTATCTTTTTAGTCACAGAGAAAATATGATTTATTTGCCCAAGTTTCCACTAAAATTCTGGTATTCTGACCAAGTTCCTGCAAAGTTGCTTTCCTAATGTGAAATTTTGTCTGTCTGCAGCTTGGTGATATTCAGGTGATATAGTTGTTCTTTGCAACAGATTTTCTCACAAGCTACCTAAGAAAAACAAAAGCATAGAAGATTCTTTTTGCATAAATTTGTCCAATTTCCTGAGCATTAGGTACAGGACTCCTTTTTTCCCATCAGCTCCTTCCTTACTTTTGATCTTTCCTTTATAGTCTTCTTTTGTAATCACATTTTCAGACCTAGACATAGGAATCTTCAGTGGGAAGTGAGATTACCCTTTCTCTTGCCTTGCTATCTTAAACAAAAATTCAGTGTCTTGAATTCAATATGAGGAGAAGCATGGACTAAAAACCAGCTTACTGGTTTTGAAATGGAGCCTTTATGAGAAATATCATGGTATGATATGCTTACTCACACTCAGTAAGCAAGCTAGACAGTGATTAGGATACCAACTTTTGCATCCAGTATTGAATTTTAACATTTATTATATTTTCACCTTGTGAAAAGCACTGAAAAAAGGTTTTAAAAAGTAAAGTAAAAGTAAAGAAGTAAAAAAAGAAAGCTTAAAAAGAAGTGCAAAAGGAGACAAAATGCATAGCCTTCTGTCCCCAAGGAGTTTGGAAGGTAAAAGATATTTGGCCTGGGGGCGAAGGACTCAGACTCAGGTCAGACAGCCTCAAATTCTTCCACCCAGAATAGTGTCATCAGAGGATCTTCCTTAATCTCTCCAGGCTTCAGTTTTCTCGCTATCTCAGTCCATTCGGGCTGCTATATCAAAATACCACAGACTAAGTAGCGTGTGAGCAACAGAAATTTATTTCTTAGAGTTCCTGAGGCTGGAGGTGCAAGATTAGAGTGCCTGAATGGTCAGGTTCTGTGTCTGGTGAGGCCCCACTTCCTGGTTCACAAACAGCCTCACACATAACCTCCCATGGTGGGAGGACCATGGGAGCTCCTTCTGGCCCCTTTTATAAGGCACTAATTGGAGGTGATGGTGGAGGTGAAGGTGGAGGTGGTAGTGGTGATGGCAGGAATTTTCCTTGCAACAATCATCCTCCTCTTCATCATGACTCATATACTAACAACAGTATTTTACTAGAATTGCTATTTATGAGTATTCTATCAACAGAGATTTCTGATCAATTAGCCCCTCTAAAGAGCAACAGTATAAGATAATCAATGGAAAAAGTACTCTAATGGAATATATAGGTCTGGGGGTGCCTGGGGGCTCGGTCAGTTGAGCGTCCGACTTCGGCTCAGGTCATGATCTCACGGCTCATGGGCTTGAGCCCTGCATCGGGCTCTGTGCTGACAGCTTAGAACCTGGAGCCTGTTTCAGATTCTGTAGCTCCCTCTCTGACCCTCCCCTGCTCATGCTGCCTCTCTCTTCCTCTCTCTCTCTCTCTTTCTCAGAAATAAATAAAAACATTTAAAAATTCTTTAAAAAAAGGAATATATAGGTCTCTAAGTGCAATAGAAATATAAATAATTAAAATACTGTGTACAAAGACATAGAAAATGTTAAAGGAATGCAATAGAGTAATAGATTTGTGCCTAAAGAGAATTGGGAAGACTTCACTGTGAAAGGCAGTGAGTTGGTGCCAGAAAGTGACAAGAAATTGTTCACATGGGAAACACAGAAAAGAGTTTCAAGGCAAGAAGGTAACATGCAGAGGAGGTTTCCAGGCAAGAAGGTAACATGCAGAGGAGTGGGGGCACAGAAGTATGTGGTGTGTGAAGAAAAGAGTGAAGCTGAAGACTAGGGTACATGGAGAAAGTGATGGAAGAAGAGGTTGGATGTACACCATCATGAGCCTTGAACTTGATCATTTGGACAGCAGAGCCCTGTTAACTATTTCTAGGATAGGAAGTCACCCTTGTGGAGAATGAATTAAGGAGGAAAAAGACTGAAGACAGAAAGGCCAGCTGGAATAGAAAAATGAGAGGGGGCAGACAAGAGGTCAAAGGGCTTGCCCAGCATGGTACTGGGGTAAGAGTGGAGAATGGGTGTGAGAACCTCACTGGGAGACAATGAGGTAATAGGAAGGACAGGAAAAGGAGTGGGCTTAGAATAAGTCCCTCCCAGCTTCTCTGCATTGAACCTGCCCCAAAGTAGGAAACATGCTTTCCATGCTATCCAAAAGTAGCTGAAATTGAGCCAAGAAAGGGAGACAACACAATGACATCAGAAAGAAGACAGACTAAGTACTAGAACTTAAAGGCGAGTGGCCTCCGAAGTCTTAAACATCCCTAGTTCTCCTTAACTTTTAAGGAAGAGAAATGAAGAAATGTCAAATTCTTTCTAGTGTGTGTGTGTGTTTCTCCAATCAGCAATTGAATGACTAAATGGTGGTGACCATGGTTCCCATTTTTAAAAATCTTTTGGGGGCACCTGGGTGGCTCAGTCAGTTAAGCACCCAACTCTTAATTCCGGTTTGGGTCATGATCTCTCAGTTGTTGGATGGAACCCCACATCGGGCTCAGTGCTAACAGCACCGAACCTGCTTCTGGTTCTCTCTCTCCCTCTCTCTGCCTCTCCCTGGCTTGTTCACTCACTCACATGTGTGCTCGCTCGCTCTCTCTCAAAAATAAATAAACACACATTTAAGAAAAAACCTTTTGAAAAAATCTGGAACCTTCATAACTGATTTCAATGGGAAAAAGAAGCCAGAATGTTAACTTTCCAAAGCTCCTTTCTGAATGTCACCATTCTCTTTTTAATAATGCTTTTATTTTTTCCTGAACAAAAATATGTCACATTGTAGAAAATTCTGAAGAAAAAAACCCCATGAAATTCATAAGTAACATGAATTATGCAGGGGCCTATTGGCAATCAGAAGGATTTGGCCTCTACTCTAAGTGAAATAGGAGCTACTTTCTGGGTTTTAGCAAATAGATTACACGATCTTGGTTTTTAAAGAATTATTCGTGTTGGGGTGCCTTGGTGGTTCAGTTGGTTGAGTGCTTGACTCTTGATTTTGGCTCAGGTCATGGTCTTGAGGTTCATGGATTCCAGCCCTGTGTCTGACTCCGCACTAGCAGCATGGAGAATGCTTGGGATTCTCTTCCTCCCTCTCTCTCTCTACTCCACTCTCTCTCTGCCTCTCCCCCCCACCCTGCCCTGCCCTCTCTCTCTCAAAAACCAATAAGCAAACTTAAAAAAAATAATAATTATTCATATTACTCTACTGGGATTAGACTACATGAGGACAAGGGTAAAATTATCTATGATTATTTCTTTAAAACAGAGTTTTAAAAATGTAAAGTAGAATTACTTCATCAAGACTGAATTTGCTTAGAATCTCTTACAGATTATACTCCCATCAGTGGTGTATGAGTGTGTGGGGGAGAAAATAATTGTCTCAAAACTTAGCTTCAAGGAAGGTCAAGTTCGAGGTCTGTTTTCTACCTTTATGAAAATAACTGGCTCTATCTCAGACTTAAATAATCAACTTCCAAAACATGGTTATCATCACTGCTCAAGTACAGCCCTGTAGCAGGAAATCATGAACTGCCAACTTAAGAGTGAACAGAATTACGAATCCCTTTCCTTCTTCAGCAAGGCACTTACTGACTACCTACTGTATGCAAGCATTGGCACTGGCCTCTGAGGACACAGCAGTAACACTGACCCAGGCTCTTTCCTGACTGCAAGGAACAGAGAACGGAGACTTTTTTTTTTTTTTAACACTTCTGCATATAATTGTTTATCATGGTTACAAGCGCTATAAAGAGAAATAAGGGTATCAGGATTCTAGGGAAACCGTGACATATGTGAGCAGGGAAAATTCACTGCCTTTACCTCAAGGAAATCTTTCTTTAATTCCTGGTGAGGGAATGGCAAAGCACAAAGGCCAGAGGGAGGAATGAAAAGAAAAAGTTAACTTGAAAGAAGTTAGTGTAGCTGCAACACGGCGATTGGCGGAGGAAGAGGGAGGAAGAGAGTATGAGAAAGGCTAAGATAAAACAAGAAGTAATAAGGGTCCAGGGAGTCTAGAACGTTGTATGCCATATGAAGGATTTTGAAAGTTTTGCATAGAAGGCAATAGAAAAAATGGTTTCAACCAAAGATCAGGCAGCTTAACCTATTCAAATATTCTTTTTTGTTTCTTTCTTTAAGTAAGATGAACATACAACCTTATATTAGCTTCAGGGATACAACATACTGATTCGGTATTTGTATATATTGCAAAAGGATCCCCACGATTAAGTCTAGTTAACATTTGTCATCATACAAAGATATTCTTAATATGGTAAACTAAAATAAAGCTAAAAGATGGAATTTGATTTCAATGTGCTGAGTAAAGGGAACATTAATGCAGATGATCTATCAACCAAATATCAACCATTTCACTTAACTGACAGCTGTCAAATATTAATTTCAGGATATGATGAATACAAGCACAGACAGTCAGAATTGTTATTTACATTCAGAGACATTGAAATAGAAATTACTTAGAAATTTCTCATAGACGTAGCACAATGCCATGCTTCATTGTATTGATAATATACCCTTGCGTTTTTCCTTTAGGCTTAAACAAGGACAATCAACAGTTTTGAAAATCATTTTCCAAATGAAAATGAAAACCTCTGGGATGAATTTGTTTCTGTAGGGTGGGTATTGCACTCACATAAAGATTTAGCTGACAACTAACAAAAAAGAATTTGGTAAATAGATGGGAGAAACAGCTGTCCAGGAAGGTATCTGTTGCCAGGACTGTTTGGAATGTTCTGGAATTCCCAGGAGGCCTGAGTGTGCTTTGCCAGCTTCAGTTAGCTCACTGATGATTGTATGCCTTTTGAAAATCACATTTTTTTTTTAAGTTTAAATTTTTTTTTTTAAATGTTTTATTTATTTCTAGGAGAGAGAGAGACAGTGTGAACAGGGAAGGGTCAGAGAGAGAGGGAGTCACAGACTGAAACAGGCTCCAGGCTCCGAGCTGGCAGTCAGCTCAGAGCCCGACGCGGGGCTCGAACCCACGAACCGCGAGATCATGACCTAAGCGAAAGTCGGACGCTTAACCGACCAAGCCACCCAGGCGCCCCTGAAAATCACATTACAGGACCCAATTTTCTAAGTCTCATCTCCTCTTGAAAAGGAATATATATTTCCTAGTTATCACAGGATGCATAATTATGTACCATTGTTAGTGGTTATTACCACCATTTATCTTTCTACTCATCCGCTCATTCCATATTGTGGAACGAGTCTAAATTTGCCTTGCACACATTTAAAAATGCTATTTCTAGTTAGACCAGAAAAGGCAAAAGTTAGTTAAAATGATCTCACTCTGATGATCTTATTCCAACAATAAAAAAGGCTTAGCTTTCTGAATAGTATTTATGTTTTTACATCATCACATATATAAGATTAGAAAGATGCTGTGTGAAATAAAAACTATATATAATTTTGTTTTGTCTTAAAGATTGGGATTGTACAAGATAGTGAATATTTTTAACAAATTCTTGTATTTGTCAGCTATCGTTCAAAGATGTTCTATAAATACGAGCACATCAGATATTACATGGGGCATTCTACTTCTGATTTGTGGTGGACTTAAATTTGCAGCAGCTCCTCAAACTGAAGATATCCTGTTAGAAGGTTCCAAGCTAGTTCTGATGGCCTGAGTATAGATTTAGCATAGCAGAGTCCAATATTTAGCCAAAGCCATATAGAAATGTGTTGTGGAGAAATAACTTTTCCCCTACCCTCTTGTGTTTCTTTTCTGGGAGCCTGCAAATTAAATTTACAAAAGACAGATTAGTAAGAGAAAAGATAGATTTCTATTCATGTATATATAAGAAAAACATAACTAAAGAGTCAGAATTTGAGGTTTACGTACCATCTTAATAGGGGAAGCGGAGAGAGAGGTACTTACAAATAGCTTTTAAGTAAGATAAATGGGCCCTTAGGAGACTAGGTGAGGCATGTGGTATTTCTGTGATACTGTCTGCCTAAATGTGGTGACATTTCTCCTCTCTGGTGACAATAGTCAATTCTCCTTGGTTGCAGAAACTTCTGGGAAGTAGACTTATGACAACCGAGTTCTTTTGGTAGTCTCTGCTTTTAGGCAGATAAGGGAGTTTGGGAGCTGGAGAGCAGAAGAGCCTATTCTCAAAGGCTGTCAGCACCAAGTAATTTTATGTCACTTTGTAGCATTCTGGACACCTTCAAAAGGAACTAGGGCCAAAGAAGAATGGCCTTGATGCCTACTGCTAGTGGCCATTTGGGCTCTGGGCTAGTCCTAAGGGTGGAGCTCCCTACTAGTATAGGACAAGGATGGACCCTTCAGGTCCCAATGTATGCTCAGAGGTCCAGTGACGCTGATCCGAAAGTGTCCGAGATATACTGAATTCCAGGTTTGCACTGAGGCCAGCCTCAGAGACGAGACCAGTCCTGGGGAAGTCCTACTACCTAGAACATTCCTTCGTATATGGGGGTTTTAATAGTGTCTCATAGGGGCGCCTGGGTGGCTCCGTCGGTTAAGCGTCGACTTTGGCTCCGGTCATGATCTCACAGCTTGTGGGTCTGAGCCTCGTGTTGGGCTCTGTGCTGACAGCTAGCTCAGAGCCTAAAGCCTGTTTCAAATTCTGTCTCTCCCTCTCTCTGATCTTCTCCCGCTCATGCTGTCTCTCTCTGTCTCTCAAAAATACATAAACGTTAAAATTAAAAAAAAAAATAATGTCTCATAGAATGGAGCCTGCCTTTTCAACAGTACGGAATCTTTTCATCTCCCTCGTCTACTATAGTGGGAAACTCATATGGTCTCCTCATCAATAAACACACATTTACCAGGTACCAGACAGTATAAATCATTAATGGCATCCTCATTTGACTGTTAAGGAAACTAAGACACAGAAAAGTTCAGTAACTCTTCCAAGGTCAAAAGATGTAGTCAATATTTGTACCCATTCAATCTGACTCCGAAATTCAAGCTCTTAATAGCCATGAATTGTGCCTCTCCTGTACTAACCTTCTTCCTTGAAAAGTTTTAACTAAACGAAAGTATAACAAATGACTTTAAGAAGCTTTTATTAAGGGGTGTGTGGGCGGGGCAGTCAGTTAAACATCTGACTCTTGATTTTGGCTCAAGTCATTATCTCACAGTCACGGAATCAAGCCCTGCATTGGGCTCCATACTGAGCATGGACCCTGCCTAAGATTCTCTCTCTCCTCTCCCTCTGCCCTTCCCCTGCTCACTCATACTCTCGAAGAAGCAGCAGCAGCAGCTTTTATTTATAGTATTAATGTCACAATATTATAACCTAAAAAGCAGCCTTGCTAATAATATCAACCTCCTGACCCATCCTAATGCAATAGATTCTTCAGATCTGGTCATTTCTTCTGCCATGAGGTAATATCTAAAGCAGAATAACACTTGCACATTATACATAGGTAAGTCTGACACCTGACTCAGTTTCAGTTCCTTTATAGTTTGCATCTCAATACACATAACCTGCCCCAGGCCCCAGTATTTCCTGCTTATTGTCACTCAGCTCAGTGTTGGTGGTTTCAGCCAACATGCCACAGTATCCTCAATAACCTCACTCAGAAGCTTTACACTTACTCCTAAAAATATCTGCCCCAAGGAAATTTGTCAGTGGGGTAATAATGAATATACTCAAGATTTTTCTAGAGTAAAGTTTCATCTGGGAAAGAATTGGAAGTTGAAGTCTGAATAGTTTTTATAGATTCCTAGACTATTAGAACTAGATATATTCTAGTTTTAGATTATCTTACCTCCCCTCCCCCACAGCTGGACACAGTGCCTCTACAGTTTCAGGGGCTTAACAACACTCTAAGTCCCATCCAAGGGTCATGTTCTCCAGCCTCCAGTTCTGTTACCATATTGACTTTCAGTTGCTATTGATTAGGAACTTTTTGTGAAGAGCGTCGTTACGTGCAAGCCACACACTTTTACTGGACACATGCTATCTGCCAGGCACCATGCTAGTCACAGTGGTTACAAAGATAAGTCAGGTATAATTCTTACATTCAAGTTTCCGTCAAGAAGTAAGCATGAAGGCAGAGACACGTGACAATTGAGGTGTGTACAGTATGCCAAGGACAAGTTAGGAAAGGTGTTACAGTACAGGAAATATTTGCGCTGCTCTGAAAAATGGGTGGGTGTTGAGCAGCCACTCACATGACGATCTGCATACTAACAATCGGCAGATTACTTTTCTTCAATTTCTTTTAAGAGCTACTGAAAAATCTCAGGAGATGCCACTGAGGGTGGAGAAGGAGAGAGTCTTAATTTCAAACATCCATCCCAAGTCTCTTCAAACCATTTCTACTTTTGAGGGTGAAAACTGTGTCCTCTGATCCCAGCTGAGACAGGAAGCCGCATCCTTCCAGAGCTGGACCGGCATTCTTTGGGCTTCTAATGAAACGGCGTAAGGATGGCATGCAAACGCCAGGGGGCAATGCAGTTTCACTAAAAGTCCTAGGAAGCGGCCCAGGTTTCGTTTTAACTAAGAAAGTTTGCAGCATCCTGCTGCAAAGGTGAAATCCTTAATAAAAAAGAGTTCAACTAAAAAAAAAAGCATAAATCCTCTCTTTAAAAGCTTCCTGAATTGCCATCAATACTGTCTTTCAGCATTTGTGCACTGCTGAACGTTTTGCAATATTATTTGCAAAAGAATTACGTTTATTTTCTTCTCAGCCTGATCTTTCCAGTCCTCCTGCTAAGAAACAGTTACTCCGACCAACCCCTTGCTAGCCTGAATCACGTTGCTGGGACTCTGCGTTTGGTCCTCTGCCCAACCGTGGGCTCTCCTTCCTCCATGCCCATTCAGCACATCCAGCTGCCCCTTTGGCTGGCGCTGCGGCTCCCTTTAAGGCAATTCCAGTCCAGGCCTGTGTTTTGTTTCCAGCTTGGCAGCCGCCAGGTGTCTGCCCTCCCTTAACCCCCAAGGATGAGAGATCAAAGGTGTGCCCACATCTGCCTCCTGACCAGCTCTTTAATCTGTTACATGTTCAGAAGGGACAAGTACGGTATTATGCACTTGGGGAGAGAGGACAAATCAGAGAAATGGAAACAGGCAGAGTCCCAGAGTGTGTGAGCTCACCACAGTGGTGTGGGACGTGTCTGTCTGCATTGTCGCCGTGCCGTGCGGGATGTGTCTTCTTTTAAAAAGAGCAAGAATGGGGCGCCTGGGTGGCTTAGTCGGTTAAGCGTCCGACTTTCGCTTAGGTCATGATCTCACGTTTTGTGGGTTCGAGCCCCGCGTCAGGCTCTGTGCTGACTGCCAGCTCAGAGTCTGGAGCCTGTTTCAGTCTGTGACTCCCTCTCTCGCTGGCCCTCCCCTGCTCGCGCTGTCTCTCTCTCTCTCCTATAAATAAATAAAACATTAAAAAAATAAAAATAAAAATAAAAAGAGCAAGAATGTAATGGGCAGATAGAGATCCTCCCTCTTCCCATAGGAGCCCTACCAAACCCATTTCACCAGTGTAGACACACCCATTTGGAGACTAGCATTAAGAGAAATATAACAACGTGAAGGAAAATAGTTTTTAAATTATGACATCAAATTCTGAGGACATTTATAGCAACTTAGGCATATTTCACTTAGACCAAAAAATGACAGAGTAACGACTTCAACAAACGGAACTGAAAATTTTTAAGAAAGGCTTTCCAACGATCTATTTTCCACACTCACGGGACTAAATAAGTGGGGAAATGCATGCTTTAAAACAGCAGAATGCAAATTCAATATTAAGAAAACAATTCTGGGAGCAGCAGTTACGGAACCGCACGGAATCTTTCCCTACACGTGTGCGCTCACGCACACAGCCATTCCCTTGCCCACAGTTCTGGTTGGAGGGGTAGGGTAGAAAAGAGCTCACAACATAGTAAGAATTATTTCTAAACTTACACTTAGGGGGCGCCTGGGTGGCTCAGTCAGTTAAGCATCCGACTTCAGCTCAGGTCATGATCTCGCGGTTCGTGGATTTGAGCCCCACATCAGGCTCTGTGCTGACTGCCAGCTCAGAGCCTGGAGCCTGTTTCAGATTTTGTATCTCCCTCTCTCTCTGACCCTCCCCTGCTCATTATGTCTCTTCTCTCTCTCTCAGAAATAAATAAAACAAGGCAAACCATGAGAGACTCTGGAATGCTGAGAAAAAAAATGAGGACTAATGGATGTGGGGGGGAGGGGGGAGACGGGCATGGAGGAGGGCGCTTATGGGGATGAGCACTGGGTGTTATATGGAAACCAACTTGAGAATAAACTATTTGTAAGAAAAAAAAAAGAAAGAAAGAAAACATTAAAAAAATTTTTTTAATAAACTTACACTTAGAAATAATGGAGATAATTTTTTTTAACGTTTTTACTTATTTCTGAAAGAGAGAGAGACAGAGTGTGGGTGGAGGAGGGTCAGAGAGAGACACACACACACACACAGAATATTAAGCAAGCTCTAGGCTCTGAGCTGTCAGCACAGAGCCCAACACGGGGCTTGAACTCATGAACCGCAAGATCATGACCTGAACTGAAATTGGGCATTTAACTGACTGAGCCACCCAGGCGCCCAGGGAAATAATGGAGACAATTTGAACACCTACAGCTTTCCTTAGAGTCTCAGAAAGGCTCCTTGATCTCCACCGAAAACATAAATGTGAGTGGGCACTGACTGGTCTTTGTGCTCTCTGCACACCTGTGCACACACACCCCCAGAAGCAACCTTCAGCTTCCTCTTGGTCTCTGCACAGGGGTTACAGAAGGAACAGCAGACACTTCAGTTGTGCTGAGCTGCCTTCACAGCCAATAGCAAGGCAGTAGTGACCTCATTCGGAGTCACACTGCCCTTCCCCAGCTACAATGGCTTTGAGTCAAATTTGCTCACAGTAGGTGAGAGAGAAGAATAGTGGCACAATTAACAGAAGGGAGTCCTTATCGGCTGCATCAAGTATTTCATTCATCCACTTAACAAATATTTACTCAATACCCATTGTGTCCAGACACACTGCTGGACTCTGGGAAATCAGTGATGATCAAAGAGACTTGCCTTCTGTTCACAGAGTTTACAATCTAGAGGTGGAGACTGGCACTATTAACGGAATTATCTCAGAGATCATTGCTCTCAAAGAAAGACAGACTGTTCTTGTGGGAGCATCTGCTGTAACAGCTAATCTAGATGGTCAGGGAGAACTTCTCTGAGAAAATCCTCATAAGCCAAGAGCTGAAAGATCAAGAAGGGGGCGGGGGGACACACATGGTAATATTCAGAGCACTGAAGAGGTTGTGTGGCTGGAGAACAGAGACCTCAGGGACACGATACAAGATGAGGTCAGAGACTCAGTGACTGTTTCAGTCACTACACAACATATTACCTCAATACATAGCATAGTGGCTTAAAAACAACCACTTTCTTATACCCGAGATCTTATGGGCCAAGAATTTACTTAGGGTTCCACATTCATCTGGGGGTTGGGCTGGTCTAGAGGGTCCAGGATGGGACCATTCACATGCCTGGCACCTTGATTTCAGTGGCTGGAAATGTGGGCTCAGGTGAGAATGTTGAACAAAACACCTGTAGGAGCCACCTCCAGCATTGTGACTTCAAAGCTTCCCATGTGGCAGCTGAGGGCTCCCAGGGATAGTGTCTGATGATAGGAAGTCTTAAGACCTGGGTCCAGATATAAGCAGAGCATCCCTTCCACCATATGCTATTGGTTGGAGCAGTCACAGAGCCCCCCAGATGAAAGAAAATGACAGAGATGTCACTTCTCAATTGGAACAGTTTCAGATAATTTGTGGCCATCTTTAGTCAGCCACACTTCATCCTTGGGATGACACTAGACTCCTATAAGGGCAAAATATACTCCTTCTAAAGCCCTTCAGAAATCTCACCTCATTATGGCATGAAGTTCAAGTTTGAGGTCCAGGCTCTTACAACCTAAATAAGGTTCAGGTGTTGCTGAGGAGCCCTTGATCCAGTTCTCTAGTATCACTTTTCTCAATATGAAGACTTGGGAACTAAAATAGAAAGCTCTCTGCTCCGCACACACCCAGCATCTTCTGATGATACAGAGAGGAGACAAATGCAATGCGCACTTTCATTCAGGAGTGGAGGAAGGAAGGGGCACAGAGCAATCACTGTCCATAGCAATTCTGAAATCCACATCTTCCCAGTTCGTTGACTGGGGAGCCCAGTCCTATTCCCCACAGATGGCTCTCTGCAGCTCTTGTCTCCTCCTTCCAAACTCTTGGTTGCACCTTCTGAGTTATCAATCCTGTTTCCACAAGGCCTTACCCAGCTCCAGCTGCATAACGAAACTCCACAGACTGGGTGGCTCTAACAACAGATGTTTATTCTGGAGGCTCAGAAGTCTGAGATCAGGGTGCCAGTATGGTCAGAATCTGGTGAGAATTTTTTTCCTATCCAGAAGATGGCCTCCCAAAGGTACATCTCCAAATACCATCATTAGGGGTAAGTTAGGACTGCAACATAGGACACTGGGGCAGGGGGCAGGGGTATGGGACAAGATTCAGTCTATAGCACACAAGATGTCAATTGCAACTGCTTGATTTTCTCACCCTATTCCCTGCCTGTAGAAGTTTGGAAGCTTTAAAGATTCTCACTTTGAACTACCTCTGCCCATTTTTGTCCATGCTGATAATGTGTCCACTAATACACTTCTCTTGAAATCTTTGTGGGCTTCCTATGAATCTTATTAGACTTTACTCTGTAAGACAAAACACATCCACAACGTTCCTCAAGACAGGCCCTTCTCTGGCCTGGGCACAGAGTCGGGGTGTTATGGGACCACACTCAGGGTTTTTAGAAACCCTTTCATCGCTATGTGAGATTTTGAGGCATATATTTAAATCATTCTAAAGTCATAAAAAAAGGGGGGGAGGGATCTTACAGCTACACCCTTGATATGATCCTCATCCTCGGTCAATTTCTTACTTTGGGAGCCTTTTGCCTTTGAAAAGGCTAGCAGAGTGAAACCCTGTTATCTTTTCTTTAAAAACCAACAAGTACTAGCTCTGTATTTTCTCTAAATTTTGCTTGAAAACTGAGTCGTCTTTTTTTTTTATTAACACACCTTTGTCTGTACTTTATCATATGCAATTCTTTAAAAAATCTAATTGGCACTCTACACGTTATTCCTGGAAATCTTCTTACTAAACCTCTATACATTCATTAGGTACATTTTCTATTTCTCATCTTATTGCAGGTCATAATGTTGCCAAACTTCCCACCACTACGTCAGATGACTTGACTTTCCTTCTGGAGTCCAAGGCCAGCCTTTCCCTCTCCTCCCAGCCTCCACCAACAGTTTCCCCGGGGCTTTCCAGCTTCTTCCCTCATCTTATGTCATTTGCCAGAATGTCCGCATGTGGCCTCTCTATCAGAGCAGTCTCAGGATTTATAACCTGGTGTCTCAGGGTTCTCAGAGGGAGTAATCAAGAGACAGGAAGAGGCTGCCAGGTCCGTAAGGCCTGGACACAGACATTGGGAGAGCATCATTTCTGCTTTGTTTTAAAGGTCAAAGCAATCATGGAGTTTTCCTGGATTCAAGAAGAAGCTGATTCATCTTTCTGTGGGAGGTGAATAGTAGACTTTGTGGGCATTTTTTATTCTGCATGGGTTGCATCATGAAGAGCCGAGCAAGTCCTGTTAAGTCTTGTGATCTTTATGTTAAGAAAAGCCGGGGATCTGTGTACCCAGTCGGTTAAGTGTCCCACTGTGACTCATGTCATGATCTCATGATTTGTGAGATTTAGCTCCACATCGGGCTCTTCACTAACTGTGCAGAGCTTGCTTGGGATTCTCTCTCTCTCTCTCTCTCTCTCTCTCCCCCTCTCTCCCTGCTCCTCTCCAACTTCCACTTTCTCTCTCTCTCAAAATAAATAAATAAACTTAAAAAAAAGAATGAAAAGCCATTTAAAGGGTTAGGAATATGACATCATTGGAGTTGCTTTTTTTTTTTTTTTAATGTTTTATTTATTTCTAGGAGAGAGAGAGAGACAGCGTGAGCAGGGGAGGGTCAGAGAGAGAGGGAGTCACAGACTGAAACAGGCTCCAGGCTCCGAGCTGGCAGTCAGCACAGGGCCCGACGCGGGGCTCGAACCCACGAACCGCGAGATCATGACCTAAGCGAAAGTCGGACGCTTAACCGACTAAGCCACCCAGGCGCCCCTGGAGTTGCTTTTTAAAAAGACCACTCCTGCTCCAGTATGAGAATGCACTGGAAGGAGGACATTAAAAACTGAATGGTCCTTTCTTAGTTCCTCTTTCTCTGTCCACATCATATCTTACAGATTCGTGTGAGCATTGCTATATGACTGGGCCTATGGTGAGGACAGTAGAGAAAAGAATACTGCAGATTCTTGAGATACTTAGATATAAAATCAATCAGCTGATATTTCTTGGAGTCCATTTATAGCATAACCCTGTCTCCAACTAGTTGACAGAATTCTTCTTGGGAATCTTTTTAGCACTATAATCTCGAAACCTAAATATTAGTGTAATTTTTGTATATTCACTCTACACATCAATGTTCATTACCCTCCATGAAAACCAGCCTCTGAGTAGAAATAGGCAGTGGTCAGTATAATGAAATCTGAGGATTCTGTTCGACAATATCCACAATTAAGACAAAATGTTTGAATTACATTTGTAGGGATTGACAAAATTCTCTTTGAAAAGAAACTTTTTTTCTTTTTTTAAGTTCACTTATTTATTTGGCAGAGGAGGGTGGGAGGTAGGCAGAGAGGGAATCCCGAGCAGGCTCAGCACTCTCAGCTCAGAGTGTGATGTGGGACTTGAATTCACAAGCCATGAGATCATGACCTGAGCTGAATCCAAGAGGTAGATGCTGAACTGACTGAGCCACTCACATGCCCCTAAAATTCTCTTTTTCGGATGTCTGGAAACACCTGGGATGATCACTTATTCATGAGATAAATATTTATCGAGTATTTGCTCTATGCCAGCCACTATTCTAGTCAAGAGAGTTACAGTAGCAAGCGAGACAAACCAGGTCCCTGCTCTCGTTCTGTTTACATCTTAATGAGGAAGACAGATATAAACAAGGTACCGAGTGATGAATCAATGACACAATTGCAAGCAATTATGGATTTATAACTACTATATATGAATTTATAACTAGTATAAAAATAAATAAATAAAAGAGAGAGATAGTCTACAGAGTTATTACTGGGTCTGCTCTAAATGCAATAATCGAGGAAGGGCTCTCTGACGAAGTGACATTTGAAGAAATATCTGAGTGACGAGAAAGCACTAGGTGTAGGAAGATCTAGCAGGTCTGAGGAAAGCACTTGAGTGAGAGACAGCACTAAGAGGACTCACAGGGGCAGAAAGGAATTAGCATTGCAGGGCACACGAAGAAAACAAACTTGTGGCTAAAGCATCTTGAGTCAGGGAGAAAGTCAGGTGAGATAAAGTAGAAGGAATAACAAAATAAACAGGAATATATGACATAAGGCCTTGTCAGCTAGGGTTAAAAATTGTATTACTATTTCAACAACAATGAAATGTCACTGGAAGATGGTAGTGAGCCCTAGTCATTCATACTTGAGTGTGGATTATTTTAACTTGACTCTCTTTTTTTTTTTTTTTTCAATTTTTTTAAATGTTTTATTTCTTTCTGAGAGAGAGACAGCGTGAGCAGAGGAGGGTCAGAGAGAGAGGTAGATACAGAATCTGAAGCAGGCCCAAGGTTCTGAGCTAGCTGTCAGCACAGAGCCCAACGCGGGGCTCGAACCAACGAACCATCAGATCATGACCTGAGCCGAAGTAGGACGCTCAACCGACTGAGCCACCCAGGCGCCTCTTAACTTGACTCTCTTAAGAATTATTACAGATCAGCTGCAATGAATAATTTGGTGAGAGTGGTAGGAAAGAGGGTGGAATAACTTTGGGGTTGGAGAACGGCTACCGGAAACACACCCAGTTAGTGATCTGCTCTGTCTTGCAGGAAGGCAGTAGACAAGGTCTGCACGAATCACCCACAAGATTAGGAATTTTGCTACACTAATGATATCAAATTGAGGGAAGAAGAGTTTGTTTTCTTTTCCTTTTTTTCTCATTTTTTAAATTTTATTTTCAAACATTCTGCAGATAATGAAAAATTAAAGGGGAGGGGGTGGGGAGGGCTAGGGTTATATACATATTTGTGTGTATATATACATATATGTATGTGTTATGGCTTACCCTGAATTACAGGCAATGTCAATGTCAGCCAGTCACCAGATAATGTCTATCGTGTGTCCTGGAAGTCAACAGTGCTACGTGTAGCTTTTCAGCATCAACATCAATCATTCCTTAAATATTCAATTTTTTTAATATTTGTATTTTAAAATAAAATCTATTTCCCCCTTATCCTACAATTCTTATATAGCATTAATATTAGCTGTCTAATTAGATTTAGCCAATTCTGTATTTTCACTACAACATCATTACTTTGCAATATCTTCATAAAGGTCTATCCTACTATAGGGAAAACACCTGATTTGGGGGTTAAAAAAAAATAAGAGAAGTGTATACAGAGTTGACAAATCATTAAAGACTTTATTAAAATAATGTTTGTAATTAGAGCTTTAAAACCAGACTGTTATTAGTTTTCTTAACTTACCCGTTTCCCCTTTATTCAATAAATATATTACGAGGCTCTCGTCCAACACCACCCACAAATCCCATAAGAATTTGTTTAGGTTTTCTTCCTTTACCTGTATAAAGCCTGATCAGAGCACCCTGATGAGAGCACACTGTCTTCCTTTAATTTAAATGGCAGTTGCTGACACCATGGTTATACACAAAAATAAATATGGCTGAAAAACAATCAATATCATGACCTGGTTTCCAATATAAGAATTCTACAGTTTAAAAAAAGACAGGATCGAAGGAAAAAAAAAAAAAAAAAAGACAGGATCGTTGTTTAATAAGCCAGTGACTCATACCTCTTGGCATACATGGACTGGGCAAGTCCATTTAGGTTATGTTCGTAGATGATTGTCAGTGACTCTTATTTCCAAGGTGATCTATATATATAGTATATTTTTACATGTGACAGTTTTAAGAGGCTTTGAAGTTACTGGAAAAATAACAGCAAATGCTAAGCTTACTTACGTTTGTCTCGTTCAGTTAAATTATGACCCCTTTTGTGAATAGCTCAGAAAGTTTTCTGAAGATCAAGATTTTTCTTCTCTGGGCCTGAGTGGAAAGAAACATCAGTTATGGCAACGTTACACTAGACCTGATTCATACAGGCTTGCAGGGACGAATTGTTATAATTTGGGACGTGATGTGAGCCCATGATTAAACACAGCCATTATTATAAATTAAGTGAATAAACTTATAATTAAGTAAATTATAATAAAAACAAAGGTAATAAATACTTAAAACTCTTACCTTCCTCATCCTTTGACTATAGTTTACTCTCCCTACTGTACAACTACTGCACTCGCGTGGTGAAAACACTACACAATGGTATTGCTGCTTGCAACAACTCCACATTTCAACTCCACGTTTGCTGACATCAGGCTGGTGGCTTGAAATAGGCCAGGGTGGCAGTTTATACAAAGTGCTCAAGTTGAAAGAGTTCTAACTCAATGAAAATAACTTCTGTGACGGTGTGAAAAATAGTTCCACAGTAGATCACATAGTCGATGTAATGATAATACACTTATTAGGGAAAGAGCAGGTTGGATGACACTCAGTGCGTGATTTTGCCAAATCATAGTTGACTTGCTGGCTATGGATGCAAGAGGTAGACCAAAACCAACAAAAGCATTCTGTGTGACTCAATTGGCTATAAGGAATGTGCAATAAAGAGCACCATGTGTTTTATTTTTATTTGTAGATTATGTACCACACATCATTTATATCAGTAAAAATCATAATAAACACACACAACATTTATATGCATACTTTTTGCCCTGGAGATTCCCTCGTTAAACAGTGACCAGACACTACTGGTTCTGCAGGAAAGCTGAACCTGGATAGGTAATTTAAAAGCACCTTTTTCAGAAAGTTGTAACAGAGAGCAAGTTTGTCTCTTTGTTGCCCTAATCTGTTAAAATCGGTGTGTGTTCACGCTCATACCGATTTGCCTCACCAACATTGAAAAAGGATTTGTTTCCATGTTTAATTTGAAACTCCTCTGGTTAGAAAGAGAACCCGAATGTCAACCACATGAAACTGTAAATAGACATTTTTGCTCAGCCTCAAGTATCATGGCTATCACATAGGTTTGGGGGAATATTATTTATTTATAACTCTAACCCGCCAAAAAATTGTTTACTCAAATCATTGCACCCCATCTAATTTATCTCAGTTGAGTATTTTCATCTTGAAATTCACCAAAAAGGCACATGAATATCCAGTCAGAAGTAAGGTCTACTTGCTTCAGGAGCAATGTGACATGCTCAGGGAGCCCATTCACTGAGCTGCAGGAAGCGAGAATATTGAACACATCTGAACACTAAACGGCCTTTGGCCCAACCGCCTCAAAGAAGGAAGTTGCCAGATCACACCATGGCTTTTCATCACCTGCTGTATATTTCAACAGATACTCTGCCCCAACATGTATCATGATCTCTACACATAACATTAAATAGAAAGTACTGGACACCGGTGTCCTGTTGGGTGAAGTTTTATCATTTCATTTATCCAGCATGATTTACCTAGAGAAACTGTCATTCAGACAGACTTGGCCTTTGTTTTATCCAAAAATATGTCAGATCCCTTGTTTAGTGAAAAACGCCCCCAAATGGTTTTAGTGGGGGAAGTAAAGACACCATCAGGTCTAATCGAGGACTGAAAATTACTTCGTTTTCAACGTTGGTATTTGTTTAGTTAAACTCTCAAAATGCCGGCAAAAACTCTAGATCTGAAGCGTGTGTGTGTGTTGAGAAGACTAGAAAAGGAAATTTGGGTCCATTATATAACTGCCACTTTTTGTTTTTATTCAAGGTGTCATAAAACTGAGTTCTGCAGTCGAAGGTACGTTTTTACAACCACACAGTCAATACTGTTTTGCTTAAAGGTTGCCTAGCGTGGCTTTGTAGCTAGAAAGCATCTGTGGCAGCGGTGTGTGGCACCATGTTCTAGTTGCCAGCTATCACCATTGCATCTGTGTTTCTCTTTGTTCGGGTCATTTTATGCCATGAGTCTCTCAGGCCTCCACCAGGGGAGTCAATGCTGGCCCAAGAGGGCAGGCTTTATGAGAGCGAACATGTCTGCTTCCACTTCCGATGTGATTGCCTCCGATCCAGTGCTTTTTACAGATCCCCTTGCTTTCCAGCAACCTTAGTTGAGGCTGGACATGGAGTCTTGCCAGGAAGCTTGCCTCCCCATTCTTTCAGCACGGCCTTCTCTAGAGTGTTTTGGTCCTTTATCCCAAGGTAGCCAGTATGTGTGCCCAAGAAGGATGTGGGCATGGAGCTGTTAAAGCTCCCTGACAGCACACTACGCGATTAAGGCATTTACCGGTCTCAGACGCAGGCTCCTCCCGGGCAGTGCGATCCACCACCCAGGAGGCACCAAGACCGGCTTCCTTCCATGTTATTTGTACCATCCATATCCGGCGAGGTAGTTCCCTTCACTTGTGCATCCAGGAAGCTAAGAAGAAAAGGAGAAGGGATCTAAGGAAAGATGTGGATTGGGGTGGGAGAGGACAGCAGCATTTGCTAACCCCTAAGAATGCAAAAATACCCCATCTGCTGAAACAATTAATTGGTTATTGCTATAAATCTGATCTCCTTATCCTCATAGAAACTCACTGTCCGAAAGTAGCAGATGTGTAATTTGTTCTTCTTGTGAGTTCCTGTGTTTGGCGTGTGTGTGTGTGTGTGTGTGTGTGTGTGTGTGTGTGTGTGTTCTCATTTATCGGGAGTTTGTCAGTCATGCTTCGAAGGCTCCTGCATCCCCACTTAATCAGGGGAGGCTCCTCGGAAGAGGTGGTGGGCTTTCAGGTGAGTCTTCACGTTTAAAGGGAGACATGGCTTGCTGAACGGGCAGTGCATGAAGGTGGGAAGCGGAAAAATGCAAGGGAGAAGGAGTGGTGAGACCATCTGCTTGATTCAAGCAAAGGGATTAGGTGGGCTGGAGTTTGAAGACTGGGAGATGCAGGAGGGGCCCCATAATGAACCCCCAGGACTGGCAAACCCAACGTGGGGAACTCTGTGCCTCACGAAGATGTAGTGCCATCACAATTTACAGAACAATGTTGAAAAGGCAATATTTCTGACATTCATGGTGGGAAGCACGCCACTACTCTTCCAAAGTGAGCCAAGGACCAGGGGGAAAGCACAGACACCCATGTTTCCAGGTCGAGAAAGAGGAGCAAAATGATGTCACCATCATTCAGGGTCAGGGAGGGCACGGTTCACATTTCTGGCCTCTATGAGGTAAGGAGGAGTCAAGCGTCCCCTGCATGCTAACATGGAGTTTTATTGAGAGATGGTCCAAACCTGTCCCTGCCTAACAAAACACAGGAGACACAGCGACAAACTCCAGCAAGACCACGAGAATGGCAGAAACTCGTGGTGGCTAGTGAGCTAATGAGCGCTGAGTTTCAATGAATTATCTGTAGAATTCCAGATAACAGCTGGTCCACCCTGGGCTGTTTTGATGTTTTATCAAGGAATGGCTTTGAAGTCAGAGCTTTGCGTTGCCTGCCTGGCTTCAGCACAGTGTTCCTCTTGCAACGAAAGGATTGAAAAACAAATCAAGCAAATGCTTTAAGAAGCCAGGAAGCCACAAGAACGTTAGATAACTTAAAAACTCTTATTCTGCTGGAACCGTTGTGTTCATCATTTTGTTAGTGACTATTGTCACTACTGGCTATCATGGCCTATCTGAAGACCCCAAACAAGTTCACCATTTCCAGAGCACGATGAGAGTGAGGAAAACTAAGGGCAAGAAACAGAATGCCTGCTTGGGACTTCTTCAACATCCTTATTATCACTCAGCCTTCTCTGAGCCCCTGGGGCTGACAGGAAGTGCGCTGGGGCAGGGGTGGGTATCAGAGGTCAGGCCCACCACGACCCACTGCTTGAGCTTCTATCTCTGGGGCAGCTTCTTGGCTGAGGGCTGTGGAAGCTTGAAGGCTTGGGAGCATGCTCTGTCATAATTGTGTTAGAAACGTGTGCGCAAGGGGCCATCTGGAGGCCAGTGTATGTGTGTGTGTCTGTGTGTCTGTGTGTGTGTGTGTGTGTGTGCGCGCGCTCCATGCATGCATTCTTGCTGCATCTGGAATGTGAGATTTTTGACCAGCACGCTCAGTGGAATGTGCGTGAGACACTATCTCCTGATTCGAAATCAAACCTCAGATGGCAGTCCTTATGAATGCTTAGCTGATGACTATTCTTGCGATTTTCCATCTGTGGGATGAACTCAAGGTCGCTTTATAGAGTTAATCACGTCAAGGAATATGTAACTCAGTGGAGGGGATTCGCTGCCAGAAATGAAACCTACCTTTTCTTCCAAGATGACTCTGTTTTGGATTATCGTGGAACTCTAACAATAGCATTAATATTTTAGGTAGGTTGTCTTTTCTTTTCTCTTGTTTTAAAGGAAAAGCAGTTCTCAAAGTGGTAAGAGAAAATCGACAAAGATTCCTTGTGCTACTTCTCACCAAGTATTTTTGCCACGCAGTATTCTTCTTTCTCTTTCTCTGGAACAGAGGTGCCCCCTTCAGCATTTTGCAGCCTCACCTAAGCTCTTTAAATCAGCAGAAAGAAAAAAAGCTATTTATATCGCATTAATGGTAAGGTTAAACGTCAAATGTCCATTCACGTTTTAAAGACTTAAATTTGTGCTTAAACAGCGACACACGTCAATGCTTTCAATTAGTTTGCAATGAAGAAAAATATTTGAACAGGAAAAAGTCTTTGAAAGAAATAGTTACATTTTATCGATAACACTGATGAACTCCAGGCTCTAATTTTAAACTGATAATCCCAAACTGGGAGAAAAACCGGATAAGACAGAAATATCCGGAAGCAAATTGGGAGAAAGGGGAGATGGGCGGTGTTTGGGTGCATGGTAAAGGGAGAAAAACTCTTTCGTGCAATGGGAGCAAAACCATCCTGTACCAAGAATTCCGTGATAGATTCTTCTAGGTATGCCTCTTAAAAGGGATTTCCCCTCTTCAAACTGAGGCAGGGCGAAGGCAGGTAGCAGGGCACATATTTCCCTAGGTAAGGCCAGCACGCCAGCCTGATCAGGGGAAACAAGAAGGCAGGTCACAAAGAGCTGAGTCACGCCTGAGTTAGAGACCTGCCCTGACTTCTACCCGCTACTTCTTTCAGGGAGGAGGAGTCCAGCGCCAGCCAGCTGCTCCTCATCCAACAGGGGAGGTGTGTTCAGACACGTGGGCAGCATTCTGCCTGGAGGGACTCGATGAGACGCAGAGGCTGATGACAGACAGGCCTTTGTGACTGATAAGCAGGGTGTGTTCTGTGATGAGAACTTGCCTCAAAAGCAATTTGTTTATACCTTATAGGTCTGTGAGATTCCAAAATACCAAAACGACATCAAATGCTTCTGAAAGCCTGTACGAGGGAATGAAGTTTGCCTTTTGGGGAAAAATTCCATGTCTTTCCAAATGGGACCAGATAAGCCTCTATAAGAAAATCTACTAGACGAGATGGTTATCCAGGCCCTGGCCCACAATCGTGTCCTGTGTGGACATGCTGTGGGGCTTCAGCTAGCTTTAGAGGTGAAACTTGTGCTCCCAGTGAAACCGCAGAGTTGCCGTGAGCAGCTTCCATTTCATAAACAAAAGCTCCCCTGGGCGTGTGAAGCTTTTGTTTTTCCTTTTTTCTTCTTGTCACTTCATTTTATTTAGATAGGTTTTCAGGATCTTACTTCTCCATGGTAATGGCCCACGAGCCACAATCCCCTGCAGAGCAGGGGGCTCAGGACTTGTCACATTCAAGGTGGTGCTTTCCATGGTCTCGTAGCCTCTGACCCAGAAAATGGAAGGACTCCTCAGGCATAGGGGAAAAAATAAGCAAAAGCTTTATTCAATCTTTGTTCCCGTTTTTAACATTCACAATACCTGCAGCTTAATGCCTATATCATCAATCTATAGAGGTGTTCTTCCGATATGAAGCTATGATCTGCCTCTGCGTACGTGTTGAATACTGAAATACTCAATTATTTTGCTTAAGAAATACTATTTTCCGTAATGTGACATGCAGTGTGTCTGTCATAGTCTGTTGGGCTGCTGCAACAAATTATGGTAGATTGGGTGGCTTACACAACCAGAGATTTATTCCTCACCTTCGAGGAGGCTGGAAGTCCAAGATCAAGTCGCCGGCAGTTTCAGTGACTGGTGCAGTCCCTCTTCCCAATTGCAGACTGCTGACTTCTCACTGGGTCCTCACATGGTGGAAGGTGCAAAGGAGTTCTAATTCCATTTCCACCTACATGTCTTATTCACTACCCAAAAGCCCCACCTCCTTTTCTTTTCTTTAAAAAAAAAATCTTTTTTAATGTTTTGAAAGAGAGAGCAAGCTAGTGCATGAGCGGGGAGAGGTGTAGGGGGCAGAGAGAGAGGGGAGACATGAATCTGAAGCAGGCTCCATGCTCTGAGCTATCAGCACAGAGCCCAAAGCAGGTCCTGAACCCACAGACCATGAGATCATGACCTGAGCTGAAGTCAGATGCTTAACCGACTGAGCCACCCAGGCGCCCCCCCATGAGCCCCAACTCCTAATACCATTACCTTGGGGGCTAAGATTTCAACATGTGAATGGGGGTAGGGGGGACACAAATACTCACCCCAGAGCAACCCCAAATGAATTTAAGACTTAAATATTCCAGTGGTTCAGTTGGCTTCAGCCCAGGTCATGATCTTACAGTTCTTCTTGAGTGATCCCAGCATCGCCTGTCCCCCTCTCTCTCTGCACCCCCCACAAATAAATTTTTAAAAAATTAAAAAAGAGAGAGAGAGAGGTTTTTCGGCAAAGAAGCCCAGCCCTCCCTCTTACAAGGGTAACCCGGAAACTGGATCACCCTACTGAGCAAATAAATGTTCTCTTCTCAAATGTATTTTGCAGAGACTTATCAAACTTTGGGCAAAACTTTCCTCTCACATAACAGTGTCTCTGGGCGGGATAAGCATTATGCTGAGAATTTGTCAAATAGCTTCCAAAAACTAGGCTCCGCCTGAAATGGCAAAGATGACCCAGTGGGACCCAGAAACCAGAAGGTGAGTCAAGGTGTGCCTAATTTCCAGTCTTCCTCAGAATTACCCTCACTTCAGGTAGAGTTAACCTCAAATAACCACTGGCAGAGTTTCAGAGCTCTCTGATATTTATCTCTCTCTTTTTTTTAAGTGTTTCTTTTTCCTCTTCTCCCCTTCTCCCTCCCCCCGCCTCTACCCCAGCCCCCTTTCAATTTCTGTTCTGTAATAGAAAGTGACAGGGGTTGGGGCGCCTGGGTGGCTTAGTCGGTTAAGCGTCCGACTTTCGCTTAGGTCATGATCTCGCGGTTCGTGGGTTCGAGCCCCGCGTCGGGCTCTGTGCTGACTGCCAGCTCAGAGCCTGGAGCCTGTTTCAGTCTGTGACTCCCTCTCTCTCTGACCCTCCCCTGCTCACGCTGTCTCTCTCTCTCTCTCTCCTAGAAATGAATAAAACATTAAAAATAAGTTTAAAAAAAAAAAAGAAAAGAAAGTGACAGGGGCGCCGGAGGGCCTTCAGGCAAGAGAAAGCTAACCACTCTCTGGATAGGTTTGCCTTGTTGTCCAATAAAATGGAGATCTCTATTTCTCAGGGCAACTATAAAGGCCACACAATATGATATATGTAACTGAACACAGGGTATGGAATACAGTAGGTACTCGATAAGCTTTTGTTCTCTTGTTTACTTTTCCTCTTTCTCTGAAGGCTTCTGCAGCGCCTCGTCTTCCCAGTGTCCCTAGCAAACAGCTAATGACTTCCACAAGGATTATACTGTAGCATGCTGTTGAAAGTCAGTCTGATTTGAGGCAAAGCCATAGACAAACAACCAGCATAAACCCTTGCTTTTCCACTTTGAGAGAACTCAGAAGCCGCTCCTCATATAGAAATCAGGTCCCCTGATGACCTGGCCAGCAGCTGTGACATCTGTGTGGAGGAGGGAGCAGCTGCCTGAGTGAACAGTGCCAGAAGCCAGTCCCAGCTGGGGATGTTCTGGTCAGATGGGATTGTCCCCTTACCTGTTCCTCTAGTCGTGGGGCGTGGGAAGCCAGGAACGGTTTTCGGGCTGGCTCAGCAAAGTGTTAAAGACTAATTTCATCAATATTAATAATATTTTCTTATGAAGTAGTGTATGAATTCAGTGTTCCTGCGTGTGCCATTTGTCAACACTGATCAAGAACATAGACGTTTTCAGGGGCACCTGGGTGGCTCAGTTGGTTAAGCATCCAACTTTGATCAGCTCATGATCTCATGGTTTGTGAGTTCAAGCCCTGCGTCTAGCTCTGAGCTGACAGCTCAGAGCCTGAAGCCTGCTTCAGATTCTGTTATTCTCTCTCTCTCTCTCTCTGCCCCTCCCCAACTCATTCTCTCTCTCAAAAAAAAAATAAATAAATAAAAATTTTCAAATAAGAACAAAAGGGATTACAGCCACAGCTATCCAGAGAGCAACCTTCTATAAATCTGACTCTCTGTAACTAAAAACTAATAAAGAGAATGCTGAATAAGCAGACTTGAAAACCTACAACAAATTAACATCACCCAGAAGACAGCTTGCATCCAAAGCACCATGACCTACCTACCCTTCACCACTCTCTCCGGGGTAGGGAACAGAAATTTATAAATCAAAGACAAGCTGTAAAGGAAAATCTACTGATTTTAGACACTAATTTCCTCTCTTTCTCTTCTTTTTGTTTTTGAAGAGTATAAGCTTCAATGTCTATGTGTTTGTTTTTATTCTTTTTAGCAATCTACTGGAAGTTTCAGTGTAAACAAAGCACCTTCTTTAAAAGAATAACTAACCCTATTAAGCTTTCTAAGAAGGCAGCTTTAAGGATGGTGGTCTAATTAGCAGTCTTTAAAGCCAATTCAATAGCAATATCAGAGGCACTTGTACTAGTGCAATCCCAAATCTAGGAAACAGCTTTTACATGGGGCGCCTGGGTGGCTCAGTCGGTTGGGCATCCAACTTCGGCTCAGGTCATGATCTCACGGTTTGTGGGTTTGAGCCCTGCGTCGGGCTCTGCGCTGACAGCTAGCTCAGAGCCTAGAGCCTGCTTCACATTCTGTGTCTCCCTCTCTCTGACCCTCCCCCCTCATGCTGTCTCTCTCTCTCTCTCTCAGAAATAAAAAACATTTTTAAAATTTTTTTAAAAAAAAGAAAACAGCTTTTATATTTTAAAACTGAAATTGCAGTATGAACTTACTGTTAATTTGGGAGCATACCATAGGTTAGACAACTGCTAAAATCACTTGATGCTTTGGCTTAGAGCTTGACCTTAGAACTCACACCCTCTTGAGTTATCCACCACACCCATTAAAATTAAACTTGTAAACCTGTAAAATCAACTTGATGTTGCTCCCATGTACATTTGGTATTTATCTAAGATGTTTACAAATCTAAATATTGCCACAGCTGCATATAACAGTTCTGTTGAAGTCACGAATGCTTTAAGTTGAAAGAACATACATATGACTTTTGTTTGGTTTCACGGACAAAAAAGCCAAAGCACTTTTACAATAATACATCAATGAAATGCAAAAGCAGATGCCAGTCCCAACACTTTAGGGACCTAAAATGTTTTGGAGATACGTATGGATGTTCAAGTATTTCCCAGTTTTGTTTTATTTTTAGAAATTCAAGTTCTTGGGACGCCTGCGTGGCTCAGTTGGTTAAGCTTCTGGCTTCCGCTCAGGTCATGATCTCATGGTTCATGGGGTCAAGCCCCATGTTGGGCTCTGTGCAGACAGCTCAGAGCCTGGATGGAGTCTGCTTTGGATTCTGTGTCTCCCTCTCTCTCTGTCCCTCCCTCACTCATGTTCTCTCTCTCTCTCTCTCTCTCTCTCTCTCTCTCTTTCTCTCTCTCAAAAATAAACACTAAAATAGATTCAAATTCTTTTTGAGTTTATCTATTAATTTTGAGAGAGAAAGAGAGAAAACATGAGCCAGGAAGGGGTAGAGAGAGGAAAGAGAGAGAGAGAGAAAGAGAGAGATTCCCAAGCAGTTTCCATGCTGTCAGCACAGAGCCCAATGCAGGGCTTCACTCGGGGCTCAATCTCAGGAACCATGAGACCATGACCTGAGCCAAAATCCAGAATCAGATGCTTAACTGTCTGAGGCACCCAGGTAGGTGCCCCAGGTATTTCCTAGTCTAAATGAACATGTATGCATAGATGAAAACAGAAGGCTACTGGATACAGCTCAGTGGAGCACAGTCTTTGATGAATATATGCCTGTCAGGAAATAGTTTTAATTTCCTTTCAAGCCTCTGTATCCCATTATTGATTTTATAGATTGCCTCCTCAAATATGAACTCCTACCAATGAGTTGGGAACACGCCCTATTGGAAGAAAATATAGAATAGTAAAAAAGACATTCCTAGTTTCAAACTCAGTAGCCATGACTTCTTGGCTGTGATGTAATTGAAAGAAAGTGACTCTCTCTGAACCACACTGCCTCATCTGTAAAATGGGGTGAAAGCCACTTATCACTCCAGAAGATTAGAGGCTTAAATGAGATAATTAGACTATTGATAAGATAGGAAGGCAAGTCATAATACAAAGAGCTAACATTTGTTAAGCACTTTATAATCTGTTCATAGTCCTAGCAAGCAGAGGACACATATATTATCTCATTAAATCTTCACAGTAACTCAGTAGCTACATTTATTATCATCTGGGGTTTTCCCCCCCCAAAAAATGTTTTAATGTTTATTTGTTTTTGAGAGAGAGAGAGAGAGCAAGCAGGGGAAGGGCAGAGAGACAGGGAGACACAGCATCCAAAGCAGGCTCCAGGCTCTGGGCTGTCAGCACAGAGCCCGACATGAGGCTCGAACCCATGAACCGTGAGATCATGACCTGAGCCGAAGTCGGACGCTTAACCGACTGATCCACCCAGGCGCCCGTCATCTGGTTTTATAAAGAAAAAAACCGAGGCATGGAGAAGTTACTACCTTGAAATCATAGAATTTCAAACCCAGGACTGAGTAACGATCAAACCCTTGAAGCCATCTGTGACATTACCCTCCTTTTCTATATGTCTGCATCTCCAGACAGGCTAACAGCGGTTTTATTTCAGTTTGTTATAAACTGTCCGAGGGATACGGCACACAGGGAAATCTCCAAGTTTACATATAGTACCAGCCGCTTCCAGGCACAACCTCACAACATTCAGTGAGTTTTTGTAAATAATTACAGTGAGCATAAACAAGGGAACATAATCCAGAAGGTATGTCTACCAGTGCCAGGCACTGGTCTGGCTGGTCCTATTTAAGAAGGGGATCTAGATGCTCGTGGAGACTGTCCCCTGAAGAAACTGAACAAAAGGAGCACCATGCCCTGAAGGTGAGCTTTTGGGTTTCACTTCCATACTTACCCGCTTGCCTTGGGCAAATCACTTCCTTTGCGCTCAGGTGTCCTAATTCTGCACGGAGGTAATCAGGCAATTTAGAAACTTCACAGGCCCAGGACTCGGCCACCCTGTATGTTTCAAACATTTTACACTGGTCCTCATTGCCATTAGTGAGTTTTTTGTAAACATTTTGAAAAATTTTATCTATAATTAAAATTAAAGGCCCCTGGGTGGCTCAGTAGTTTTAAGCATCGGACTTTTGATTGCAACTCATGATCTCATGGTTCATGTGTTCGAGCCCCACATCAGGCTCTGCGTCAACAACATGGAGCCTGCTTTGCATTCTCTGTCTCCCTCTCTCTCTGCCATTCACCCACTCTTGCTCTCTCTCTCAAAATTAAACATTAAAAAAAATTTTTTTTAAATAAAATAAAATTATGTACGTGAAACTCATTTTGTTTATGATTAGCTGTGATTCCCTGGCATATGTACATACTTCAGAATTTCTCACAGAATGAAAAATTCCTAATCCACAAAGTGTTTTCAAATGTAGTGGAAGTCTGTTCATAGTACATTGAACACTTAGTGATTCTAACATAACAGTCACTTATAACACCGTTTCATTAATTTTTTGTTAATTTTGATTTTGCAATTTTTATTCATGGTGTAGTGCCAGTAATTCTTTTTTCTAGACTCAAATATTTTATTATCCTCTTGAAAGTCTCGTAAACCGAAGCCTCGCATCCATGGTGCATAGGACACAACAGTAATACCTATTCTATGTTCTTACGGGATTGCTGTGGGGTTAAGTTCTACAAGGGGGTGAAAACACTTCTTATCTCTAGAGTGAAGTGTAATATTTGCTACCATGAATTTGTTGCTCCGTGTAGAAAAACCAACTTACTACAGATACCATAGAGGACCAATATGTAAGGAATACCTTGAACAATGTGGAGTGTGGGGGCACCGAACTCCCACATAGTCAAAAAGCTGCATATAACTTTTGACTCCCCCAAAACTTAACTACTCACAGCTACTGCTGACTGGAAGTGTTACCAATAATATAAGCAGATAATTAACACAAATTTTGTATGTTCTATGTGTTATATACTATATTCTTACAATGAAGTAAGCTAGAGGAAAGAAAATGTTACTTAAAAAACCATCAAGAAGAGAAAATACATTTCCAGTACCGCATTGTATTTATCCAAAATAAATCTGCATGTATGTGGACCTGCACAGTTCAAACCCTTGTTCAAGCGTCACTTGTATATAATATACTGGTGTGATGTATAATATACATGTATGTATATATAACATGTATATATACATCTATATGCTGTACATTATCTTATTTTTATAAAACAACTACCCCTAGAATCTTTACTAATATACATTAATAACTATTTTTTAATATATGATACATAATATAATTATAATTAATAATATCTATGTATAAATAATGTCTACATATATATGCACAGAGTAGTATTTTTTTTAATTTATTTTGAGAGGGAGAGAGAGAAAGAGCACGCACAGGTCGGGGAGGGGCAGAGAGAGAGGGAAAGACAGAATCCCGAGAAGTTTCGGCACCATCAGTGCAGAGCCCAGTGTGGGGCTGGAACCCATGAACCTTGAGATCATGACCTGAGCTGAAGTCGGACACTTAACCGACTGAGCCACCCAGGCGCCCCTGCACAGGGTAGTATTATGTAGAAACACAGTCTTACTTTTACAGAACACCTGTGGAATCATGTTGACTGTGCTTCATGAAGGGTATGTTTCAGTGTAGGGTAGTTGGTAAGAGTTCAGTTCTGGAGTCTAACTGCCGGGGTTTCAACCCTGGCTCTCCTATTTACTAGCTGTGTGACTGTGGACAAGTTAACTAACTTCTCTTTCCTCACAGTTGACATGACAATAGTTAATGTATGGCACGTTGCATACACTCAATAAATGATGATCACACTAGTCACAGTAACAGTAGACCTATTAGGAAAACATATGGGGTTTAAGACCTATTTGGGACATAAGGGTTTATTGCAAAGCAAAGGACACTGTGAGGGTGCTCTGCTCTCAGTGGTGGTCACGACTTGGCACTCAGCTGGGAAAGGTCCTTTTATGTGCACATCAGTGTTGGAGGAACGCAGGCGTGGGTGCCGCTCAGGGCCCTCCCCACCAACATGTCCTCAGTGGAGAATGCTGCCTGGGGAACATGACTGGGTCTGACTACTCACCCCCTCCATGTGCTAGGTTCTCCTCAGTTTGGGATCCTTCTCAATCTCCATTACTTTTTCAGCCAAGCAGTCAGTTCAGACCCTAGTTAAGGGGTGCACTGCTGTTTCCTGCCATGGCGGCTCCTAACTTTTCTGGTTACTTTAAAGGGCTTTTGAAGATCCTATCCTAGTATTGCACATTAGAAAGGAATCTGGTTTTGATCATGGGAGTGGGCCATTTTGCATTGGTTGGCCCAGATATCAAGGATTTTGGTGGGAGGCTTGGAGGAAGAGCCCGTTGGCTTTGAGAACGGGGCCGTATGGCTCTGGGCCCAGAGCAGGCCTTATACAGGACTTTTTTGCCAAGTTATGCCATTTCTTTCTTTGTGCCTATTTTTGTTAACAAATATTTATTAAGCGTCTATTGCACACAAGACATTACTATCTTAAGAGCTTCAAGGGGTACAAAAAAAGAAGAGCTATCATGTAATCTATCTCCTTAGGCTAATCAATTTAAATTTTTTTTAATGTTTATCTATTTTTGAGAGAAAGAACATGAGCAGGGGAGGGGCAGAGAGAGAGAGAGAGACAGAATTTGAAGCAGGCTCCAGGCTCTGAGCTGCCAGCACAGAGCCTGACATGGGGCTCAAACTCACAGATTGAGAGATCATGATCTGAGCTTAAGTCGGACACTTAACCGACTGAGCCACCCAGGCATCCTGGCTAATCAATTTAAAAGGCAACTCTTGAGGCACCTGGGTGGCTCAGTCAGTTAAAAGTCCGACTTTTGGTTTCAACTCAGGTTATGATCTCACAGTTCATGGGGTCGAGCCCATGTCAGGCTCTGCACTGACATTGTGAAGGCTTCTTGGGATTCTCTCTCTCTCTCTCTCTCTCTCTCTCTGTCCCTCCCCTGCTTATGTGCTCTTTCTCAAAGTGAATAAACTTTAAAAAAAATAAAATAAAAGGCAACTCTTAGGGTACCTGGATGGTTCAGTCACTTAAGTGTCTAAATTAGTGGATTCAAGCCTCGCATTAGGCTCCATGCTGAGTACGAAGCCTAATTAAAAACTAAAAGGCAATTCTATGAATAGTGACAGTGCAATCATGTCAAATGATATATCTCTTATCTTCATCAAACTGATGCTTCATCATCACATGCATCCACAACTTAAGAGGCTCCTTGCCTGGGTTACAACGGTAGACACTATGTTAAACTGGCTCTGTCGCAATCCCTCCTGTGAGATTTTAAGCAACGAGGCTGTGCTTCCCACACAAAATTCTAGTCCTGTGACGTCCATGACCTTGTGCTGTTTCCACAAGACAGCACCATTCATGATCTTCCTGTGCTTTTTGTGTGGGCCCCTCTGCACACAGAGCAGCCAGGCCATGGGCCACAGCTTGGGAAACTTCTCTATTTGAAACCAACGACAGCAGAAAGCTACACTAGGGAACCAAAACTACAGTCCACATCAGTTTTTAAGTTCTTGTGGGGTTATTACTGAATATGGAGATAAAATAGATCAAATGAATGACAAATTCTACAACCACTGCTGCCGAGCTAATAACCACTTTGATATCATAAGCTGATGTGACAATTTTAGCAACTTGGCAAACTTTATGCTACAAGGAGACTCATTTAGAGCTGTTCTCTTGATAATACAGGAATCAAATACTGACAGTATCAAGTACTGATGGAATAGAACATCTTACTGATGTTAAAAACAGCAAATATACAATGCCTGAAGGGCTTGATATTATTCTTTCAATTCTCCCACTTCTAAAAATGTGAGATTAATAGAAGAGTCACTGTCATCTTTAGAAAGCACAAAATTAGTTCATTAACAAGATGATATTCAGAGCAGTGAAATGCACATCAATGTGACTGAGAGAAGAAAGCGGAAGTATGAGATCACGAGATGAAAGGGAAAAAAAAGCAGTCTAGCAGAAACACAAACAAAATAGATAGTGAAACACCAGTTGATTTGTGAGTCGAAAATATTTGAAGTGTCAGCATAACATAAGGGTCAGGTAGGTCAGTCATTTTAACAACTACGGTTGATCTTTACCACAATTCTTCATTATTAATACATTTTTTAAAGAACTAGAAACAACATTTTTTAAAATGTCTTATTTATTTTTGACAGAGACAGAGTGAGAGCAGGGGAGGGGCAGAGAGAGAGCGCAACACAATCTCAAGCAGGCTCCAGGCTCTGAGCTGTCAGCAATGAGCCCAATGCAGGGCTTGAACTCACAAACTGTGAGATCATGACCTGAGCTGAAGTTGGACACTTAACCAACTGAGCCACTCAGGTACCCCTAGAAACAACATTTTTAAAAGAGTAATCCAAATCATAGATATGAGAATGTGGTTCCAGAAGAAGTGTGGCTACCTCTACCCAATAAACTAGACCTATTTCTATAAGACAAGAAGAAAGACTCTGGATGGAGAATTTTCTAGAATCTGCATCTTGTCAATTTTATATTACTGGAGTAGGGGGCTTAAAATTAGGAAGAAGTGAAATTCTTTGATTAGCCTTTGCCTCATTCTTGCTTTATGACTACCCCTATAAATATCCATAAACACACACATACAAAATTATAAAACAATAATAATAAAGACAGGGTATCTCAGCTGCCCATTAGGTAATCAGGTTCACCTGGGGTCCATTTTATAATAGTCCAGTTTTGTTCTTAGGGAAAGATCCATCACCTTAGAAAGACATATGAACTTGGGGTGCCTGGGTGGCTCAGTCAGATAAGTGCCCCACTTTGGCTCAAGTCATGATCTCACAGTTCATGGGTTTGAGCCCCACATAGGCTTTGTGCTAACAGCTCAGAGCCTGGAGCCTGCTTCAGATTCTGTGTCTTCCTCTCCCTCTGTGCTCCTCCCAGCTCACACTCTTGTCTCTCTCTTCTCTCTCAAACATGAATAAATGTTAAAAAATTTTTTTAGGGGCGCCTGGGTGGCTCAGTCAGTTAAGCATCCAACTTCAGCTCAGGTCATGATCTCACGGTTCGTGGGTTCAAGCCCCGTGTCAAGCTCTGTGCTGACAGCTAGCTCAAAGCCTGGAGCCTGTCTTCAGATTCTGTGTCTCCCTCTTTCTCTGGCCCTCCCCTGCTCATGATGTCTCTATCTGTCTCTCTCAAAAATAAACAAAACATTAAAAAAAGTTTTAAATTTTTTTTTAAAGAAAGGCATATGAACTGGATTTGGATATACAACATATAAGTGAAAAACTATTGTATTGAGCCAGGCACTGTGGAGGTACTGGAGTAGGAGATGGTCAAGACATGGGGTCTGCTCTCTTGGGAAGACAGGAACCTATAATTACAGTATAGTGATAAAAGATATGAGAAGCACCTTCTAAAGGTTAAGAGAGGATAGGGACAGAGTAGATTAATTCAGGAATGTTTATAGAAAGGATGATAACAGATATGAAGTTTAAAAGATGAGTATGAGTTTGCCAGATAAAGAAATGGCAAAACTTACAGGTACAGGGAACAGCATGTGCCAAGCTGCAAGCAGGAAAACAAACAAGAGAAAGAAGCAAAAGGTGTGCCGGGAGAGGGTAGGAAGAAGCAGAAGAGAATGGATTAAGTTATAAAAATCCCAACACAGAGTCTGGACTTCATCCTTAGGAAGTGAGGAGCCATTGAAGATCTTTAAACTAGTGAACACAATGATCAAGTTACCTCTTTAAAGGAGAATTCAGGTTTGCTCCTGGGTGGCTCAGTTGGTTAAGCGTCTGACTTCAGCTCAGATCTTGATCTCATGGTTCACAAATTCAAGCCCCATGTTAGGCTCTGTGCTCACAGTTCATGAGTTCCAGCCCAGTGTCAGGCTTTGCACTGACAGCATGGAGCCTGCTTTGAATCCTGTCTCCCTCTATCTCTCTCAGAAATAAATAAATATTGAAAAATTTTTTAAATAAATAAATCAGGGGTACTTGGCTGGCTAAGTCGATTGAGCATCCAACTTTGGCCCCACATTGGGCTAGCTGCTGTCAGCACAAAACCCAGTTTGGATTCTCCGCCCTCCTCGCTCTCTGCCCCTCCCCCGCTCAAGCTCTCTGTCTCGGTCTCTCCCTCTCAAAAAATAAATAAAACATTAAAAACAGAGAGATAATTCATAATACAAAAACAGAGAAAACCCCATGATTATTATGGAAGACCCTGTCAAGACTAAGGCAATCTGTAGGATGAAGAAGATTGGATTCACGACATAGACAACTATTTAAACATAGATATGAGGGAGAGGAAAGTGGGGTTACAAATCGGATATTACCAATTTCTTTATTTTTGAAGGTTAGAATTAAATGTAAGGTGGTTTGATTCAATAAGAGTTAAGTTGAACATAGAAAAGTTGTCAGCAAATAACCAAATGCAAGATGGAGGTGGTGGCCATCTGTTGGAGGGAATCCCCATCAAGGTACATCCCAGGAAGATTCTCACATCTCCAAGAGGTTATCCTCAGCCAATCATCTACCCTCTGCACAGGAGAGGTCAGTGCTCATGTGTGAATGAATGCATTGTGGTAGAAGTCTGAAAACTTCCAAGAAAATGGAGACCCTTTCATTAACAAAGTGAGACAATGGGGTATCTGGCTGATTCAGTCAGTAAAGTATACAACTTTTGATCTCAGGGTCATGAGTTCAAGCCCTACACTGGGCACAGAGATTACTTAATAAAAAAATTTTTTTAATTAATAAAAATGGGATAGGTAACCAGAGTCTTGAATAATTTGTCTATGAAACTTTCTCTAATCAACAGGCTAGAATAATTGGCTTTTATTGTAGTTATCTCTGTGATTATTATCCCCATTTCTCTACTTCAGTCCAAACCCCACTCTGACAGAAGCCAGGAAAAGGGTCTCTTTTCTCATGTTACCCAAAATGCTTTATATCAGAAATACAGTTAGAAAATCTGCTCTGCTTTAGGATATAATTAAGCTGAAATAGCAGGTGAGAAATTTAATATCTGGTAAAGATTAGAATTATTTTATTCACTGCCAGTAAATCCATCTGTGCAAACATAGGACAGATACAGTCCCTTAGTATTTGAGACAAAGATCATTATGTAAGAACATGGTAGCTTTCTAATTACCTCATTTCATGTAGTTGACTTTAACAGCATAATTTGAGTTAACAATCCATGGAACATTTTGTATAAAAACCATTATGAATGACTTAGTAGGTCATGAAATAAAGGAATTCATGTAGAAATTCAAGTAATATTCTCAATGTAATTTACAATTTACATATGTCTGAGTTTTATTCATCGAATGCTAGGGCATTACACATAAACAAGAAATTGAAAATGTGAAGAAGAGAAGCAAACCCAAGGTCATTGGATAATGAAGAGTCAAGTCAAGAAGGAAAATCCAAAAATGTCTTTTAACCTTTTGGAAAACAAAAGGAGATCAAAGTTTTAAATTATAGGAAAGGATCTCATTTGGATAACAATAAATACATAATATCTGTTTTCTTCTTTATAGTAGATTATAAAGGCTATAAAAGATTTTTTATTTTTATTTTTTATTTTTTTTAATTGAGAGAGAGGGGACAAGAGAGAGCAGAGGAGAAGGGCAGAAAGAGAGAGACTCCCAAGCAGGCTCTATGCTCAGTGCAGAGCCCAAAGAGGACCTGGATCCCCCAACCCTGGGATCATGACCTGAGTCAAAATCAAGAGTCAGATATTCAACCTGCTGAGCCACCCAGCTGCCCCAAAACATTATATTTTAGAAGAATGATTCATCTTTTTTAACTTAGTTTTTTTTTCTTAATATATACAAGAAATACAAGTTTATGGTAGAAGGAAGGTCTAAATATTACTTGGTTTAAAGAAAAAGCCTCAGGGCACCTGGGTGGCTCACTCGGTTGACTGTCCAACTCTTGGTTTCCGCTCAGGTCATAAATTTGCTGTTTGTAAGTTCGAGCCTCACATCAGGCTCTGTGCTGACAGTGTGGAGCCTGTTTGGGATTCTCTCTCCACCCCTAAACCTCTCACTCTCTCTGTCGTTCTCTGAAAATAAATAAATAAACTTAAAAAGAATTTAAATAGAAAGAAAAAATTCTCCACAATAGTCATCCAGTAACAATATCTAAGTTTTTGTGGATCCCTGCAGATTTTTTTTTCAATGTGTGTACACCAATGGAATCATAGTTATATAATATATACACAAACAAAATCATTCTAATCTGTTCCACAACTTGTTTTATCACTTGACGTTGTATCTTTAGTATCTGTCTACATTAGTATAAATAGAGAGTTATTTCCCCCCACCTTTTTTTTTTTAAGTAAGCTCTACCCTCAGCCTGGGACTTCCACTCACAATCCTGAGATCAAGAATCACCAGCCAGGTGCTCCAAATTATTTCCTTTTTTATATCTGCATAAGATTCTACTTTTATGGATGGCCATAAGTTATTTAACTTACCCCTTTATGTAAAGTCAAGTAGTATTTGGTAATTTTAGAGCTGAAGTTCTTAATCTAGGCCAATGAATAGGCTTTAAAGGGCCCTTTGACCATCTGAAATTATAATCAAAATTTGTATATGTGTACATGTGTCAATTATTTCCAGAGAAAAGCATCTATAGCTTTCAACAGATTATCTAAATAGTCAAAGGCCCAAAATGTAAAAGAGCCTTTCCATTGTAGAATTCGTAGAATTACAACTTCAACGAAGTTTCAGAAAACAGGACTAAATGGAATGGAATCATGTTTCTAAACTTCTTAAAAATCCAAACCATCTTTTGATATACTTTATATACATACATATACATAATCGCCCTTGGCATAAATCATGTCCTTCCACTCAGAAATTCTGATAAACTCCTCTAAAGGAACTATGCAAAGCAGACCCCTTTCCTTACTCCCCTCTGTTCTCCACCCTCAATCACAGGAAGAGTCATCCACGCAGCACTTCAAGCTAAAAGGATTTACTCAGGCTTTACTTTCAATCACTGTAATATATAAACCAATAGAGATTTCATTTTACAAATTTAAAATTATATTCTTGTAGGGCTTCACACCTAGTACTATGGCAGGATATATACATATAGAAGTATACATATAGATCCTTCAAAACGTCACAGATCTAATGAGTTAATAAGGAGTTACTAGAAAGCAGGAAGTTAGAGAGGTAACTAAAGCAGCTTCTGCACCGAGGGTATTTGCTGAATCGGGCTGATCACAAGTCTAAGGGTTTTTTTGTTTGTTTTCAAGATTTTTTTTTAATGTTTACTTATTTTTGAGAGAGAGAGAGAGAGGAAGGGAGGGAGGGAGAGAGAGGAAGAGGAGGGACAGAGAGAGGGAGACACAGAATCTGAAACAGGCTCCAGGCTCGGAGCTGTCAGCAAAGAGCCTGACACGGGGCTCGAACCCACAAACCTCAAGATCATGACCTGAGCCAAAATCAGACACTTAACCGACTGAGCCACCCAGGTGCCCCAGAAGTTTAGATTTTGATAGTATCCTAGAGTTGGAAGAAATGGTCAGATATTAGAGCCCCAGCCTTCCCAGGGAGAGATCTAGTAATAAAACTATCCTGTAAAACTGGTATCCCAAAAGTTTACACTCTATAGGTAAGAATGAACAAGGAGGTACGTATATCCCTACATTTCTACTTCCCATCCCTCCACTCTAAAGAAAACAAAATAAAACGTATATACACCCAAAAAACGTCCCCTCTCAGTACTAGCATAGAGGAGCGTTAGCCATTCATGAGAATGTGTAACCATACACGGGCTTCCTTCACATCCAGGCCCAAAGCTGCATCAACTGAGTGTTTGGTTCAAGGGACCTCAAGCTAGGAATACTTCAATGACAATCCTTTACAGAAAAGGAGTACTTTTCTAGGCCACAAATAACTTTACAAAATAATTTTCCAAAGAAAGTGTTCTCCTCACTGTCAAAAGCGACTAAGCACACGAGGAAGCAAGGCCGCATGGGGGTGATGGGAACAGTTGTGCCGAGGATGAAGATGTTAAATTATTAGAATGAAAATAAATAGGCTTTTCCTTTCTAAGAGAGGTAAATCTTAAAGTTTGTGGGATTCAGGTGTTGTTATGTAAATATAGTTCTACATATACAGGCTATCTATAAATAAATAAAAGATAAGCTTTAGAATATCTACAGGGAACAAGAAACTAAAAATGATTAGGAGAGGGGCGCCTGGGTGGCTTAGTCGGTTGAGCGTCCAACTTTCGCTTAGGTCATGATCTCATGGTTCGTGGGTTCCAGCCCCGCGTCGGGCTCTGTGCTGACTGCCAGCTCAGAGCCTGGAGCCTGTTTCAGTCTGTGACTCCCTCTCTCTCTGACCCTCCCCTGCTCACGCTGTCTCTCTCTCTCTCTCTCTCCTAGAAATGGATAAAACATTAAAAAAAAATTTTTTTTAATGATTAGGAGATTTGAAAAAGTAGTTATTTCAGGGCAAAGGAGAGGTTTATAGTGGGGAATAGATGTAGAGGGAGCTGTGAACTTTTAGGGTGCTGATAGCATTCCATATCATGAACCTGGATAGTGGGTTGTAATTATTCTTTTTTGTATATATAGATTTTTTTTTTCTTTAAAGAGAGAGAACACATGACCAGGAGAGAGGGGCAGAGGGAAAGAGAGAGAATCTTTTTTTATTTTTTATTTTTATTTTTTTATTTTTTGAGAGAGAAAGAGAGAGAACACATGTGGGGGAGGGACAGAGAGAGATAGAGAATCCCAAGCAGGCTCTGTACTGTCAGCACAGAGCCCAGTGCGGGGCTCAGTCTCACACACCATGAAATCATGACCTGAGCTGAAATCAAAACTCAGACAAGTTAACCAACTAAGAGAACCTTAAGCAGGCTCCACACTCAGCATGGAGCCCAATGCAGGGCTCAGTTTCACGAGATTCAGGAGATCATGACCCAAGACAAAATCAAGAGTAGGACTCTCAACTGACTGAGCCATCCAGGCACCCCTGTAATTATTCTTTAAGTATATTACACAGAGAGAAAGGAGAGCCTCAATAGAATAATTGCGAAATAAATACATTATGAGGCAAACTGCGCTTTTTCAAATTACAAAACCCAAAAACTACCTCCTATCTCCTTTTTTGCCCTGAAGATTCTGTTATGCCCTCCTGTTGGAGAATCAGCTGGATGTTCTCAAGGGCTCTAGAACACTGAGGAATGACGCTAGAGATAGGGTAGGAGGAACCACACATGCTCAAACACGGCTCTGCAAGGGGAAACAGTGAAAGAGTGAAGAACATGTGCATGCAGCAAATCCACTCCCTGCATTTTCATGCCTGGGACCCAGTCCTTGTCTGAAGCCCTAGTATCTTCTCCAGTCCACCCTTCCCAAGAGCATATATAACCTAAAGTATGAGTCAGCACACACCAGAAATAATTGGCTAAAAAAAAAAAAAAAGTTACTAACGCTAATAAAATATTAGGGCTATTTTTATAGACCATGTAATTCTCTCAGAATTAAATGTTTAACAGCTTGATATAGAACTCACATACCATAAAATTCACCCATTTGAAGTACGTAATTAGATGTTTTGTTTTTTTGGTATATTCACAGACTTGTGCAGCCTTTACCCACAATTCAACTTTGGAACATTTTCAAGACCCCAGTTACTCTCCGCCCCCTACCCCCAAACTGAGGCAACCATTAATCTATGCTCTGTCCCTCGGAATTAAAATTTATGCTTTTGGTTTCACTGCCTTAAAGTGAACTATTTTGTATTAGGAATCCTTGCAGCTGCTCCAAATCTAATCTCCTAAAAATAATTGCTAATTCAGCCTCCGATGGTTTTTTTCTGGCATGTGTGTGGCTCCACCTTGAGGAACATTACACGTGCCCAGCAGCTCCACGGCAAACGCTTGACTTGACGGTGGTCTCTCTCCACCACCACGACCCACTCAGACCCAAACACACATGCAGCCTCTAACAGGGTATGATGACAAAATGCCAACACAACGGCTTACAGGTCTTGGCCACAAAGCCAATAGGTGGAATACGTCCATTCCTAGATAACTTCTGGATCCTTGTAGAATTTGGAAAGCATACAATCAGACATATAATGGTTAGAGCTAGATTTCCACGAAGGAGGAAGTGAAGGAGGAAGTTCATCTTGGGAGAGATAAACGAAGAACCATCTCTTTTGGGAAGCAGGTCACTAACAACCACGGCCAAGAACCCCATCTAGGTGGAGGGAAAAGTTCTGTGAGGTGGGCGCTGGGCACATTCAAGTGCTTCTTGCTTCGGTTATTCCCTTTTGTATATTCTGTGCACGTGGTGGGTACATTTTGCTTCTGTGAGCATTTGTGAAAGACCATAATTTTGCCTTTTAGTATGGGGAGGAGCGTTCAGTGAGAGCTGGCTGGGTCTTTGTGGTCTATTTCTTAGAGTTTTGATTATTTTGCTTTTTTTTTTTTTTTTTTTTTTGAGAGAAAGAGAGCAAACAGGAGCCGCAGAGGGGCAGAGAGAGAAGGGGATAGAGGATCTAACGAAGGTTCTTTGCTGACAGCAGAGAGCCCAACATAGGGCTCAAACTCACAAACCGTGAGATCGTGACTGGAGCCAAAGTCGGATGCTTAACCAACTGAGCCACCCAGGTGCCCCCAAGATTATTTTGCTCTTGAGGTACTGTCTTAGTCTTTGGGGGCTGCTATAACAAAATGTCATAGTCTGGGTGGCTTACAACAGACATTTGCTTCTCACAGTTCTGGAGTGTGGGAAGTCCAAGATCAAACTGCCAGAAAGGTCAGTGTCTAGTGAGGGCTCACTTCTTGGGCTGCAGATAGTGGCCTTCTTGTTATGTCCTCACATAACCTTTATATGTGGTGAGAGAGAGAGAGAGGAGAGAGAGACTGGCATCTCTTCTTCTAAGGGCACTAATTCCGTCATGAGGATCCCTATCCTCATGACCTCATGTAACCCTACTCACCTTCCAAAGGCCCCACCTGTAAACACCCTCTTGTTAGGGGTTTAGACTTTCAACATATGAATTTAGGGAGGACACAAACATTCAGCCCATAACAGACACCCTTAGGTGCATATGGCCTAAATCAGGTATAATATCATGACCAATCCCTCCCTTGGGTTAAAAGGTGGCAGGATATTCTTAATCTGTTAGTTTGCCCTGTTCTTGTAAAATTAGTCTTTACCATGACATTTGGGGACATCTTGAGTCTTGAAAAATTAAACTGTTTCTATGGAGGTAAAATAAATCATCTTTTCCCCTCTAAGAAAAGTAGACCTTAAAGTCCATGGGATTCAGGTGGTAAGTGAGCACGCTCCCAAGCGCTGACCCGCTCCGAGAAAATGAACCCGCAGCTCTGTCTGCCAGACTGTTTCCTTTGAGATTCCAGAAGCTCCCTGAGCATCTGCCATCAGGGGACCAATGCCCAGAGCGATGCATTCAGAGCCCCACCCACATGCTCAATGGCACAGTCAAGCACAAAGTGGCCAGTCCCATACAGGCTCACTCCGTGGCCGCGCATCTGAGACCCCCACTCACAAAGGGCCCTTCACACCCAGGTCACCAGCGCCACTGTCTCACAGACAAGGCTGGCATGACCCGATTACACAGAGTGACCTCAGCCTGGCTCATTTTCTGTGTCATGAGAAAGGTGGAGAAGAGGTGACAGGGAAAGTCTGGATTCCCTGAAGCGCTGGCATTTTGTTAATCTCATCTTAAATGCTGTCACTCACCCAGAAAGGTCCTAAATGCGCCTTACTTCCGCTTCTGAAGCAGCGGGATGTGGCGGCAGCTGTCTGGTGCTCTGGAGGCCGCCCTGCGAGAAGGGAGGAAAAATACCAGAGCCGCCTGAATCAGACAGTGACCGGGGAATGGGATCACCCAGCTGAGGGCCAGCCACGTCTCAGGCTGAGCACCAGGCTGCTGGGAAAACTCCCATCAGCTGGGAGGCACTGAGAAGCAGCCTCTTGTTACAGGTGACTTTTCCTACACCAGAGCCTTAAAGAACCTCTGAGAGAGGTGTTGTTAGCAGAACTGAAAATGGGCTGAATCCCTTCTAAGGATGAACTTGTGAACTGGATCCCTTATGGGACGAAGCCTGGAAATAGAAGATTAAAATCAGGGCTGGTGTAAATAACAGCTGTTCTTGCAATTAACAACATTAACTAGAACGAATGGCAGTAAGTAACAATAGTACTAAGCATTTACTTTGTTCTGAGCCCTGCCCTAGGACTTTTACATACATGATTTCAGAAACTTCTCAACAGCTCTAAGAAGTACTTTAGCATATCCTTTTATAATAAGGAAGACTGAGTCTCAGAGAGATTAAGCACCCAAGATCACCCAGCTAATAGGAGGCAGATCTAGGTGTCTGCAATGGCTGTGTGATTCCAAAGCTTTAAGCTGTGGCTGGAAGGGATGACCTCACACAGGCTTTCAGAAGCGAGTACTTTTCCAATCAGCCAGTTTAGGATCGCCTCAGCAAGGAGTCGGTAGAACTAACCACCCCGCCCGCTGCCTCAAGCTGGGACAAGTGTATGCGGCAGTTCACGGCTCTGTCACCACAATCTAACCTTACTCTCAGTCTTTCCCACAGGCACAGGACTGTGTAACGGCGGTGGGGACTTGTAGGGACACGGAGACTGAACTCTGCACCCCCTCCTCCTGCGTCAGCCTTCATAACCCATCTTGGGGGGGGTCACTTTGCCCATCATTCCTAGATTCCAAGCCAAGCACAAATCATGGAATAACTAGTGTAAGTGTAGATTCAGTAGGAACACACCTACCTTTGAGGGCCCCCAGGTACTCTTCACTCACGAAGAACCAGCCCAGGTCACTTATTTTTAAGGGGAACCTCAGCGGGCATTGGAGTCACCTGAGGCATCTGTGTAACCACAGCTTGAAGGGCCACTACAAGCAGTTTCACCATCACTAGGTCTGGGCTGCGCGGCCTGAGAGTTTGACCCACAATTCCAGGTGCCGCTAACACTGGGTTTAGGAGACCACCTTTGAGAACCGCTATTTTAGGGGATGGAAGCTTTAGCTTTGTCATTTCACTTCTGGGCACTTACCGCTGCCTATTTACATATGACAGCTGCTGTTCTCCAGGACTTTCATCCTCACCGCCTGTCCTGGTTTCCTGTTGCTGCTGTAACAAGTTACCCTAAACTTCATGGCTTAAAACTACACCACTCATCTGGTAGCTGTGAGGTCAGAAGTCTGAAGCGGGGAGGCAAGGAGTGCCTGGGAGGCCCCATTGGTTAAGGTGTCCAACTTCGGCTCAGATCATGATCTCATGGCTCGTGAGTTCAAGCCCCACATAGGGCTCTGTGCTGAGACCCTGGGGCCTGGTTCAGTTCCTGTGCCTCCTTCTCCCTCTCCCGCTCCCCCACTCACACTCTGCTTCTCTCTCTCTCTCTCAAAAATAAACATTAAGAAAAAAATTGTTTTCATGGATGAGCAGGGTTGCACTCCGTTATGAAGGCTCTAGGGGAGAATCCATTCCCTTGCCTTTTCCAGGATGCTTGGCTGCTTTATTCCTGGCCTTGTGGCCACAGCGTCTTCAGAACCAGTGGGATATAGCTTCTTGAAACTTTCACTCCCCACCACCCCTCTCTCTCTCCCCCTCCCCCTCCCTTCTTCCCCTATCTCTGCTTCCACCACCTTCTCCTTCTCTGGCTCTGACCCTCCTCCCTCCCTCTTATAAGGACCCTTGTGATTACATTGGGGCCACCTCGATAATCCAGGATAATCTTGCCATTTTAAGATCCTTAACATAATCAGGTCTGCAAAGCTCACACTGCTGTGTAAGGTAACACATTCACAGATTTCCCAGATTCAGAATTTAGAGGCCATTATTCTGTCTCCTGCCCCACCCTCCCTCCACCTGCTTGAACAGCAGGTGTCCCTCCGATCCTGTATCACCCTTCCCACAAAAGAAAAAACAAAACCGTATCCGGATTTGCAGGATGCAGTCCTTCTTACTTCGCCGGTAATGAGGGAGAAGAGGGAAGGAGTTAGTGAATTGCCCCTCCAGATGGGCCTCTGAGCCCATGCCCCAAACACACCTGCTAAGTCTCCCCATGTTTGGCAAACTTCCTGAAATCTAGAGCCACAGTCCCTCCTCTTCCGAGCCAGGAGCCTCAGTGGCCCCACTGGGCCCCACTTGCTCACTCCAGGCTCAGTCTCTCCAGCACCACCTTCCAAACCTGCCAGCAGGCCACTTATGAGAGATGCAGAAAGAGGAACTGAATTATAAGGCTTTCTTTCCTTTTGAGTTTTTGATTATTACCTTCAGAATTTCTGGGCTGAGGTCCCAACCTCAAGGCTGTGAAACTTCTGTTGGTTGCTGTATTAATTTGCTGAAGCTACCGTAACCAAGTACCACAGATGGGGTGGCTTAAACAATAGAAATATTCTTACAGTGCTGGCGGCTGGAAGTCCAAGCTCAAGGTGTGGCAGGTTGTTTCTTCGGAGGTTTCTCTCCTTGGCTTGCACACGGCCATGTTCGCCCTGTGTCCTCACATGGTCCTTCCTCCGTGACCATGTGCCTCTGGTGCCTCTCTCCCTTCTTAGGACACCAGTCTTACTGGATTGGGGCCGAGCCTAATGATCTCATTTTAACTTAATCACCTCTTTAGAGATCCTATCTCCACAATACATTTGTCCTAATATACTGAGTTAGGACTTCAACATATGAATTTGGGGGTGGGGGTAGGAGACACAATTCAGCCCATAACAGTGGACGGGGCCCTGGGAGATTGCAGAAGATTGCTTCCAGTCTATCTTGGTGCCACAGGTGGGCTAGGTAGAATTAGGGTGAGTGCGGGGGAGAGGAAGGCCAGGCCGTTGGCTTTAAGAGTGTGCACTCAGCCCAGCGCTGCCTTTTCGTCTTAGGTCAGAGATGGGAGGAAGGCAGAGAAGGTCACAGTAGCCCCTAAAGGTTCAGTGTTAGTCTGCATAAGCAAGCAGCACCACGTAAGGCCCACCTTCCCCAGACCCAGTCCCCTGCAGAAGGTTTTTTGCTTCATACATAATTCACAGATGCTCACAGAATTCCACCAAGTCTACAGATACAGAAGAAATAAAGGAGCAGACAGTGAGTGTTTGTGTTTGATGCTCTGAAAGGGCTGTGTGACAGAAAGTGATTTCATTCTCAAGGCATGGCTCTGAGAGGGAAGTCAAACAGCCCACAAGATGAAACAAACCAAACAGCCTTGTCTTGTTCTTGATTGGTGGATTCTTCTTTCTTCAAAGCCCTTTACAGGCAGGACACTGAATTGTCATTGTTAGAGGAAGTGCCACTACAGGGTCCCTCCTGGGACATGTTGCATCTGTGGCTTATAGGACCTAAAATCTCTGACATTTTTCCTTGACAAACCTTTGTTATTTGCTGGTCAGACTCACTAACCAGTATAGGCTTAAAATATATAAATATATAAATACACACACACACACACACACACACACTAAATGAAATAAGCCAGTCACCAAAGAGACAAATACTGTATGTTTCCAGTTACATGGTGGACTTTGAGTGGTCAAATTCATACAGGCAGAAAGTAGAATGGCTGTTGCCAGGGGCTGGGGGAGAGGAAAGAATGGGCAGCTATTGTTTTATGGGTACAGAGTTTCAGTTCTGCAAGATGAAAGTTCTGGAGACTGGTTGTACAACAATGTGAATGTACATATTGAACTGCTCACTTAAAAATGGTTAACATGGTAAATTTTGTGTTATATATATTTTAGCACAACTCCCTTTTCCCCCCCAAAAAGGCTGCTGGAAGCAATCATGTAATGGAAAAAACACATGGGGGGGGGGGTGGCGGCAGGCCAACCTAGGTTAACCCCATATATGCCGCTCACTAGTTTGGGGGCAATTTTCTATTTATTTCCGTGTAACAAATCACCCGAAAATTTAGTACCTTAAGACAATAGCAATCATCTTGTTATTCCTCGGTTTCTATGGTCCAGGAATTTGGGAAGATCTTGTGCTGGGGGTTCTGGTTCAGGGTCTCTCCCAGCCTACAGTCTGGTGGAGGGCCAGCACAACCCAGGGCTGGTTCAGCGTCTCTGGCTCTCTCCTCTTAGAGTCTCAAGGCTTCTCTGTGTGATCCTTCCACATGGCTGAGGTGGGCTTCCTTACCTGTGGCAGCCTCAGGACAGCTGGACCGCCTCTGTGGTGGCTCGGCCCTCGGGCAGGCGGCTGCCCCAGGGAGTGAGGTAGAAATTGCATCACATTTTCTGATCTAGCCTCAGAGGTCATATAGTGTCACTTCCTTCACACTCCCTTGATCACAAACAAATCATACACCGCCTCTCCCCACCCCGGATTCAAAGGGAGGGGGAGCTAGACTCTTGACAGGGAGTGGCAAAGCTCCAGAACGGGATGGACCAAATCTAGCTCACATCTCCAAGACAGCCATGCCCACTCATTTACAGGTGGTCTCTGCCTTTCCCACAATGGCAGAGTTCTGTGTGTGGGACCAGAGACCGCATGGTCCACAAAGCCTAAAATATTTACTACTCTGCATCGAAAAGTTCGCTGACCTGTTCTAGAAGAATATGTCAGACGGAAAATACTGTTGCATCCACCTCTGGCAGGTTACCAGCCTGTCTGAACTTCACCTCCATCTCCAAATCTGTAAAATGGAATGAAGGTCATGTGTAAAAAGCACTCAGCACAATTCCGCACCCGCACAGTTAAAGTATAAAATGTCGTTCTTCCCTTCCTGGGACTTATTACGATTCTATTCGAGGGCCACGGAACGATGTTTGCTGCCAGGCTAGGTCTATTCTCAGTGTTGCCAGTTCCCAATTTTAGACACGTATTCGAAGGCCGACTTTACAGAGACCCTCTTTTAAGATTCATTTGTGTTAACTCTAGAGGAAAGAAACGTTAGCAAGAATTCTAAAAAATGCAATGACTTCATTTATCAGATGAGCTAGAGTTTTGCCCTTCAGAGAGCAAGCGCGTAAGGGAGTGGAAAGATCTGGAAAACTTGGAGTTGAATGAGTGGGGCAGAGCAGAGAGGCAGGGATTCCCTTTGCCTGTGGAGACAAAGATTCCGGAACGCATTTGTGCTCAGAGCTGCCTCTGCCACAGACAAAGCAAAGAAAAATGTTTTCTTGGCCTCCCTTCAGCCATCAGCTCCCCTGCCTATTGCAGAGAACAGCTCCTCCACCCCCTGCTGCCTCCCACCTGACAAGGTCTCCCTTGGATTTTTTCTCTTGTCACCTGGCTATTTCCAAGGCCAGTTCCCCAGCAACTCCCTCAAAGATCATCTGCCTGTGACCCAGCTTTGCTTCCTGCTCCAAACTCAAAAAGGGGCATCCTGGAGCCTGTTTATTAAGCGCCCTGGACTCTTTCTTTCTCTTCAGAAGCAAACTTCTATTCAAGAAAATAGACACCCCAACTAGCACTTACTGCGGTAATGTTAGATCTGCCAGTCTCAACGTTTCTACTCAGTTACTCAAAACCAATCAAATTATCAATTCTATTTATACAGCATATGAAAAATTATTTTCTATCTCCTCTCCAAGTTATGTTTGGAAACCTACTCAAAATAATGGGGCATCTGGGTGGCTCGGTCAGTTAAGCATCTGACTTCGGCTCAGATCATGATCTCGAAGATCATGAGTTTGATCCAACAGCACAGAGCCCACTTTAGACCCTCCGTCTCCCTCTCTCTGCCCCTCCTGCTCATTCTGTATCTCTCTCTCAAAAATAAATAAGCATTTAAAAATAAATGAAGAAATAGGTAAATTAAAAAAAAAAGCCTACTTAAAATAAATGAATGAATGAATAAAATCTACTTAGCTTCAACCTAAGCAATGTTGGAAGAACTGTTCCTTTTTAATGTTTATTTATTTTTGAGAGACAGAGAGAGAAAGAGAGAGCAAGCAGGGGAGGGGCAGAGAGAGAGAGGGAGACACAGAATCCAAAGCAGGATCCAGGCTCTGAGCTGTCAGCACAGAGCCCGACATGGGGCTTGAACTCACAAACTGTGAGATCATGACCTGAGCCAAAGTCGGATGTTTAACCAACTGAGCCACTCAGGTGCCCCAGAACTGTTCCTTTTTAATGCAGCTATTTGTTGACATGTCATTTTTATATCAAATATTATGAGTGTTTTGGGGGGGATGGGAGGGGGAGTAGGCAATTTGATCATTAGAGACTATTCCCTTTGGCCCTATTAATTTTTACAGCATTCCTCCCCCTCCTATTTACCTAAATTTGTGATTTCTTGTAAATTTTATAAAATATCTTGTGTTATCCCCAGAGCCTGAACTCCACATCAGCCAAAGGCCAACTCAGTGTATGCTCCTCCTGGAAGAATTGTGCTTTGGAAGAATTACTCAGATGGCTCCCCAAAACATAACAATTCTTATTACTATTGTTGTTCCTATGACATCTGCAGAGTACTTTGCAAAGTGCTGTTTTACAAAGAGCTTTTTGCACCTGCTACCTCTTTCATAGCCACTGTAACAACTGTCTTATAGTTATGGTCCCATTGTCCAGATTATTATAAAATGAAGCACAGAATGCATTCAATAGAGTGTTAGGTAATGAAACACAGAATGCACTCTACAGACTGTTATACAATGTAGCATAGAATATTCTAGTGCATTGCCCTAGGTCACAGACCTGCCAATTTACAGACCTGGAATTCCAAAGACTTTTGCTTCATCCCGGCTTTCCGTTCATGCCTGTGTCTTAAGCCCAGGGCCCTCACACCCAACATTTTCCCTTTCACTCCTTTCTCTAGAATACCGGCCCTCTTACCCTGAGAAAGGTTTGTTTTATTTTATATCCCAAACCACTGACAAAATAGAGCACTACCCACATTTCACTTAAGCTCAAAATGTTTTGTTTTTTTCAACCACATACTTCCTGATCGAATCTCTCCTTTGTTAGTGACAGAAAAATGGACTAAATGACAGACATCAAGATATCTTCAGTAGAAAAGCTTTGGTTGTTTTGCTTCTTTTTATCTCAAGGAAACATCTGGGAAATTACCAAAAGTGAAAACATATCTGAGATGGTCAGTATTTCAGAAGGTACTTTTATGACTGAAACTACGAAGTTTTTTACTGTTTATTTATTTATTTTTGAGACAGCGTGAGAACAGGGGAGGGGCAGAGAGAGACGGAGAGAGATGGAATCCCAATCAGCCTCTGTGCTGTCAGTGCAGAGCCAGACTCAGGGCTTGAACCCACGAACCGTGAGATCATGACCCGAGCTGAAGTCAAGAGGTAGGCACTTAACCGACTGAGCCACCCAGGCGCCCCTGAGACTATGAATTCAAAGGTCACATGATATCAGAAGCTTGAGGGCATCTCTGTCTGGAGTATTGCCAGTGAATATACTGAAAAGCAGAGTTTTTGTGTGAGATTCAGTTTTGTCTCCTCACATACAGCCTACCTGGCCCTGGACAAGATAATAGAGACATCTGGTTGCCATGGAGATAGGATAGCTTGATCTCACCACCCGTGCATGGAATTGTAGCTTCAGAGTGTCCCAGGCCCTTTGTACCTGCCTTCGTAGCTGCTTAGACAAAATGAAAGGATTCCTGTCGTGAAATTGTTGACATTATTGTTGCTGTTACTGTACACTATTTATTGAACACTTACTATGTGTCGGGTAATACTGTGAGCATTTCTCCTATATTACTTCATTCTATCCACCAACCCCCTGAGGAAGGTATTCTATCCTCATTTTACACAGTTAAGAAACTGATATTCAAAGAGATGAAGCAACTTTCCCTAGGCGACACACTTTTAAATCAAGGTCTTCCTCTAAAACTTAGCTTTGGAACATGATGCAATACTGTCTCTCAGGCATGAAAAGCAAAGCCATTGTTGCTTAATAGATTTCTGTCAGTGGATATTTTTAGGGCTGATATCCTACCTTGTTACTGTAGTAAACTAAGGAAATCTAGTGGACAGGCCTGAAGCAGAGCTTGGAGAGGGTCTGCAACTTTAAATTCTCAAGTACTTGAACTTAGAGTAAGCAGGCCCCACCCCTATCCTGCCCTTCAGCCCTCTCTGACTGCACATCATGAGAGGTGACTGTGAAGGCAAAGGGACGCAGACTTGCAAGCGCTTTTGTTTTTGTCTTTCTCTGAACTCTAGAGAGTGTGAAAAAGTTTTAAAGCACTGGTAGGGATCCATCCTGCCAGACATCAGAAATTCATGACAATTTCTGCCTCTTCCAAAGTTCAGAACAGCAGAGGCTGGAGCTAGTCACCCTATGTTATCTGAATGAGTGGCAGAGTAGGGTCGCAGGGGGTGGAGGGGTGCAGGCAGACAGGCTGCAGAGGGCTGGGATGGGGGACAGGGACACCACAATGGTAAGGGCCCGGCCAAAGAGCAGAATGGGCGAGTGGCAACTCCCCACCCTTAGAAAGTGCTTCCGGCTTTTAAAAGATGCAACACCTTCATAGCCAATTACATTTTCTCTGTGCATCTCCTATTCGTAGATGGCTACTGGGTCACAATGGGAAAGCAGCGAAAGGACTGCTTGAAAATGAGCACAGAAGGAGGGCTCTCGAAAGAGAGAATTGATGAGCTGAGACCAGAGTGATAAGGTGAAGTTTTAATATCACACACTACGAAGAGGCATCTGAAAAATGTGTGCTCATGCATGTATCATGTGTACAAGGCTCTTCATGCTATAGAAACCCAAACATCTGAAAAGTATAGAATGTCCCCCCTCGGATTTTCAAGATGGTTTTTGTTATGTATGAATTTTGTTGTATCAAATGATGTAGGAAGGAGAAGAAAAGGAAGAGCCTATTTCCTGTGTCAGAAGTGCCACACTGTGTCACCTTACACTATATAAACGTCCCCCATCCATTCCATTACACTAGGAGATTATCGATGTCATTACCAGAACGCAGCAGATGAAAAAACGGGCTAAAAGACTTGAATCATAGGAGGTCACGTAGCCCATAACTGGCAAGTCAGGATTTATATTGAGCCTGGCTGACTTTGAAGAACTGCCTTTTGGGGTGGCTGGCTGGCTCAGTTGGTAGAGCATGTGACTCTTGATCTCAGGGTCATGAGTTCAAGTCCAGTGTTGGGTGTGGAGCCTACTTTAAATAAATAAATAAGTGAGGAACTGCGTTCTCCCGCCACCACACTATTGCTGACAGAAGTTGGGCCACCAAGACTGAGAACCTTTTTGAAATAAAGAAATTTTGGTCTGGTGATATGTTGCATTAACAGAATTTGCCATATAGAATAATTTTCTTTAACACTTATTTTGTTTTGAGAGACAGAGCGTGAGCAGGGAAGGGGCAGAGAGAGAGGGAGACACAGAATCTGAAGCAGGCTCCGGGCTCTGAGCTGTCAGCACAGAGCCTGACATAGGGCTTGAACTCACAAACCATGACATTGTGACCTGAGCCAAAGTTGGATGCTTAACCAACTAAGCCACCCAGGTGCCCCTGTCAAATAGAATCATTTAATCCAATAAGCAAATAGAATAGTCAACAAAGATCTACCTCATTGCTAATTTTCCTCTGCTATCATCCAAGAGCATTGGAGGAAGACTATAACAAGCAAAGTGTGATGAGTTTTTTTTTTTTTTTTTTTTTTTTTTTTTTTTTTTTTTTTTTTTTTTTTTTTTTTTTTTTTTTTTTTTTTTTTTTTTTTTTTTTTTTTTTTTTCTTTTT
>NW_024080855.1:1511715-1709216 GCF_003009895.1 Hyaena hyaena
GCAGGGGAGGGTCAGAGAGAGAGGGAGTCACAGACTGAAACAGGCTCCAGGCTCTGAGCTGGCAGTCAGCACAGAGCCCGACGCGGGGCTCGAACCCACGAACCGCGAGATCATGACCTAAGCGAAAGTCGGACGCTTAACCGACTAAGCCACCCAGGCGCCCCAATGAGTTTTAAAATAGAGACAGGTAGGGGCGCCTGAGTGGCTTAGTCGGTTAAGCGTCCTACTTTCGCTTAGGTCATGATCTCGCGGTTCGTGGGTTCGAGCCCCGCGTCGGGCTCTGTGCTGACTGCCGGCTCAGAGCCTGGAGCCTGTTTCAGTCTGTGACTCCCTCTCTCTCTGACCCTCCCCTGCTCATGCTGTCTCTCTTTCTCTCTCTCCTAGAAATAAATAAAACATCAAAAAAAAATTTTTTTAAAAATAAATAAAATAAAACAGAGACAGGTAGAAGGTGATAATGAAACACAAATGAAGTGAATCTTTTTTTTTTTTTTTTACTGTTTACTTATTTATTTAGGCAGGGGGGAGAGAGAGAGAATCCCAATCAGGTTCCGCTATGCTGTCAGTGCAGAGCCCGATGGAGGGCTCAATTTCACAAACCCGTGAGATCACAACCTCAGCTGAAATCAAGAGTTTGACTCTTAACCAATTAAGCCACCCAGGCACCCTACACGAAGTGAATCTCGATGGATGACGAGGGGTACTGGAGGAAGGAAGGACACTTAGCATATATAAATTCATTTTCATAACTCCAAGCCAAATAAATACATAAGCAAATAAAATTTTAGAAATAAAATCAAAGTGACTCAGGTGGGAAAGGCATTCATTTTCTCAAATAACAGCAAATCTAGAGGTAAGGCGGCCAATGAATACATTCAAACCAGCTTCCTGCCATCTTTCCACCCATCATCTTCACTGTGGCTTGTCTTCTCAGCCAGATGCTCTTTGTGGTCCCCAGATGGCAGCCACAGCTCAGGGTATCTCTTGGTGATGCCAAAATCCAGAGGAAGAAAAGGGATGTCCCCAACTTGTGTGGCTTTAACCAGGGAGGTAATCCTTCCAAGAAGCATTCCCATCGGTCTTCCCTTCAATGAAGATTCAGCCTCCAAATCTGGGAAGGGGCTAACCTTCCCAAAAGTCGTGGCTGCTTGCAAAAGTCAACAGCACTGAGATCCTGTTGGCAAAAGGAATGGTTATAAGAAAGCAAACAACAATGTGTGCCACGGGCCTAAATATGTGTAAAAAGATGGCATTCTGGAAATGATAAGTCGTTAGGTCTGAAAACATTGGGATTTATAGGCCAGCATTTGGTGGGATCTTCTGGGTCAGGAGTCCTTAAGCTCTTAAAGACAGTAAAATATCAAATCACTTTGGGGGTTTTCATTATTTTTTTCAAATGTGGTAAACATACAAAATTTCCTTCAAAACCAAATGGTTAAAAACAAAATACGGCAATACATATGATAAAAAGAAAACTAATATAGTCAGGTATCACAACAGTGATGACATAACAGTGTATCTAATTTATATTCTGATATCTCTACGTCTTTATCATTGCAATAGTTATGATTTTTTAATTGGAAAATTCAGAGATACCCAAAAGATAAAATAACGATCATCCTTAAGCACATCACTTGGCTATAACTGCTTGATGTCAAAGTAGGGTCTTGTATACCTTTTATACAGAGCTACAGTAGTGACTCTTTTTCTTTGTTAAAATGGACTTTGAAGTCAATTTCTTCTTATAATTTTCTGACAAATTTTCTACAAAAAAAGGCAAGCTACTGCTGGTCAGTTTCTAGGAAAAAGCAACACACTGGCTTATAAATTATAGCGTACAACATACCACATTAGGAAAAAAATCAAAGCAGTATCACTGTTGTTTTGTTTCTTTTTTTTCCCTAAAGAGGTGAATTTCTGTGGACTTTCTTCTTTATGGAGCAGGCTACCTAAACCCAGATTCCAAAAGGCAAGCAACAAAGAAGCAGGGACTTCAGTGTGGTTCTTATTGGGAAGGATGGGGGAGGGGTTGTAAGAACTGGGGCCACATCTCACCCCAGGGAGATGCAGCTTTCACCATGAGGGTGGTTATGGGTCAAGGCATATGAGCCCCGCACTAAGCAAGAGATAAGGATGCTCTTGGGACACCTGGGTGGCTCAGTGGGTTAGGTATCCAACTTTGGCTCCAGTCATGATCTCACAGCTCGTGGGTTCAAGTCCCACGTTGGGCTCTGTGCTGACAGTTCAGAGCCTGGAGCCTGCTTCGGAGTCTGTGTCTTACTCTTTCTCTGCCCCTCCCCTCCTCTCCCTCTCTCTGTCTCAAAAATAAATATATTTTTTTTAACTTTTTAAGGGATAAGGATGCTCTTGCTGTAACCTTCAGGAAGGTTGTATCTGTATCATGTGCCTTCGTAGAATAACCACTACAAGGGGTCAGGAATGTGCAGATTTCTTTAATTTTTCATTTCCAACATGAAAAAGGAGATCTGACCATCTCTCCACATAGTAGCAAACTACAGCAAGACTATTCTTTTATTTTTTTTAATGTTTATTTATTTTGTGAGAGAGAGAGAGCACACACACACACACGTGTGCACACAAGCAGGTTTAGGGCAAAGAGAGAGGGAGAGAGAATCTCAAGCAGGCTCCGTACTGACAACAGTCAGCCCAGAGCAGCAGAGCCTGCCGTGGGGCTTAATCTCGCGAGCCAAGAGATTACGACCTGAGTAGAAATCAAGAGTCCAACACTTGGGGCCCCTGGGTGGCTCAGTCAGTTAGGCGTCTGACTTCGGCTCAAGTCATGATCTCTTGGTTCGTGGTTTCTGACAGCTCAGAGCCTGGAGCCTGCTTCAGATTCTGTGTCTCCCTCTCTCTCTGACCCTCCCCTGCTCATGCTGTCGCTGTCTGTCTATCTATCTGTCTCTCTCTCTCTCTCTCTCTCTCTCCCTCAGAAATAAATAAAACATTAAAAAAGAGTCAAACACTTAACCAACTGAACCACCCACCTGCTGCAAGACTGTTCTTTTAAATGTTAGGGCTGCCTAGGCGGGAATCCATTAAGAAGGTTGTGGTTTTATTTTATTTTTGAAGTCCCCTTTGTCTTTCCAGGGAACTTGATGGTTTTAATAACTAAAAGTAAAAGCCGTCAGGAGGATGTAGAGTGCCAAGGCCCTTTTGGAAGGTGAGCAGGAACCAACTTATTCAGAATCTCCGAAGCCCTGGACTTTATGCGACACCTTCCCCTGGGGGCAGGCCTATCAGCTGGAGAGGGACAGGTTGTTCAGTATCTCCACCCTTGCTCTAAGTGTATTCAACAGTGTGGGAAGCAGGGACAAAACAGACCTGGTGAGACCAATTAGAAGAGGATTTCTCAAAGTATCCTGGCAAACCAAACTCGTTTTTCTCCTGTTGCCCAGAATCTACACGGATCTGGATGCACACGGAAACCTGAAACAAGGTTCGAGAAACAGTACTGACTTTGCTTGACACACCTCACATTTTCTAATCTACTTCACTTTTTAAATGGTGAAACTGCATCACCCACCTCAATGGACGTCATGACCCCTGAGTAAGTCACAACTGGCAGTTCTAGAAACTGTGACTTAGGAAGTTGCGGGGACCCTCCGGAGGGGAAGTAATAGGATCTAGGGGAGCAGAAAGCTGGACTGTAGGAAGTAGAAGAATTTCAGATGGGTTTAAGAGAAGACAGAAGGACTCAAAGGAATTAGAGATAATGCCCAGAGTTTGGGCTTGAGCGATGGGTAGATAAAGGGATCATTTGCAGAGATGGGTAATGTTGACTGCAAGACTTATTATGAGGGTCAAGATAAGGAGCATTTGAGAAATGGCCTGTGTGGGGGTAAATACAAATGCATCCCTGAATTTGAGGCACAGCAGAGAAAAACGATCTAGGGACCACATTACATAACTCCAAAGAGCGTTCAAGTTTTACTCAAAGAGGGAGTAAAATGGTGGAGACGGAAAAAAGGAAATCATTCATGGGGGAGGAGGAGGGGACTATGAGCCTGGAAATTCTACTTAGAAAAGACGGTCAGGCTCTAATTCCTAGGGAAAAGCTCAGATCAAAGACTCACCTGGTGCTCCGCTACTGGGGTTATCAGAACTTTGGTCAGGCTGAGAATAGGGTAAGTATAGCCTGCGGCTTTTCAGTTAGCAAACCCGTGGGCAGGGGTTTGCTTCTCCACGTACCAAGTTGGCAGCAAATTTAGAATTCTCCATCACCAGTTCAGAAACATAACAGGCGTTTCTTACACACTTCTTATAAAAATGGAAATCCATTAACTTCATTCTTCTTGCACGCTCTCTGACAGCATCGGGTCAAAGGGACTTTTTTCCTTCCTCTTTTCATGGCGTCCCCAGTCTCAATCCTTCTCCTTCTAAATCCTTTATTTTACAAAACAATAGGTTGTGGTGGAAGCCTGTTGCTCGTTGAAGATTTAGAACAATAGGTGTTTCTGAGCCGGGTTTATTGAAATGGTCTTGTCGGTGTCCTGGGGGAGATTGTAAATGAGATGTCAACAGGAGTTCTTTTGTGCGAGTGGCATTCAGCCTGAAAGAGAGGAATTTCCTTACTGTGCTAGTATTTAAAGTAGATTTGTTGCTGCTTTGGCTAAAACTTTTTATCCAACTCCCGGAGCTAACAGCACTGAATGAGTCACTCGGTGTGATTGTGACTTCCTTCCCTCCTTAGCAAAGCACTGACTCTGTCATTTACATTTAGAAAGGAAGACTCCTAAGAAGATTTCTTGGATTTTCCTCAGCTTGAGCCTCTTTTTCAGACCATCACGTGGCCCTGGGCTGTCAGCAATCCTGACCCCCAGGAGAGGGAAGCCTGGCCGGGCTGTTTTTCTCACTCCCAGGAAAACTGGCTGTTTTGCTTGCTTGCTTTTAAAATCCAAGAAGAGACAGTTTCCTGCCTTAAGCCTTTTCCTTTCTCCCTCCCTCCCTTTTTGTGGGGGGAGGCAGGAGGGGGGTAAATGACAGGCAATTTCAGTTTACTATAATTACCACTGAGGTTTGACTAACTCTACCCTTAGAAGATAAGGCAACCGTTTTATTACCTCTCAGCCAGGTGCCTGAGGGTGACAAGCCTGGCCTTTATCTGGAGACCTGACAAGGTCTCAGCAACTGCAAATGGGCTGAATCTTTGAGCAGAGGCCATCCAAATGCTTCCCTTCTTGGTGATCCATTTCCCTTCTCTTGACTGGTAGTTACTTTTGATCTGAACACTATCACTGGTTTCCCCTCGTCTTTCCGCATTCCTGCACCTTAGCAGTCATATTGCTGTATCCTAATTACCAACAGTGTAAATGACAAGCCTCCGCCCCAGTCATACAACACACCGACTCTTTCAACCTCCTCTGGCTTGGGAGATTCACAGTGGGTACAGTTGCTTTTTCAAAGGGTTTATACTCGATCAAATCTTTCACCTAGGGCAGTAGAAATCCAAAATAATCAAATTGTTTTGCCTTTACTTCCTCTGGTTCCTTTTGAGAAGTAAAATGGTATCCCACATCATGGGGCACGACAGTGCTTGTTTTAGATGATAAAAGTTTCTAGTGCTTGATCTGTGTATTTCCGCCGTTTGCTAGCCTGCCTACCTGCCCATCGGTTTATTCTTTCATTCAAGCTCTTACACGGAATATCTCTATTATAATCTCTTGGGTTGGAAATGCAGCACAAAAATGTACATTTTGAAAACAATTTTCAAACTGTGTGGACTAGGTAGGGCTTCGGGGAGTGAAGGGTGCCTTTGCAGATCCACTTTTCAGCGAATATCCTAAGTTGTAGCCAATAAGCACGGTCCCCAGCCTGGACACCAGCACAGAGCCACCACCCTCCCGTCAGCACAAATTACAGTGGGTCAAGGAGAAGAATGTTGGTTTTACTTATTTTGCTGCATAGGAACTACCGCTTGAGGGCAGGGGATGAGAATGGGGAAGAAAATGATGGAAAAGATGAGCAAAAACACATCCACACCATCCTGCAGATATGAAGTGTTTACCTACAAGAACACATCAGGCTTTTCCATTCTGGGCTTTAGGTAGACAGCATCCCACCTTGTGGGGAAAGGCTGCTTGAAAGCCCCTCCTGACACCTCTACTACCACTTTCACAAAGCTCAAGACAGAGTACACAGTGTGTGAAACCAGTGAACACCCAGAACTCCAACACCGGCCATGGGAAGAGACACAATGTCAGAAGTATCATCAAACCTGATCTTGGATTTCTCTTTTCTACCTACACTGCCGAGCCCACCACCACCCCTCAGCACCTATGGGCTCTCCTCTTTGTAGGCTCAAGGCAGGGCCCGGGATGCCTCTGAAGGAGGAAGTCCCCAACTGGGGCGCTTACTGTCAAAGGAGCAGGTAAACATCATCCCTTCAGGGGCGCCCGGGTGGCTCAGCCGGTTAAGCGTTAGGCTCAGGTCATGACTGCACAGTTTGTGGGTTCAAGCCCCACATCGGGCTCTTCCCTGACAGCATGAAGCCGCTTGGGATTCTCTCTCTCCCTCTCTCTCTCTGCCTTTCTCCCACTTGTTCTCTCTCAAAATAAACAAACTTAAAAATTCTTTAAATAAGAAAAAAAATTAAAAACATCATCCTTCATCTGCCGTTCATCATCTGCATTCCAAAATCTGACCTTGGAAGTACTTGCACTGTGACTGTTCTATCCCTTCCCGCAGACCAACAGGTTAGAGCACGTGATTAAGAGGTGCTGCCCTAGCCCCCTGGGGGTGTGTCCACTATATTAGCGTCCCACAATCCAAAAGTTCTCAGTTCCAAGTACATGCAACCAAGGGATCCAGATAAGGGCTTTTAGATACAGATGGTGTTCTCATAAGGGTTCAAAGAAAAATCTGAAAGACAAAACCGTAAGGCACCTCTTTCAAATCCAAGTAGATGGGAGGAACTCAGGTCCTGATGGGACTCGACCCTGGAGAACATGGACAACCCACACTCTCCAGCCTCCTCGTCACTTCTGGAACTGGGATTCCAGGTACAGCGCCTGTCCCAGCGTTCATCCATGTGAACAGGATGATGGTGGGGACAGGCAGAGTAAATTGATGCAGATTTTAGTGAGGGCCTCATCAGTTTCCTGGGTTGTTTTTATGTCATGTTTTCCAAATGACAAAAACCCACTGCAAAGAAGAATTTTTAATGCAGCTTTTAAATGGCCCTTGACCTATGGACCGTGAAGGCTAACTGGGGGACCGAACTCCTGTCTGAAGCACGGTGTGTGCAGAGAGCTCTGGAGACACCTGGACAGGTTCTCTGGATCTGTGTCCTCATCTGTCTGGGACCCAGTTGGATAATGAAGTGTCATTTTAAGCACCGATTTGGTTATTTGAGACTCAGTGGCGGGATGGTATCCTTCCTGGGCGGAGTGGGCTGGTGCAAAAACGGTGTTCTACAGATTAACCCACTTTTCCTGTTTTCCCTTTGAAAAGGGGGGTTTCAGGGAGGAAGGAGGAATGGAGAAGGATGAATAATTAACTGCCTAACGACACACACCAGGGCGCCCTGTGGCCTCCCACATGCCCTGCTCTCCAGGCCCAGGTAATTATTCCTCATCATGCTGAAACCAACAGGAAGGAATGGTGGATGCATTTTCTTTCTTCTCCACTTCCCCACACATCCTGTTTTCCCGGGTTTGGGGATTTGAGCTCGCCTAGTGCAAAAACCTCTATTCCAGGCCAAGCCCTCCCTCCGGACCCTCCGTCCATAGGGCAGCAGAAGCGGGCGGCTCTGACAGGGCTGCCCTTTCTCAAAGCCCAGAGAGGTGGACAGTGAGCAGAGGTTACCAGCAAATCCAGCTGGAAGTTTCAGCCAGGACTTCACCTGACTGGACTCGTGACCTATGCTGATTTGTACACACGCCACTCTCTCTGCACAGCCATCTCACTTTCTCAAGGGGCTCAAGTTGGCCATGCATGCCCGATACCCAGCTCCCATCTACCGTCAGCTACTCCACACAGATCCCGGGGTTAGGTAGGCTTGAGTGCTCCTTTGTTTACCAGACACACAACGACATGGCAGGAGAGTCCTGTTTGGTTGTGTGATTCCATTCCAGATTTTTTCCTTGTATTCCAGGCTCCAGGTCCCATTGGGCAGTTGATACTAATTCTCATGAAATAAGACCAGGAGGTAAAGAAAGTTCTTGGCTCTCAGATGCCCATCTTGTGCAAGCAGAGAGTAGCAGAATAAGAAGGCAAAGAAAGGCGGCTGCACAGGACAAGGGCAGTTAGCATCGTTGGCCTCTCATGTGGCCATTTGCTGAGGGCCCAAGGCCAAAGCCAAACAGAAGATGGAGGAATCTAGGCAAATACTCCACAGAAGCAACTGCTCTCGGCTAATATTAGGTTGGGCTTTTGCATCCTAGCTCATGGCAAAGGCCGGCCGCTCACAATTGCACTCGGCCAGCACTTGGCCAATGCCAAACAGAGGTGGCCATTGGCGACAGGAGATTTTACTGCAATATCCAAGGTCACAGAGGATGGCTTTGCCGAGTATTCATTTTACTTCTACCCCAGTGACCTCCCTCTTCTATTAGTCCCTTCCTCTTTTTCTCCAGGAGGGATCTTCTCATCCCTGTTCTTTCCTTCATGTACTAAGTACTTCACCACGGTGCTACTGTGTGCCACACAGGCCCCGAGCGCCGCGGTCATCGTGAATAAAACAGACAACGATGCTGAGCAGGTGGTTCTTACACCCTCAACTAATTCTTTTCTCAATCTGGTCAGAAAAAAAAAAAAATCACCTAACAGGATATAGTCAAGTATGGCTGAGAAATGACATCTGACGAAAAATGAAATCTAGTTGAAGAGAAACTTAAAAGACACATTTCCTTCCCCCTCCTGGGAAGGCACCATCCTTACCCCAGGCCTTGTAGGCAGGCCGTCCTTTTCAGCAAGACCTGGTCTGCACTAACCTGAGGACTTGGTGGACCAGCTGCCCAAACAGGAAACCTTATATAATTCTGTAACCCTGACCTTGAGCCCTGAATCTTCCCCTCCTGTAAACAATCCATTCAATCCAGGAAAACCTGCAGATTGGCTGGGACAGATTTTGCAAAACACACACAATGTGACAAACATCGAAAAAAATCCCTGACTCCTACAGGAAGTGATACATCTGATTCAATGGTAGAAATCAGTTCATAAAGTGATGGAACAAATGGAAATTTAATCCTAACACATGAAACTGCCAGGACAGTCACTTATGTACGTAGATGACTCAACAGCACCTGTTGGAAAGACCGGGAAAATGAGCCGTGAAATCCTGATCACATTCCCTTCTGGAGGCAATGGCCCTGCCTTGCAAATTAGTAAGCCCAGTGTTCTCAACATCCTGACTTCAACATTTGTGCCTCATTCTTAAGAAGGCCATGACTCACCGTGGCTACTGGTCAAATGATTCTTACTCAGACCCGTGGGCTTTAATCTTTAGTATTAAATGGTCTAGGCAAATACTAGCCAAATGTCTGTCTACTTTCAAGATGTTTCTTTGAAATGATTGATTTCAGGCAACAACTGGTTTTCCATATGGTAACCCTCAATTTCTAATATTATTTAACTTGTTGCCAAGCTTCATTAAAAGTCCACATTAGAAGTTTTAGACCTCAGTCCCTGGACCTGGGCCTTCTAAAATGACTTTCCTCCAAACATCATTTAACTTCCTTTAATTTAGTTAATTAATGGAACTTTCTGAAGAGCACAGTTACTTTGATCTGAACCTCTTGCTTTAGTTTCCAGTGAACATTTCCAGGGAGGGAGAGAGAACGGATACCCTGCAACTGGCTGGGGCTAACAGCGGCTCGCAACTGTGGCCAGTCCTCCAAATCAGAGACATCAGAAGGGGGAGTGAGTACTTGAGAGGAAGAAGGCTGGTTAAAAATAATGCCCTCGGCATTTCTGTGGGTGTTTGCCCCACACAGAGATAAAACAGCAAAACTGGTACTGCAAGCCATGGGCTGGGCCTGCAGCCTGGAAATCCTAAATAAAACTTGCAAGTAGACGAAGTGGAAGCCAGAGAGGAGAATGAGAAACGCTTCTACCCAAGAGAACGTTTTCTGCGTACAACTTACAAAGTTAGATAAAAATTAAACACAGAAAATGCAACTCCTACCCAGCAGGAATCCTCGGTTTCTTGGCTATTACTCCTTGCTGCCATCCACCTAACCAAATGGCTAGGGCGGTTCTTGCTTGCCTTTCAACTTGCCACCATAAAAAAAATGTTACCCTAGCTCCCGTTCCAAACAAAACAAAACCCACGACCTGAACCCGGAGATCTTAGCCGCAGCGAGGGGAAAGTTTTTGTGAAGGCGACCAGTTCAAAAGCAAGAGACATTCTGAATCGTGACCAACACGCTTTATGTTTTTTTGGAAGGCAAGACTAGCAAAAAAAAAAAAAAAAAAAGTCCACCCCTTTCCACAGCGGGACTTACCTTGGAGCCGAGCCGCGGAGTTCAAAGTACATCGCTGATGTTCCGAGCTTGGCCACAAGGCGGCACTCGAGAGAGTACGGCTGCCTGCAAGCAATACCTTTTTCTCAGACTCTTGGCTGGGGGGCTGGGGATTTGGGGTGTGGGGCGGGGTATGGAGGTGGTGGTGGGGGAGATGCAGCTGGCTTTAAAAAAATATATCCATCTGTTCTCTGAAATTATGCCACTTGCCATTTTACAAGGCAAAGGTTGCCGCGTTACCTGTTGCCAGGTTCCTGGGAGTGCTTGGGGAAAATGTGGGCGAGAAAGGTACAGAACAAAGTCCTCCAGCTTGGTGCCTTTCAAGCTCTTTGGACCGGGCTGGCGCTGACATTTGGAGAGCAGCTGCCGTGGATTGCCTGAGCATTGTTTGGTTGTAGTTCTAACAGAGGAGTGGCTGCCTGTTACATCATTTCCAGGCATGAAGTGCCTGGGGCTTTTTTTTTTTTTTTTTCTTTTTTAATGACTAACTCTGATCCCTCCCTCCCTGGATTTTGGTACAGTACATGCTCTGTGCGCAACAGGCTCACCTCAGGAAGCCCGAGTTTTGTAGCAACTTGTTAAAATAACTTGGGTGCCTCTTAGAAAGAAAAAAAAAAAAGTTGTGACTTTTGAAACAAACCTTTCCATTCTTCCTCCTGAGAACAATGTTGTGTTTGATTAGCAGCGGAGCGCAGATCTGTTCTCCCGCAAGAGCCGGGCTGCTATCGGATGAATAGATCTCCAAGCCAGACATGCCGAGGCTTGGGGCATTTGTCTGGCATTAGGAAGTGTCTGGAATACTAGCAACTACCAACTGGCAAGTCTTATGACTAAAGAGTTATTACAGCACCCCTCCCTCTCTGTCCACATTCCCTGCGGTTCCCTTGCTGGATGGCTTTGGTGGCGACCGTTCTCGCAGCCGCGTCCCGCCGGCCAACACTAACCCGGAGAGAAGGCGAGAAGCGGGGTGCCTCTCGGCGGGAGGCCGGCGCTGCAGGGACCGCTGACCACCGCACGCTGGGTGGCCTGGAGATGTTCGGCTGTAAATATTTTGAAACAGGGGAGCGATTTTTCCGTGTGTATTTTGTTTTGAGAAGTTCCTCCCTTTTTGCAGTATTTTGAAAGACGCAGCTGAAGCAGCCCTTGTTGACCACTCCGAGTCCGTTCATTCTCCACACCTTTGTCAGGTTCCCACAGGGTGACACTACTGTGTTGGGGGCCCTTTGCGGGCACTTTCTCCGGGGAAGAATTATGCTTTATGGACAAGGTGGCTTTTTAAAGTTTTTTAATTTATTGGGGCGGGGGGCGAGAGGGAAGGGAGACAGAGAGAATCCCAAGCTGTCAGCACAGAGCCCAAGGTGGCAGTGGGGGGTACAAGAGGGGCCTGGATCCCACAGACTTTGAGATCATGACCTGAGCGGAAATCAAGAGTAGGTGGGTAGGGGACTCAGCCACCCAGGAGCCCCATGGACAAGGTGTTTAATGGGAGGTTCAATGGGTGGATGAATACAAGTGGTTTGGCTGAGGGACCTCTGAGTTATGCTAACTCCACTATTAGTAGTGTATGAATTAGGCACTTCAGTTACATGCCCTGAGCCTCAGTCTTACCATCAAGCGAATGGGGATAGCAAGAGCTTCCTGTGACATGAGACCATGTCTATTAAATTCTTAGCACAGTGTGAAACAGTGTAAGGATTCACGTTCTGGTGATTTGGTTGATCTAATGGCACATCAAAAGTCTGGACTATGGGGCACCTGGTGGCTCAGTCAGGGAAGCCTGCGGATTCTTGATTTCTGCTAAGGTCGGGATCTCTCGGTTGTTGGGATGAAGCCCCCTGCCCAGCTCTGCACTGACAGCTGGGAGCCTGCTTGGGATTCTCTATCCCTCTCTCTCTCCCCCCTCACTTTCTACTCCTCCCCCACTCACATACGTGCACGCTGTCTCTCAAAATAAATAAATAAAAATAAAGGGTCTGGACTAAAGGAGCACCTGGCAGACTCAGCTGGTAGAGCACATGACTCTTGATCTTGGGGTGGTGACTTCAAGCCCCCAGGTTGGGTGTAGAGCTAACTTAAAAAAAAAGTCTGGATTAATGTCCCTTCTTAATCATCTTTGTTTCCACTGTGTTTGTGCTTTTATTCTATGAAGGACTCAAGCCAGACACTGGTTTGTTTGGCACTGGGAGGGGGATCCAGCCCATATAGCCTATCACTGTGGGGAGCACCACCTCCAATTCCTTGGTGGCTCAGCACTTCTGGGCCTATTTGATGTGAAGCAGCAGGCACAGATTTCTCTTAGTAGCAGCTTTGCCCTCATCTGTGCCAAAATGCATTCCCAGGATGCCAGAACATTCGTCATTGCTACCAAACAGCCTTGTTGGTAACTCTCCCTGACCTCCTCTCTTGGCTTCACTTCACTCTCAATGGGCCTCTACTTCTCAAGTTCTTTTCTAGCTTTTATTACTATTCATAAAAATCACAGGAGCTCCAGTTTGAAAGAAATCTTGCCATCTACCTCAGGCCCCCAACAGATGGTGATACAACTTTTAATTTATCTAAATATTATTTTTTAAGTTTACTTTTTTTTTAGTAATGTCTATACCCAACATGTGTCTTGAACTCAGACCCCAAAAGTCAAGAGTTGTATGCTCTATCCCACTGAGCCAGCCAGGCGCCCCAGATGGTTGTACAGTTTTGATAACTTCCCAGCCAAAAGATGAACTGGTCTGCACTAAATACCTCCAGAGACCAAGAGCTCGCTATCCAGGAAGGTTTCCATATACCAACCACCTTTGGACAACTGCTAGCTCCAGAATTATTCTTAGTGCCTCTCTGAGCTCTTACCTTTGTGGTTTCTCATGGGGTCTCATAGAACTTGTCCATCCCAACTTCTACACAAGAGCCTTCAAGATCATCGGAAATTCTTCTGTCTTACTTCTCTTGCAAACTAAACATCTTCTTCCCTTAATCCACTCTTCATAAGATACGGCTTTTCTTTCCTCAGAGCACTCTGCAATTTCCCCTTAAAGAGAAGAGCCCAGAATGAAATGCAGCACAACTATTCTTCCATTGTTCTAGATGTCACACTTGTACTCATACACCCCCTCTTCGAAACAGACGGCTGACCTGATACTAAAACCACAATCTTGTATTTGTGCAGTCGTCCCCTTATGTCCTAAGTTTACATCCTTCCACATTCCTTTTTTTCTTTTGGCCTCTTCATGTCATTCTGCATTCTAAAATAGCCTGTAGTTTCCACATTATTTCCCTAATATGTTCTTAATCCCACACACACCACCTCTACCCTGTCCACTGGATGTACAAATGTTCTCTGTCAGTGCTTCTCAAACTATTGCTCGTGATGGACTAGTTTGTTTGTTTGATGTCCAATCTGTTACAGATCAATATTTTGGTTAAAATGCAACAAAATAAATCACTGGGAAAAGGAAATTTAAAAAAATGGGGCACCCCAAAACAAGCCACCATCTTTTTTTTTGTTAGAGTCAACCCATGAGATAGTCTTTAGGATTGCTGTATAAGTTTGTAAAAGTGAATTTTCACGGCGTATCTCACTATAAATTCATCGAGTAGTTTGTGAATTGACACCTGTCTGTGGGCCACACTTTGAATAGTGCCACTCTATGCACACAGGTGTGTCAGAAATGCTTAACAACTGGCTCCCTAAAGCAGGGGTAGTATTTCCTAATTTCCATTGTGTAAACATTCACACCAAAGTTTCAAGCTATAAATGAAATGTCATTAAACACAGACTTGGGAAGAGATTTGCACAATTATCTATCAAGCTGATAAAAGCCAGGTCCAGCCCACCTCCCGTCCACCCCCCACCCCCGAGAGTGTTAAACCCATTTGATTTTTGTTTAATCTCCTTTTGAGGGCTTAGTAAACTGTGGTTGGCTGGACCAAATCACCCAAATCCAAAAACCTTTGCCCTCAACAGAAACTAGACTGTAGGTTGAGGCAGACCTCTCTTTGGTGGTCTTCAGCTCAGTAAGAGCAGACCATCTGATACAACTGAGCAAATCCAAGATTGCTTTGACCGTGACTTCTGTGTAGAAGCCTGCCACTACTGAGGGCAGCTAGCTTTGTGGTTAATAACATCTTAGAATAACTTGTTTATTCATCAAAAAGATATCATGGAGCGCCTGGGTGGCTCAAGTCCATTAGGCGTCAGACTTCAGCTCAGGTCACAATATCTGTTTGTGGGTTTGAGCCCTGCAGCAGGCTCTGTGCTGACAGCTCAGAGCTTGCAGTCTGCTTCGGATTCTGTGTCTCCCTCTCTGCCCTCTCCCACTCGTTCTCTCTCTCTCAAAAATAAATAGACATTTTAAAAAAGGTATCTTTTGACTAGTGTACAACTTTATGTATATGTATACTTTGGAATTCTTTTGTTGTCCTTTTGTGATTTTATCTGTAGTTCCCAGGAGCTTATTATAGTATTTGAAAGAGTTTCTAAAATTCAGTAACCGGGAAGTGCTAAATAATTCCTCAGTGCAACTCTTTAGTGTGTGACCCATTAGCTTAGCCAGTCAGAATGTATTATTAACACCATACAAAACATAGTTTGATCTTACATCTGTTTTGTGGCCACTTGACACATGTGTGTTCTTTTTTTTTTTATTAAAAAATCTGTTTTGATGTTTATTTATTTTTGGCAGAGAGACAGAGCACAAGTGGGGAAGGGGCAGAGAGAGAGGGAGACACAGAATCTGAAGCAGGCTCTAGGCTCTGAGCTGTCAGCACAGAGCTTGATGCAAGGCTTGAACTCACACAGCATGAGATCATGGCCTGGGCCAAAGTTGGACACTCAACCGACTGAGCCACCCAGGCACCCTGACACGTGTGTGTTCTTGATCACAAAGGATAACCAGAGTGATAAGAAAGTCTAGATGTTTTTTTTTCTTCAGAAAACCTTCACTACTACAAACGAAATTATTATTGGCATGGGCCTTCCCAAGGCTTTTAACACTAGCCGTATCTTTCCATGCAAATAGAGACAATATTGAAGAAGTCAGCTAGAAGCTGAAATAGGATAGGAATTTGTTCTGCCTCTCTCTTTCTTTTTTTTAATGTCTTTTCTTTTTCTTCTTTTGCTCCTCTCTCCCCCTCCCCTTTCCTCCTCCTCCTCCAACTCCATCTCTTCTTCCTTTTCCAATAATTTCTTTTTTTTTTAATTTTTTTAAATGTTTTATTTATTTCTAGGAGAGAGAGAGAGAAAGAGACAGTGTGAGCAGGGGAGGGTCAGAGAGAGAGGGAGTCACAGACTGAAACAGGCTCCAGGCTCTGAGCTGGCAGTCAGCACAGAGCCCGATGCGGGGCTTGAACCCATGAACCGCGAGATCATGACCTAAGCAAAAGTCGGACGCTTAACCGACTAAGCCACCCAGGCACCCTCCAATAATTTCTTAACTTAATGTAAAAACCAGTCTCTGATCTGTATGCTCTGCAGTATCTTCTGGATGAAAGTGATGTCATCAAAATCTGTAGCTTCGCTCTTACTGACTCTTGTAAATGGGAGTCCTTTCACCCACTTTGAGGAGGGGTAGTAAATCATCAGGATCTAAGTAAGGGGAAAAAATAATTTTATTTGAAATGAACAAATAACATATCAGGCAAAGGAAAGCAACAATAATGATGGTTAAAATATTAACCATTTCTTTTTCTTTTTCAAGTCCCAATTGAATAAAAGGAGTACTTGCATTTTTAAATCACCATTTTGAGAATGTTGCTCTCAAACAAGAGAAAGGTTTCACTTATGGTATATAAGCCATTCATTTTCTCTGTTTTGACCAAACAAGATTTATTTACTTGTGTTTCATTTCCTTGACCCTCACCCTACTGCACCCCTCCTGGCACTGTGACTCCAGTGGATTCTAAATTATTCATGGCGGAGGCACCTGGGTGGCTCAGTTGGTTGAGCATCAGAGTTAGGCTCAGGTCATGATCTCACGCTTTGTGGGTTTGAGCCCCATGTCAGGCTCTGTGCTGACAGCTCAGAGCCTGGAGCCTGCTTCACATTCTGTGTCTCCTTCTATCTATGCTTCCCCCACTCACAATCGCGCTCTCTCTCTCTCTCAAAAATAGACATTTAAAAAATTTTTAATTATTTGTAGTGCTGAACTGTAAGAGTGGAATTAGGGGAAAAAATAATCTTAGGAGAGAAGAAAGAATGTAGAGCCCAGCCTGTAAAACCAGGAAAGAGTGATACAAGGGGAAGATGGGCATTTGGTTGTATAAGTTTCTGAAGCAGTCTCGAATGCAGAAGAATTGGGGCATGAGAAGAAAGGGGGTTGTGGGAAGTGTGAGTCGGGTCTTAGATCTTCCTTCTTCGTGGGCAGACATTGGCATTCCTTTTCAACTTCTAGTCGATAATTGATGGGTGGTGCTTCTTTGAATGTAACTCTGATAACTCTGGCAGAATTGTGCCAAGCTCCACAACAGGAAAATCTCATACTGAAGCCCCTCGAATATAACACCATAGCAAACGATTCCCATTCTCCGTTCAGCTCCCTTATTCAAGGTGGAGCAATCTCACATTCTTACCTCCTTGGGCACTGGGGCTTGGCCAGCCTATTGGGAAAGCCATGTCCCCAGGACTGTCCCTGTCCAATCTAACCCCAGTGGATGTCTAGCACTGCTGCCACTATACTGCTGGTCCCTGATGATCAAAATATTCAATTAACCCTATTGATCTGGAAGTCCCCTGCCAACAGCCACCAGATGGCACCAAATTGCAGTTGGCCCTGGGGAGTGTCCCCAAACCCTGTCACTACACTGGAAATAATGGGACGCCGTCCTTTCTATATGCCCCATATCACACTTAATCACGTCACGGCAAGATTTCTCCTGTAAATCACAGCAAATGAAATCGTACTCCACTTGGCGTGCAGTTTTCCACACTGAAAGGGGAAGCAGGGTAGCTAACAACATGCCCTGAGCAACCCCAAAGATCAGACGTTTCTTTGTTAGAATGTGGCATTTTGTTTCTTGGGAATATGAGTGGGCCGAATGTCCTGAGCATCCATTTTCAACAAAATAATGAGTTCACACTGTAAAGACTTGTCTTAGGAGAAGGAATAAATGACCCGGTTTCACTAGATTTGAACAGAGAGATTGGTTCTATCCTCCTTATGGTCATCACCCGGCTCTTGTCTTCCAAGGAAAAACTAAGACTCAGCGTCACCCTGAGGGGGTTATCCCTTGAATGTCTCCAAGAAACAGGAGGTAGCTCCTTGGCGAGGGGGGCTGGGACAGTGCAAGACACTAAATTGAGTGAGGTGAAAACTCAGCACTGCAGGCGTCTGCACACTCAGCCCCAGGCCTCCCTGGAGCCCAGGGGCAGAACCTGAGACCTGGTGGCTCTGCTCCTGGCACCGCCCCTTGCAGGTGGGCACTGTGAGCCTCCGCTGGTTGCATCACTTCTTCCCGTGCCTGAGCTAAAACCTGTGGGCATTGGGCTGGGAATTGCTGAGTTCTGTTCAAACTAAAGGATGTATCGCTCGTGCACTAAGCGTAGGTGGAAGGCTTTCCCCGCGTGAGCCTCTGGCAATTGTGCATCCTGGGTAACTGAGTGGTGGCTACATTTATATTGCTTACATCACTCCCACCTCCGGAGCATATATGATATCTTGATGTTGCATCAGGTGATCCCTAGGAAATAGCAAAATATCTCTTTTATAGCTGAGAAAGTCACTCCAAATCACAGGGCAGTGGAAGACCAGCACAGCATCATACGATCCTTCTGGTTATTGTTTCTTATAAGATGCTTCCTTTCAGGGGCCTCAGGAAACATCCTACCAATGAAAGCAAGTATTTCATTTAGTGAGATGGCCCAAGTGGCAGCTCAAACCCGAGCTGGGATTGTGTGCTCAGGAGTAGCCGATCTGCTCTAACAGTGACCATCTGCTGTGAATGGAAAACACGGTGGTAGGGGAAAGTGACAAAAACAGAATAATAATTTGAATCATTTTTTAAATTATTTTTTACTTTTCAAAGCTTTTTTTTTCTTTTGAGAGAGAGAGTCCTAAGCAGGCTCCCAGCTGTCAGTGCAGAGTCCCATGAGGGACTCCATGTCACGAACCATGAGGTTTTAACTTGAACCAAAATCAAGAGTCGGTTGCTTAACCAACTGAGCCACCCAGGCGTCCCACCTTGAATCATTTTTTAAGATAACTGAAGTCTTTAGAAAGCTTGTTAGGAATTGTTCCCTTCTGGCAGGGAATTCACTTGAAAACTTTAACATTCTTTTTGATCTGTATTTTATACATCATGCTTCACAAATACAAGGCTGAAAACCAGTGTGTAAGACGTCTTCATATAACCTCAGAGTTATAATCAGGTAGTCAGAGAGTAGACCAGAGGCTACTTCAGACAGAGCCGTGAGGAGGACCTCTACTAAATTGGACAGGTCCAGAAAGGACACCTTTCTGCAAGACTTGGGCCCCTGAGTTGATTAAGTTGCCTTGAAGGACAGAATTTTAGGGAGTAGGCTCATATAAGCCACTCCCCACACTGCACCTCTCAACACAGATTTAGAAACAAAGGAGACTATAATAGGAGAGTTTTGTGCAGTGTATTCCCTCTTGGAAGATAGTTCTGCTCAGAAACAACAACAAAAAAATTCAGAAGAGTAGTTTATATAGTGACCAGAGGAAGGAAGGAAGAAAGGAAGGGAGGGAGGGAGGGAGGGAGAAGAGGGCTGGAGGGAGGGAAGAGACAAAGACAGGAAGGGAGAGAGGGAGAGATGGGAGGGAGGGAGGAACCAAGTGCCAGGAAGCTGAGACAGCTGTGTGTGCACCACACCTCCACCCCCCTCCACCCCCCTCCACCCCCCATGCTTCCCACTGCTGTTGGGATTAGATCACACTTGCTCACAACTCTTTGCTTCCCTCCTTCCTTTTTCAGTGTTTATTATCAACCACCACAATCTTCTCCAATGGGTTTCCTTGTTTAACATTAGCTGTATTTAATATATTCCTGAGAAGGCAGCCACTATGCTGGGCTTATCGATGCATATAATTGATTATCTCTCTGGGTGTACTGTTGCCTGGGAAGATTTCTACAGATTTTATGTCGATTCATTTAATTTCCATTTCAGAAGGTTCCATTTCAGAGGTTGGTGTTTTTCAGTCTCTTTTCCCCTCAATCTTGTGGGCAGGTCACCTCACAGGAGGCCCAGATACCCTCTCTAAGCAGAGATCTTGCTGACTATCAGTGGTCTTGTTTTCATGTTCAGTGTCTCCGTGTGTTTCATGTGCCCAATTTCCAGTGGATGTTAGTTACAATACAGAAATTAAAACCCACACAGAAATCACAGTGTCTTTGTTTTCACTGTCTTCCAGTGTCATCTTGCATTACAACATATAAGAAGACACCACCTCCAGTCCCACCCAGAACTACCACGAAACCTTTCATTTCTATCACAGCCCAGAGTAGCACAGAGTCTGCCCAGGATGCCTACATGGACGGACAGGGCCAGCGAGGAGATATTATCAGCCAGTCTGGACTGAGCAACTCCACGGAGAGCCTGGACAGTATGAAGGCTCTGACAGCCGCCATCGAAGCTGCAAATGCCCAGATCCACGGCCCTGCAAGTCAACACATGAGCAACAACCCTGCCACTGTCACCACCACGACCACCATAGCCACTGTCACTACAGAGGACAGGAAGAAGGATCACTTCAAGAAAAATCGATGCCTCTCCATTGGGATCCAGGTAACAGCCTCCCTTTCTGTCCTTTGAAATAGGGACCCAAAACTCAAGAAACGTAACGCTTTTGTTTTTCCAGAAGATTTGGAAGATCTGGCCATTTTGGACGATAGAGCCATGTGTGGAACCAGAGTTTCAAATGAATGGCTCTGGAACTCCTGTTAAATGTGACTTTAAAACTAATGAAGATATTTTGTCTGTAGGCATTATTAGATTATTTTTGTTCTCTAAATCAAATGTGTGACTCAAAGCATGAGGATAATTGAACAAACACACACACACACAATCAAACACAAAGTGCCCTCAATTCCTAATGCACATTTTGAGTCTCAAAAAAGGAGCGGACATCCAAGAATGACCCAGGCTATGGGTTTGTGTTATGGTGTGTTCAACACCGTTGAGGAACCAGATGAGAACAAAAATGTGAATCACTGCTCATACATGGGGGAGTGAGGGAGAGCAAGACCAAAGTGCCTGGTCGTGTAGAAAGCGATCACTCACACCACCACATCATGAGCAAAGAATGTGCATTAGTTTCAGCATAATTGTTGGTTATTTAATCATGCATTTCAAAAACTGGTAGATAATTCGGCAGGCTTCTCAGTTCAGCCCAGTGTTTTCTGCTGTTCAAAGATAAGATCAAACCAATTCTTGTTTTTCACATCTGTTCAGCTTGGCTTACCCGGCTAGAAATTTCCTTCTCTCAATGGAGAAGAGTCATTCTTTTCTCCCTTTTTTGTTGTGCCATATCATGCAGGTGCCCTTTGAATAATAACTTCCTGACGTGATGGCCAATAAATCTATTCACAATGAACCAACTCTAAGGCACATCTAACAGCCAGGCGTGGGGTACGTTTTCACAACGATGATTTATTTCACAGTGCATTCTGTGAGTGCACTTCTAAAGGGCAATTAAATTTTGTCTAGTAGCAATGAGTCAAATGCTTTTTTTTTAAAAATATAACCTACAGGTTACCATAGCACAAGTTGCCAAGTTTCCTAAAAGAACTTGTGTCATCGGTGCATGGTACTAGAAGGCACAGCAGGAGGCACATGCCCAAAGCCAGCCTCTGCCTCCATGCCTACCCCCTAACTCCCCCTAGAAGCTAACTGCCCTCCCTACTGCCCAAAGGCAGAGGGAAGGAGTAGGGAAGAGCAGAGGCCGGTAGTCTGACGTGATGTTCCTGAGCCTATTTCCTTAACTGTCCCCCACAGGATTATTTTGAGGATTGAGTTTACAAATCCAGCTTCCTGCGGGGTACAGAATTTCAGTTTGGGACAATGGACATATTCTGGACGTGGATAACGGTGATGGTCGCACAACAATGTGAACGTATTTTATGCTGTGGGGACTGTACACTTAAAAGGGGTTAAGATGAAGAATTTCTGTTATGTATATTTTACCCAAGAGAAAAGAAAAATTGACCTTCCTCATCTGGCACATAACATGTTACTTTTCTTCTACTTCCTTAATGTTCAGTTTCTTCTTTATTTTACATCATTTCCCAGTAGATTATATATTCCTCCGGCTCAAAATTCAAAAGTTATAAAGAGGCATTCAGTGACTAGTCTCCCTGCCATTCTTATATTTTTTTAAATATTTATTTATTTTGAGATGGAGGGGAGAGGGAGAGAGGGAGAGAGGGAGCATACAAGCAGAGAGGGGCAAAGAAAGAGAGAGAGAGAATCCTAAGCAGGCTCCACACTCAGCACAGAGCCAGACACGGGGCTCAGTCTCATGACCGTGAGATCATGACTGGAGCCGAAATCAAGAATCAGACACTTAACTAACTGAGCCAGCCAGGCGCCCCCCCACCCCCTGCCCATTCTTATTTAATAGCCCATCAGTTCTCTTTGCAGCAAGAAATTAATATAACCAATATTTCCATCTCCATTCAGACCTATTTTGTACATATTCAAGCAAACATATATTTTAATTTGTTCCCCTTTTTTACCCAGATGTTAGTATATATCTCCCACTATTATATAGCTTGCCATTTTGCACTTAATGATATCATATTTTAAAGATAATTATTAGGGTACCTGGCTAGTTCAGTTGGTAGAGCACATGATTCTCGATCACAGGGTTGTGAGTTCAAGCCCCATGTTGGGTGTGGAGATTATTTAAAAATAAAATCTTAAAAAAAAAAAAAGATAATTGTCAGTCTTGCCGTTCATTTTACTTAAAAGCTTCTATCTATCTTAATCACCTCCCAGGTCTGCCTGTTGGTCTCAGAGGTTTTTCTCCAAATGATCTTACTCAGAATAAAGCATTCATATACATGAAGTCCACCATATATTATTGTTATTTTCACCTTTTAAGATGGAATTACTCTGAAATCCACATATAATGTTGGGGAGAAGAGTTTTGTCTCAGATACCATCTTGCTTCTTTAATATCTAAATATTTTAGTGAGTGAAAAAATTGCTCTAACTCTTCCTCCAATCACTGTTCACTACTGCAGAAATTATATGGAAATACTGAGTACCTTATGTGGCTGTCTCATTTACCCCCACAACAACCCTGTGGTGTAAGTGGTACTATCATCTCTATCCTATACATGAGGACACAGAGAGGTTGAGTAACTTGCTCAAGGCCACACATCTTATATTGACAGAGCCTACATTGTATCTTGATGTTTACTGTGACCATGCTATACTACTTCTTTGATGGAGAATAGTAAAGAAGTAAAAATTCAAGATGTAAATAGTCATCAAATTTCATTACAATTTTATCTAAGTTAAATCCTAACCCCCAAAATATAGAACACCAGGATCTTGGACTCTTTCCCACCATTTACCTCTGTAGGGTCAGAGTTTCCAAACCTTTCTCAACATTTTGAATTTAATCCATGCCTAATACTTAATATTAAAATACTTACTTTGCAACCTATGTGAGTTTAGGCCAATTACATTATATTGCCAGTTTCCTCATCTGGAAATTGGCAATAACAGTCACTATTCACAGGGTACTTTATAGAATGTAGTAAAAATGGACTGATATAATATATGCAAGGCTCTAAGTGTAGTGCTCCCAACAAATATTAGATTTAGTTGTTATTATTAATCTTACTTTTCTTAAAATCATAAAAGCCAAATATACTGAAATTTTATCATCTGCCAAGGGCTTCCTTATTTTTTTCAGGATAGAGATGTAATTACTGTGCAATTTCTTTAAACATTTTGAAAGTCACTTCATAAATTTAAGTGGACTACCCTAGGTACCCTGTAAGAATGGTGACATTTGTCCATTTGGGGATCTAAGGGCATCAAAATCGCTAAGATAAATGTACGTACAATGACTAATGTTTAGAAGATGACAACACTTTGGTACAAAGCAGCTGTAGGTTTAGATAGGTAGGGTGGGGCTGGAGAACAGGGTACAATGCCCTCCATTCTCATCCTTGAGAGCCTGCATCCTTTCTTTCTCTCTTTCTCTCTGCCTTGAGGATCTTGGTTCCTACAGGAAGTACCTATCAGGCATCTTCGCGAAGAGTTCCATTGGGTAATTTTGCTACTACCCCATGTAGTAAAGCTGCAACATCCTACTTAGGCTGACACTCTCTGCATTTTTCATTTACATCAGTGTAGCCACGTGGAGCTGGTTAGAATCCCGTTCCAGAAAACAGAAACCATGCATGCTCAATTATCAAACAGAGGCAGTTTGATATACAATGTTGGTTCTGCACGTACGGGAAGGCTGAGAGAGCAATGAGGGGATGCACTAAGCAGTTACCAGTGCTGGAACTAGGAGAGTAAAAAGGGAAAGGAGCTCAGGGGAGAGTGCCCACTAGAGCCAGCCTCAGGCCATTGAGGCAGGTGTGGTCAGCTGGTGCTGGGACGTCCCAGGGAGCAGTGCTCTGGTGCATGGGTCAGAGGGGCTGGAAGCTGGGCACTCAGGCTGGAGCACTGCCCACAGGAGGTGGAAATAGGAAGAAAGTCCCTTCCCTCCTCCCACCTTCAGTTGTTAGAATCTAACTTGAAGCTGGCCAGCACAGAAGCCTGGGAAATGTAGTTTGCAGATTCCTGGCCCCAGTGCCACAAAGCAGAGGGGTACAGAATATGGTACAGGAGCTGCTGGACAGTAAGTAAGTTACCAGAAAAAGGCACTTTACTTTGTCAAATAAATAAATCAACCAACCAACCAACCATGAGAGTATGTTTTATAAAGCTTAAGATGAGTAGGATGGATTTGTGGTCTTGGTTCCCCTGCTGTTCAAAATATGATTCTAGAATATCTTGAAGTACATATCTTTTTATAATATGGCTCCAAAACTCAAGTCAATTGCTTGATCTGGTGTTTTTTCTGGTGGTCTAGTGCTGGGCAGATGGGAAGGGGGTAACTGGTAGCTTCAGATTTAGAACAAAGTTGTATATCTTCTAAAAAGTCAAGAGTAATTTTTTTTCCTTCAAATTAAAAAATAACTAATATATGCATATGGTGTTGTAAAGGATTCATTAAGTATGAAAGTATATAGATCTAAATATTTTGTATTTTAAAAAAATTTTTAACATTTATTTATTGTTGAGAGACAGAGAGACAGAGCACAAGCAGGGGAGGGAGAGAGAGGGAGACAGAATCCGAAGCAGGCTCCAGGCTCTGAGCTGTCAGCATAGAGCCCAATGTGGGGAATAACCCCACACATGAACCATGATATCATGACCTGAGCTGAAGTCAGACACCTAACCTACAGAGCCACCCAGGTGCCCCATGTACTTCTTTTTACTTCTGACTCCTACTCCCTTCCCCAAAGGCAGCTATTAGTAGCATCTTTTAGTCTCTCAAGAGTAATCTTCAGCTACAGATGAGTTTCACATAGTAGCTTTAGACTTACCCCCTCCCCATCCAGGTGTTAGGTTGTGACTTCCCTCCATGATCATTTAACTTATGTTGTAAAACAAGCTAAAAGAGTTTTAAGCTTAATCTTCACATTACATAACAAGTGATGGTTTTCTCATTCTCTGAATTAAAAATAAAAGAAAATTTGGTTATTTGAGATTGCGCTCCTAAGATTTACTTACTTATTTCCTGTAATGTCTGTCCAAGTAGATAGAGATACGTGTTATGCCCCATGTAAAGAGGTGAGTCCAACTGTCAGGCTGAGTGAACTATTTCAGAATGATAGAAACCAAGTGAGGTGTTACTGTTAATTAAAAGAGGTCCTTGAGAAATAAGGAGGTCACATCGTTTTTGATTCATAATCACTGGATTCACAACAATAAAGGAAAAGCTGTGCGGATAGTATTGATAATGAGTCTCTCCTTGACCAGACTGTAGTCAGGCTGCTCTGAATTCTCCTTGACTTTCATACTTGTGTGTCCATCTTTGCATCGCCCCATTTTAGTGAGAATCCTGCTTAGTTTATCCCCCAGATATCTGATCATGTTCCATCCTCTGTCACCCTCCAGCTGATGTCTGATCAACCCAGCCTGCCTTCATCAAGGAACCTGTGAGATCTTCTCTTATCCCTGAGGTTTCCACCCACTCTCTATAACTTTCTACCCACTGACAGCCCCTGACCCTGCTTCTTGGCTATAAATCCCACTTTTTCTTGTTGCATCGGAGTTGAGCTCCTTCTCTCTCACCGCCCCTTCAAATCCTGCTGTGGTCCCTCTGCTGATCACAGCATGAAGAAAGTGTACCTTGTCATTCCTTAACAAGTTTCATGCATAGTTTTGTCCTTAACCATACTCAGCATATTCAGACTTTGTAAACTTTATTTTGATGTCTTTGAAATCAGAATCAATGCATATGCAGGAAGAAACTTTTAGGGAGACATAGCTCAAGTTAAAAATTCCAGAGATAATATTAAGGATTCCAAATAGAAGAGATATTATAGTCATGATTCCCAACTATAATGTATTAAAACTAAAATGAACACTAGGTAGATTTAAAAAAAAGCTAACCATTTGAAAGTATTAAAAAAATGTTCTAGGGGTGCCTGGGTGGCTTAGTCGGTTAAGCGTCCGACTTTCGCTTAGGTCATGATCTCGTGGTTCGTGGGTTCGAGCCCCGCGTCGGGCTCTGCGCTGACTGCCAGCTCAGAGCCTGGAGCCTGTTTCAGTCTGTGACTCCCTCTCTCTCTGACCCTCCCCTGCTCATGCTGTCTCTCTCTCTCTCTCTCTCCTAGAAATAAATAAAACATTTAAAATAAATAAATAAATAAAAATAAAAAAAATAAAAATAAAAAAATGTTCTAAATAACATTTGGTTGGAGGAGGAAATTCGAGACTGTTGTGAAATGAATGATGAGAATCCTATAAATCATCACCATGGGCTGTGGCCATAGCTGTGATCTCAGTAGAATCCATAGCCCTAAGTTCTTTCATAGTTAAGCAAGAAATATTGCAATATAAAGAAAACATTCAAATCTCAAAACTAGAAAAGAACAATAAATTAGAAGGAATTATTAATGATTAAAGTACAGATAAATGCATTGGAAGACAGAACAGCAACAGCAATAATAGCTAAAGTCAGATTGATACAAAATTGGTTCTTTGGAAAAAATAATAAGTCTGACTGAGAGGGATAATAAAAATTAACAATATTAGAAATGAGAAAGCCTAGTTACTTATTTATTTATTTAACTGTTTATTTATTTTGAAGGAGAAAAAGAGTGTGAACAGGGGAGGGGGCAGAGAGAGAGGGAGACAGAATCTGATTCTGAGCTATAAGCATGGAGCCTGATGCGGGGCTCGAACTCATGAGCCCTGAGATTATCACCTGAGCTGAATTCAGATGCCCAACTGACTGAGCCACCCAGGCACCCTGAAAAAGCCTTTTTAGAAAAAGTTTTAGGGGTGCATGGGTGGTTCAGTTGGTTACGTGTCCAACTTCAGCTTAGGTCATGATCTCAAGGTTTATGGGTTCAAGCCCTGTGTAGGACTCTGTGCTGACAGCTCGGAGCCTTGAGCCTGCTTCGGATTCTGTGTCTCCCTCTCTTTCTGCCCCTCCCCTATTGGCACTCTATCTCTCTCTTTCAAAATTAAACATTAAAAAAATTTTTTAAAGAAAAGAAACCGTTTTAAAAAACCATAAAAAAATTCTTCTGTCCATTTTAGGGTGGTAAATTTTAAGGTCAAAATAAAATAGACATACATGTAAATTAGTAATACTAATGTAAGAGGAAGAATAAAACCTGGGAAAAGAAATCTAATAACCATAGAATATATTGTCAAGTAAAGTAAAAAATATACTTCCCTGAAATGGTACACAATAGAGTAAATTCACAGAAAATTCCCAACATTCAAGAAGCAAGTAATTCTTGTTTTATTTAAAGTATTTAAGGGGTGCCTGGGTGGCTCATTCGGTTAAGCATCCGACTTCGGCTCAGGTCATGATCTCATGGTTTGTGGGTTCGAGCCCCGTGTCGGGCTCTGTGCTGACAGCTAGCTCAGAGCCTGGAGCCTGTTTCAGATTCTGTGTCTCCCTTTCTCTCTGACCAGCCCCTGCTTATGCTGTCTCTCTCTCAGAAATAAAACATTAAAAAAATTTTTTTAATAAATAAAGTATTTAATAATAGTGGCACCTGGATGTCTCAGTAAGTTAAGTGTCTGACTCTTGATTTCAGCTCAGGTCATGATTTCACGGTTTGTGATTTTGAGCCCCAGTTGTGCTGTCAGCACAGATCCTGCTTAGGATTCCTAGTCTCTCTCCCTTTCTCTCTGCCCCTCCCCCATGCTTTCTCTCTCTTACTTCAAAATAAACAAACATTTTTTAAAAAATAAATCATTTAAAAATATAAGAAAAAATCAATATTCTCAATATATTTTATCAAATAAACATAACTCTGGGGGTGTCTGGGTGGCTCGCTCAGTCAGTTGAGTCTGGCTCTTGATTTGAGCTCAGGTCATGATCTCATGATTTTGTGAGTTGTGGGATTCTCTCTCTCTCTGCACCCCGCTCCCGCTTGCTCTCTCCCTATCTCTTAAAATAAATAAATAAACTTGAAAAATTAAAAAAATAGGGGTGCCTGGGTGGCTCAGTCGGTTAAGCGTCCAACTTCAGCTCAGGTCATGATCTCATGGTTCATGGGTTCAGGCCCCACCATCGGGCTCTGTGCTGTCAGCATGGAGCCTGGAGCCTGCTTCAGATTCTGTCTCCCTCTCTCTCTGCCACTCCCTTGCTCAAGCTCTGTCACTCTCCCTCTCAAAAATAAACATTACAAAAAAATTGTAAAAACATTAAAAAACTAAAATAAAGGTGAAATGGTAGAGACATTCCAATTAGATTCAGAAACTAGATATAGATTCCTGTTTTCACATATTTATTCAGCACTATTTGCCCTTATTAGCCAATACACAAAGCAAGAATGTGAAATGAGGTGAAAACATTCCAAAGAAAGAGTAAAATTCTTCTATTTGCAGATAATACTCATGTCCCCTTAGAAAATCTAATGGAAATCACTGGAAAAATCAGTAGAACTCAGTAGAGTAAAAGAATACAATATAAATACTGACAAATCAGTAATTTTCTATATATTACTAATAAACAGAAAATGTAATGGAGCAAAATGAGCCTACTCACATTAGTACCAAAAACTGTAACAGGATTGAGCTTCACAAAGAATATATAACACTTATCTGAAAACAATCTAAAAACTTCCCTTATACAATATATAAGAGATCTAATAATTGGAAAACTATGCAATATTCCTACATGGGAATACCTCATAATGTAAAGACAGCAATTCTCTCAAAAGTTATACAAAAAGAGGGCACCTCGTGTCTCAGTTGGTTAAGTGTCCAACTCTTGATCTCAGGTCATGAGTTCAAGCCTTGTGTTGGGCTCTGTGCCAGGTGGGAAGCCTACCAAGAAACAAACAATAATGGTTATACAAAAATTTAAAGAAACTCCAATGTGATTTTTATCACTGGGTAGAAGCTCAGAGAAGGGATTTGACAATTTAATGTTAAATTTATTTAGAAATTAATACCCCAAAATAACCTAGAAATTTAAAGAACTACATTAAAAAAAGAATTACAGGAAGAGTTAAGCCATAGAAAATATCAAGATTTTTACAAAATTGACCCAAAACATTTCTATATACATGGAAATGTTTGGGTGAAGTTTGGTAGAAAATAAAGTTGGCATCTAAATCAGAAATGAATTAGTAACTAAAAAGAGCCAGATCAATTGATGATCCATATAGAGGGGAAATGTTTCATTTCTACTTTGTTTATTACACACAGACATTTCAAGAAAATTGGATTTAAGAATTAAATATGAAAAAGAAAAATGAAAGCATAAAAGTAAATACAAAAGAACTTTAAAAAATCTGCTCAGGGTACCCTCTCTGCTCCTCCCACATGGGAGTGCATGTGCACATTCTCTCTCTTTCTCTCTCTCAAAATAAATAAATAAACTCTAAAAGGGGGTGCTCTCTGGGGAAACTGGGTGGCTCAGTTAGTTAAATATCCAACTTTTGATTTTGGCTCAAGTCATGATCTCACAGTTCATGAATTCAGCTCCGCATTTGGGCTCAGCATTGTACTTGGGATTCTCTCTCCTTCTCTCTCTGCCCCTCAGCCCCACTCTTCTCTCCCTCTCTGAAAAATAAATAAATTTTTAAAAAATTTAAAAAATAAAAAAATATGCTCAAGGGTAAAGAAGGGCTTTCCAAGCCATAAAAGATTTCACTACCCAGTAGTGAACCCACAAACCATGAGATTATGACTTGAACCAAAGTCGGACGCATAACCAACTAAGCCACCCAGTCACCTCTCATTACATAGTAATTTTAAGATTCTGTACAATGAAGGGCAAAGTTTAAAAGACAAATAATAGGGGTACCTAGCTGGCTCAAGGAGTAAAGCATGGGACTCTTGATCTCAGGGTTGTGAGTTCAAGTTCATATTGAATACAGACATTACCTAAAAATAAAATATTAAAAACAAATAAAAGACAAATGATAAACTAGGAGAAAATATTTAAAGTATATATAAGCAAGAAAGAGTGATGAAGAGTCATAAGATATAGACTCTACAAATAAGAAAATAAAAAATAATAGGGCACCTGGGTGGCTCAGTCAATTAAGCATTGGACTTTGGCTCAGATCATGATCTCACGTTGGTGAGTTCAAGCCCTGTGTCGGGCTCTGTGCTCTCTGTGCTGACGGTTCAGAGTCTGGAGCCCACTTCAGATTCTGTCTCCCTCTCTCTCTAACCTTCTGCTCATACTCTGTATGTCTCTTTTTCAAAAATAAATAAATATTAAAAAGAATTATTTAAGGAAAATAAATAATAACTCAACAGGATAATGACACAAAAACTAGAAAAAATATAAATAAGCAATTTACTGATAGAAGTACAAGAGGCCAACAAATATTTTTACCTGTGATATTAGCAAAAATTTTAAAGTTTGCCTTATTTAGTATTGTATAGAATGTATAGAAAAATGGATATTCCCATACACCAATTATGGCAAGAAGATAAATGCTTTGAAAAGCAATTTGGCAATAGCTTTTACTGTTGAACATATGCTCACTCTTTCCTTTTAACATTTCAATTTCTAAGGATTTTTCCCAAATAACATTTGCACAATTGTTCTAATTGTTCTGATACATGCACAATATTAATTGCAATACTAGATAATAGCAACAAAGAGAAATTACCCATGTTGCCCATGTTGCTTAGGTAGTCATTAAAGGGAATATTTATGTAGCAAACAAAAGACTTAAGATAGAGCTATATCTACTGACATGATATAATATCCAAAAGAAAGCAGTATTAATGAATAAAGCAAATTGCAGAAAAAAACATATATAGTGTAGCTTCATCTGAATACATTTAGTATTAATAATCATTTACATATATATTACACATATTAATAGATGAACAAATGTGCTTCAGAGGCTTGAAAGTGCTTCTTGGGGGTCTTTACCTTTCTACATTATGTATTTATATATTTTAATTTCATATAACTTACATTATTACTTTTATATTTAGAAAAAATAATCTATTAAATATATAGGAGAAAACCTAATTGCTCTGAATAGTCGTAAAATTTATATCAAATTTAGGTTTGTCACGTAGCCTCTCATTTAAATACAGACATGTTTTCAAGGCATCTGGGTGGCTCAGTTTGTTAAGTGTCCAACTCCTGATTTCAGCTAAGGTAATGGTCTCAGGGTTCATGAGATACAGCCCTGCATCTAGCTCTGTGCTAACAGAGCGGATCCTGCTTGGGATTCTCTCTCTCTCTCTTTCTCTTCCCCTCCCTTACTTGAGCATGCTCTCTCTCCCTCTCAATATAAATAAACATTTAAAATAAGTAAATAAAGGCACATTTTCTATGTGAGCTGTAGTCTATACATAGCTATTTAGGAATCATGGCTTGATATTCAAAGCCAATTTCTTAGTTTAAGAGGGAAACAATGAAGATACTATAGGGTTTATCTTAAAATGTTGGTACCTAAATCTCTCAATATCAACAGTTCTAACTAAAATAAATGAAATTTCTTCCTTCTTTTGTATTTTGTTGTCTGTGAATTCAAAACTTCCAAGAACATGTTTCCAGGCAGTGCTCCTTTCTAGTGTAGTTTTCATGGGTAAGCACTATTCACAAATCTTAGGAGCCATCATAGACATTTATCTTGGAAGTACACAAAATTTCGTTTTACTAAGATCAGCAGAGCCAAAGCACGTGGTAACAGCATAATGATGGCCCTCACCAAACACACAAATGTTGAATAAAAAGGCTACAAATCACAAAACATTCCAGCATTACTGCAGATGTTTGACAATATGTGACATTTGATTTTCAAGCAAGATGACTAAAATGGGCACCTCTACTTATTTGATTATTTCTTCAGGTGGATGATGCTGAAGAGCCTGACAAAACAGGGGAAAATAAAGCACCCAGTAAGTTCCAGTCCGTAGGAGTGCAAGTAGAAGAAGAGAAGTGGTGAGTCCATTTGTAATTGTCCTCTTTCGTCTTGATATTGGCAAGTACGGTACGAGTATCCCCCCCCCCACAAGATAAACCTCCAAGATTATTTTCCATTAACTGTTGGAAGCATTTAGCCGATTCCCTCCTATGCTTTAATGCTGGAGACCATTCAATAAGTTTTAGCTATAATATTAGAGTAAGCACATCACATTCATATACACATGAACACTGCGTGTAGTAGTGTTGTGTTGCCAAACTATTCTTCAAAAAACCTTCCCATTTTACACTGTGGACTTTTTAAGAGAAGAGGATTTCTCTTATTCCTATTTTTATTCCTAGCTTTTAATCGTATCTGCTTTTTAGTATGCAATCCATGATGAAGGAAGGAAGGAGGAAAGGAAGGAAGGAAAGAGAAAATAGAGAAGACATCCTATTTAGAGAAGACTTCATTATCTTGAATCATCAGTTCCTTTAGATTGATCTTTGAAATAATCTTACTCTAGAGTCTTAATATCTAGAATTGGGAAATTTAGAGTCTCAGAAACTAGAAGGGACTTCTGAGGTCACTACATTCATTTTATGAATGAGAATTTGATCCAGAGAGGTATGTAAGTTTCTCAAACTGTGAGGTACACGGTGGGTGAAACTATGTTTTATTGATAGTAGGTCCCCAGCTTCTAGAACGGCATTTTGCATATATAATATATTGGTGAATATATAAAATATATTGGTGAATGCAGTAAACTGCAGGTATAGCAGGAGAAAGAGATGTATTTTATAAATCAGAGTATCATCTCAATTTTGCCACTAACTTTCTGTGTGTTGATTAAAAGGAATCAGTTGGATATCCTCCATCCATCCACCTATCCATCTATCCATCCAATAAATATCTATGGAATGCCTCCTACACACAAGGCTACATGCAATATAAACTGAGTATCTGGAAAAAGGTTGTGCATCAGTTTATGGGAGGGGTGCAATTTTAGAGCCTTCCTGTATTGATACTGCACTTGCATGTATGAGGTTTTCAATATATGTATATATTTTATATAATTATACCATTTTGGACACCCAGAAAGTTGGTACAACTATTCTGGAAACCAGTAACAACAAAAATCAGCAGTAGTTATACACATATTCCTACCTGTTGACCGAACAAACACATTCATGAAGCTATCTTGAATGAAATTACTCAAAGGAAGGGAAACAATTGCTGAACATTATCTATCATTGTAAAAGAAAAATCATAATCATCAAATGTCAAACAATAAGAGAATGTTTTTGTAAATTTTAGTACATCACCAAGGTAGAATATACAGCTATTAAATGTACCTTGTAAAAAAGATACCAAAACATGGGGAAATCCCCATGATACAATACTAAGTGAAAAAGTTGAATGCGTAATATCCATGTAATGTCCATGAAGGTGGACGCAGACTGAAATGTAATCTGAAAGGTGGTAGATTTAGCAGTGATTTTTGTTTGTTTCTACTCTAAATATTCACTGATTGTATCTACTTCAAGTCAACCCTCTGACACTTGTTCCTTTAAGTGTTTTGGAAAATTTTTTGAAAATGTAGCTTAGGAGACATGAACAATCAATTTCATGGTAAGAAAACATATTCACCCTTTCCCCACTTGCCCAACTTGCTTGTTTTCCTCAATGGTGTGGTCATTAAGAGCACAGACTCTTTGGGGCGCCTGGATGGCTTAGTCGGTTGAGCGGCCGACTTTCACTTAGGTCATGATCTCGCGGTTCGTGGGTTCGGGCCCCGCGTCGGGCTCTGTGCTGACAGCTAGCTCAGAGCCTGGAGCCTGTTTCAGTCTGTGACTCCCTCTCTCTCTGACCCTCCCCTGTTCACGCTGTCTCCCTCTCTCCTAGAAATAAATAAAAATATTTAAAAAAAAAAAAAGAGCACAGACTCTTTAATTTTTTTAATGTCTTATTTATTTCTGAGAGAGAGAGAAAGAGACAGAGTGAGCAGGGGCTGGTCAGAGAGAGAGGGAGACACAGACTCTGAAGCAGGCTCCAGGCTCTGAGCTAGCTGTCAGCACAGAGCCCGACGTGGGGCTCGAACCCATGAACTATGAGATCATGCCCTGAGTCAAAGTCAGACACTTAACCGACTGAGCCCCCAGGCGCCCCCTAAGAGCACAGACTCTTGAGCTTGAGCACCTAGATTCAAATCCTGGCTCTTCCACCTACCACCTGGGGGCCTTGATCAAATTAATAAATAGCTTTGCGCCTTGGTTTCCTTAGAGGTGGTTTCTGGCCCAGCATGCAAGGAATTTAGAAGTTGTCGCTCTGTCCTAACAAGTAAAAAGCTGAACAAACTGAAAAATCAACAAATCAGTCAGAGAAGCAAGGTCACAGACCAAACCACTGCCCCTCGATTTGGAAACATAGACATACAGATATAGAACATACCAGAGCAGAAACCCACAAGCTAAAAACTCCATGGCAGTGCCAGGGTAGGAACACCTAACATGTAGGGACAAATTGCCAGAGGCTCAGTGAGGACAAGTCTGAGAGTGAAATATTTCAGGGGGGACAAGTAATGGGGGGTAGAAGATGGGGTGCTCCACAGCTTTGTGACTTACCTCCAGGAACTCCACCTAGTCGTCACAGTGAGTATGAAAGAAAAACCCCTGGTGCTTCCTCTAGCAGAGAGAGAACAGAAACCATTTTTGAAGTATGCCAGAGCATTCCATTCTTAATGAGATCTGCTCTCAGGAGAAATGATTTTACCAGAGCCTAACCTGCTGAAATCTTATCAGAGTCTAACCCACCTGGAGGAAGGGAAATCCCCAACTCCTCTAGCCATTCTCTCTCTTACATAGGTGGAGAGACACTGAAAAGGATTGTTGAAGCTCACAGCCCAGGGGTGCAGGCTTACTGAAAGACTGAGCCCTAGTCAATCAGAATGCTTCCCCTCCCCCACCCCTTCCCATCACATTACTAAAGGGCTATTCACCACAGTTCCTTTTACCCAGGACACCCTGCCTACTTTTCAACGATAATTTACGAGGCAAACTAAAATATGACAAGCACAGTTTGGAGTGGCTGACCAACCATCAGAACCAGCATCAGATACAGTAGATATATTGAGATTATCAGGTCAGGAATTTTAAAAAATTATGACAAACATGCTAAGTGGTTTAATGGAAAAAGTAGATGGCATGTAAGAACAGATGGATAATGTAAGTGAAGAGATGGAAGATCTATGGAAGAATAAAAAAGCTTTGCTAGGGATTAAAAGCACTGTAACAGGCAGACTGCCTTTAATGAGATCCTTAATAGACTAGACACAGCTGAGCAGAGTCTCTGAGCTTGAGGGTATAATAATAGAAACTTCCAGAACTGAAAAGCAAAAAAGAGGAAAACTGGAAACACACACAGAAACAAAACAAACTAGGATTTCCAAAACCTGTGGGACAATTATGGAAGAGGTAACAAATTCATGACAGGAATACCAGAACGGAAAGAAAAAAGGGAAAGAAACAATATTTAAAGAAATAGTAACTGAGAGTTTCCCCCAGATTAATGTCAGACCACAGATCCAGGTCTCAGAAAAGCTTTCTGAGTAGGATATATGCCCAATATACTACACCTAGAGATATCATATTCAAAGAAGAAAAAGTTCTCAAAAGAAGCAAAAAGAAAAAAAAAAACATCACGTTTCCTTTAGGGGGGGCAAAGATAAGAATGACATGCAACTTTTCCTCAGAAACCATGCAGAAGAAAATGGAGTGGAATATTAAATATTTGAAGGGAAAAAACCCCATCAACCTAGAATTCTGTACTCTGTAAAATTATCCTTCAAAAGTGAAAGAGAAAAGTGAAAGCTTTTCTCAAGTCAAACAAAAGTCGAAGAAATTTGTTGTCAGTAGAGCTGCCTTGTGAGGAAAGTTAAAAAGTTCTTCAGGAGTGCCAGGCTGGCTCAGTTGGGAGCACACAACCCTTTTTTGTTCGTTTGTTTGTTTGTTTTAAGTTTATTTTACTTATTTTGAGAGAGAGAAAAAAAAACATGGGAGAGGGAGAGAGAGAGAATTACTATGTGGGGCTCAAACTCACAAACTGTGAGATCATTACCTGAGCCAAAATCAAGAGACATACCTTTAACTGGCTAAGCCACTCAGGCGCCCCTCTAGCTTACTTTATTGTAAGAATACAGTATGTAATATGTTTGACGTACAAAATATAGACATAATCCATGAAAAAAAGTAATTCATAAACTGTAGACTTCATTAAAATTTGAAGCTTCTGCTCTTTGGCACACACTGTTGAGAGAATGAGAAGACAAGCCACAAACTAGGAGAAAAGATTTGCAAAACACACATCTAGTAAAGTGCTGTTATCCAAGATATACAAAGAACTCTTAAAAGTCAATAATAAAACAAACAACCTGATTTTTTTAAATGGGCAAAAGACCAGGGTGCAGGGTGGCTCAGTCAACTAAGTGTCCAACTCTTGATTTCAGCGCAAGTCATGATCTCACAGTTAGTGAGACAGAGACAGCCTGTGTCTGGCTCTGTGCTGGCAGTGTGGAGCCTGCTTGGGATTCTCTCTCTCCCTTTCTCTCTGCCTCTCCCCAGCTCATGCTCTCTCTCTCTCAAAAATAAATAAGTAAATATAAAAAAAAATCTTTTTTAATGGGCAGATGACCTTAACCTCCCCAAAGAAGATACATAAGTGGCAAGCATATAAAAAAAATGCTCAACATCTATGTCATCAGGGAATTGAAAATTAAAACAATGAAATAACACTACTCATGTATCAAAATGGCTAAAATCCAAAACACTAGCAACACCTAATGCTGGTAAGGCAACATTAAGTCTCATTCATTGCTGGTTGGAATGCAAAATGGTAGAACCACTTAGGAAAACAGTTTGGCAGTTTCTTACAAAACTAAACATACTCCTACCATACAATCCAGCAAAGGCACTCCTTGGTATTTAACGCAAAGGAGTTAAAAACTTATGTTTGCACAAAACCCTCACTATATTGATAGCAGCTTTATTCATAATTGCAAAATTGGGAAGGAACCAAGATGTCCTTTAGTAAGTAAATGAATAAATAGACTGTGATACATCCAGACAGTGGAATTTTATTCGGCATTGAAGAAGAAATAATCTAGGGCCCCTTGGTGGCTCGGTAGGTTAAGCATCTGACTTCGACTCAGGTCATGACCTTACAGTTCCTGAGTTCGAGCCCAACATCAGGCTCTGCATTTAGAGCTCCGAGCCTAGAGCCTGCTACAGATTCTATCTTTCTCTCTCTCTCTGCCCTTCCCCACTCGCACTCTGTCTCTCTCTGTATCTCAAAAATAAATAAATGTTTAAAAAAAAATTTTAAGAGGGACGCCTGGGTGGCTTAGTCGGTTAAGCGTCCGACTTTCGCTTAGGTCATGATCTCGCGGTTCATGGGTTCGAGCCCCGCGTCAGGCTCTGTGCTGACTGCCAGCTCAGAGCCTGGAGCCTGTTTCAGAGTCTGTGTCTCCCTCTCTCTCTGACCCTCCCCTGCTCACGCTGTCTCTCTCTCTCCCTCCTAGAAATAAATAAAACATTTAAAAAAATTTTTTTAAGAAAAAGAACTATGCTATCTAACCACAAAAATGCATGGAGGAAACCTAAGTGCATATTACTATGCAAAGGAAGCCAATTTGAAAAGGCTACATACTGTCTGATTCCAACTACAAAGACATTCTGGAAGGGGCACAACTGCTGAGAGAGTAACAATGATTAAGGGAGAGGGAGGCATGAATAGGCAGAGCACAGAGGATTGTTAGGCCGTGAAACTACAATGGTGGATACATGTCATTATACATCTGTCGAAACCCAAAGAATGTGCCACACCAAGAATGAACTCTTAACTAAACTATGAATTGGGGTGGTAGTGATGTGTCAACATAGGTTCACCACTATAACAAATGTACCATTCTGGCAGGGGACGTTGACAAAGGGGGCAGGCTGGGGGTGGGGGAAGGGGCAGAGGGTATATAAGAAATCACTGTATGTTCTGTTCCGTTTTGCTGTGAATCTAAAACTGCTCTGAAAACCAAATCTTATTAATTAAAAACAGAAGAGTGGTAGACAATAGTGTTAACCTCAGAGAGTTATCCTGGGGTGTATGGTTTAATACATATAAAACTTTTAGAAAAATACCTGACACATAGGAAGTACCGTCTAAGTGTTTCCTATTCTATTATGTACCCAGGTAGAATCTCTGAAGACCGAAATCTCAAGAAAACAATTATATCACCTTTTCTTTAAAACTAAGAGAAAATCATCTCAATTTTACAATTTTACTTGAAACATTTCTCCAGCAGCCAACTATTCTGTTTTATCAAATAAACACCCTAACACTTGTCCATCTACAGGAATGCTAAATACTGTGACTTGAACACACCTAATAGCAACCCAAAATTTCAAATGAGCCACTTTTATGTTTGAAAAAATTGAATATTTAATGAGTTACTGAAGTTTGTAGGATGGTCAGTTTCTCAGTACACTGGATGGCTTATTTAAAATTCATCCCCCAAAAGGTCTGGCAGCCCCAACTTTGCTGCTTAATTTTTCAAAACATACCCTTCCTCAAAGGTCACTTTATAGTTAACCACTGTAAGGTAAATAAGCATTTAAATGGATGTTAATGATTGTTTTCAACCTCTCCAAAAGAAATCCATTGTCAAACAGGGATTACTTATAAATTCTGTCTCTAATTAGAATTCCTTTTTTACAATTTTGCCGGTAGTAATTCATGTAGATAGGATCTTAAAAAGCAAAATTGGGCATTGGAGATTACCTGATGACAACTAAGGGAATTTTTTTCAATTATCTAGTGATAATTGAAAAAGGGATCTGTTTCCTTCCCCAGACAGACAGACTGATAAACAACAAAAAAGTGAGAGAAAGAAAATAGAGCCAGAAGAAGAAAGAGATCGTACAAAGAGAAGAAAATTAAAAGGCTTTGTCAGAGGCCAAGAAACTCATTATCACCTTTTGAATCCATCACAATTTAGGAACCAAAACTAACAAAGCAAAGTTCCCCTGATTTGTCTATGAAGGGGTAGACTTTTCAATCCAGGTGTTCTTCACTGCTGAAAATTAAAACAAAAAGAGTAAGTTAATAACGCGTTAGTAAAAAGTAAAATGTGCTAAGTAACCCATCTGCTCCAAAAAGAGGAACCTCAATGGAGTATTATAAATCTTGCTGGTGTATTTGCAGACAGCCATGACATCCTCAAAATACCATCCGTAGCCGATGTGCCACATCCATTCTCCGGGGCTACCTCATGGTGGGGACCATGCATTGAGGAATGCCGTCTAAAGGTCACTGGTTTAAATGCCATGGCAGCGCCGAACCAGGGATAACAGATGCATGTGGTTTTGAAACAAGATGGCTTCCCTTAAGCCAATGTAGCAATTCCTCATCTCCGTCAAACATTAGCTGTCTCTCGCCAATTCCCATTTTGCAGGGCGCCCAGTGGCACCGTCCGATGGGATCCACACCGCATACAGTATTTGTTGATAGGCAGGATTGATCCCAAGCAAAGTCAGCAAATCTTGCCAACACCTTCCGTCCCTCCGCAGCCCTGCATCCCAGTTTCTCCTAGCATCCTGTTCCCATTCTCTCCCATCCTTTTGACTGCTCCCCAGGAATTTGCATGAGGTCTTCTTGTTTTTCAAACTGATAATTAGCACATCCAGTAAACCAATCCTTCCTATTTAAGAAGGTGAAAAAGCTAAGAGGCTCCCAGGATCTCCCCTTTCCTTCCAAGGAACAATTGTATATTAACCGCTATTCATCCAAGAGTTTTTTTCTTTTTCTGCCTAAGACTCTCACGGCAGACACACACAAAAAAGAATATATTTATTTTCATTATAAAAGCAGAATGTAAATTGACTTGGAGGAAAAAACAGAGCAGCATGTTGACAGTTTTTACCTCTCTGATAGGCCTTGGAACAATGAAAAAACTGTTTGTGTGTCTGTGTGTGTGTGTCTTAAGCATTATCTATCTTTTCTATCATAATTGTGTATTATTGAGTCTAATTAGTGATAAGTAAGATACTATTTATACATTACAAAAATTTATAAATTACAGAAATGAAATTCCCCATAATTTTATTCATTAACCATGAATAAAGGGGTATATTTTTGGCCCAAACTTTTTCCATGAACATTTTGAAAGTTATTAAAATCATTCTATGCATAAAATTTAGTAATATTTTGGGGCACCTGGCTGGCTCAGTCAGAAGAGCATATGACTCTTGATCTCAGGGTCATGAGTTTGAGCCCCATGTTAAGTGTAGAGATTACTCAAATTAAAAAAACTTAAAAATAAAATTAAGTGCTATTTTAAAATCAACTAAGAGGACCTGACTGGCTCAGTCAAAAGATTATGTGACTCTTGGTCTCAGAGTCATGAGTTCAAGCCCTACATTGGGTGTACAGATTACTAAAAACATAATAATAAACTTAAAATAAAATAATGTTATAACAAAAGCTTTCTCATTATTAACAATTCACAACAAATATTTCTTTTGGCTACACGGTACTCAAGAATAGGTATACATCAGGGGCGCCTGGGTGGCTTAGTCGGTTGGGCGTCCGACTTTCGCTTAGGTCATGATCTCGCGGTTCGTGGGTTCGAGCCCCGCGTCGGGCTCTGTGCTGGCTGCCAGCTCAGAGCCTGGAGCCTGTTTCGGTCTGTGACTCCCTCTCTCTCTGACCCTCCCCTGCTCACGCTGTCTCTCTCTCTCTCTCTCTCTCTCCTAGAAATAAAACATTAAAAAAAAAAAAAAAAGAATAGGTATACATCATAATTTGTTTCCCCTTTCTCCCACTAGTGAATATCTACATTATTTCTAGATTGACTTCTGGTTAAAGATGGTGGAAAAAATATACACATCATCTATGAGGCCTTCTGAAACTAAATGGCAGTAAAAGGATGTTTTGCTTGTTTGGGCATAAACTGCCAAGGATGAAGAGAACAAGGGAGTGGAAAAGAACAACAGTGATATTTTGGAAGTTGAGGGGCAGACAGGTGATAACTGGCTTAGCTGACCAGGGAGAGCGGAAGCTAAAGCCAGTGATACAGACACCTAAGATACAATTCAACTTAAATTTCAGAACCCACAAAAGGCACAGGGCCTAATAGCACTGGTGCTTGGAAAAGTAGTGACGAAGGAGCTAAAAACTCTTTGTACCTGCCAAGCCAGGGTGACAGTGTTTCCCCACTCTGGCAAAAGACTGGGGGTTTCTCTTCTTCAGAGGCTAAAATAAAGGATCTGCAGTCTGGAAGACAGCAGCACAGCTGGGGAGTACTGTTACTATCCTGAAAATAGGAAGATGAGTGAAAATTTACAAACAGAATGCTGAGGCACCCTGCGGTAAACCTCCTTTGCTCACACTGCGCCCAGAGCCCTGGAGGCCAGTCTGATTCCCTCAAGGCAGAACTATGGCATAATCTGTGGTGGGGGAACAGATCAGTCCAAGTCCAAGGACCCAAAGACAAATTGACGTCAGGGATTTTGCAAGGTGAGAGCCCAGTGAGATCCTACACCCTACACTGAGGGTCCCAGTGGATACACCCCTCCTCCCTAAAGCACAGACTTCTCAGGAGGCTTTTACTGTACCTCTCAAGCATGAGCAGACAGCTAACAATCAGCAAACTCAGAGACCAGAGAAGAGTCGTAACTAAAGAACCAAAAGTTTTAAGGAACATTCAGGGAATTTAAAAGTTATTTCCGAGACAAAAGAAGGGAAGGATGGGCAAGGAATGCTCCATGATGGAAGTGAATATTGGCATGGTCTCTGACAGAGCATCTTACCCTCCTGGGCTGCGAGGGGTTGGGGGGGGGGAGGACGTGGGTCGGGAAGGAGGCGGGGAGGAGGGAAGAGCAAGAAAAGTGCTCTTAGAAATTAAAATTTTAATAGCACACTGGAAAACCCCACAGAAGAGTTGGGAGATAAATTTAAGAGACTTCCAGAAAAGTACAAAAGGGGAAAAGCAAAGAAGTAATCCAGGAAACAAGTAATTCAGCCCTAGAAAGGGGGAAAGGGAGGCCTCAGGATGATGGAGAAGAGAAAATTCCAGACAACAGTTATGCAGCAAGTCTAGTGACCAAGTGCGATGGAACAGCTCAGAAGCTCTGTGAAAGATTAATTCAAGAAGACTTGTAGAATACCTGATGTTTGTTTCAGTGCATGCGGAGGAAACTACACATCTGAGGTATTTTGAGGATTGAGTAGTATGCTAGGTACATAAAAATTAAGCAAATTTTTAAGAAGAAAAAATGTGCAGAAAGTATAATACGCCGTAGTGATTTGTTAGGGCTGCTATTGCCAAGCACCACAGACGGAGCGGCTTCAACAGCAGAAATTTATTTCTTCACAGTTTCAGAAGCTACAAGTCCAAGATCAAGGTGTTGATAGGGCTGATAGTGTTTCTTCTGCGGCTTTTGACTTGTAGGTGGTTGTCTTCCCCCTGTGTCTTCAGATGTTTTTCCCTCTGTGTCTGTGTCTGTCCTAATCTCTTCTTCTTTTAAAGATATCAGTCAGGCATATTGGATTAGGGCCCACTCATATGACTTCATTTTATTTTAATTACCTCTTTAAAAAGACCCTGCCTCCCAAACCAGTCACATTCTGGGCTCCTGGGGGCTAGGACTGCCACACAGGAATTTGTGGAGGGAGAAGCGCACAACCGAGCCCATAACACACAATGAGCTGTGAATGCTGTTTCCTGGTCATAAGAATATAGTCACAAAAAGCAAGTTCTGAAAATTTAATCAAATTTACAACGCAACTATATCAGGAGAATGGAAAAACTAATGGAACAGACCAGAAATGTGTGTGTGTGGGTGTGTGTGTATGTTGTGTGTGTGAGCGAGATCAACAGACAGACTGACAAAAACAGAGACAGAGACAGGGATAGAGACAGAGACAGAGAAACAATGAGGAGGAAGAGGGAATGAAGATGAAGTGGGAAAAATCGAAAGGTTCATCTTTCCTAAAGACAAAGACTAAACTATTAACAAATAGCAATATTTGTTATTTAGAAGTAGTATTAAAACGTGGCTACCTGCAGAACAGAAAACTATTGCATCACTGGGCCAGGGAGGGATTCCTCTTTTTCCTCGCCAGCCTTGCAGAACCACTTGATATTTTAAAACTGTGTGCAGGTATAACTTTGATAAAAATCAAAAGTGACTGATCAGGGGCGCCTGGGTAGCTCAGTCGGTTAAGCATTCAACTTCTACTCAGGTCATGATTTCACGGTTCCTGGGTTCGAGTCCCGTGTCGGGCTCTGTGCTGACAGCTCAGAGCTTGGAGCCTACTTTGGATTCTGTCTCCCTCTCTCTCTCCCCCTCCCCTGCTCAGGCTCTGTCTCTCTCTCGCTTAAAAATAAACAAACATTAAAAAAAAATTTGTTAAGGGGCGCCTGGGTGGCTTAGTCGGTTAAGCGTCCGACTTTCGCTTAGGTCATGATCTCACGGTTCGTGGGTTCGAGCCCCGCGTCGGGCTCTGTGCTGACTGCCAGCTCAGAGCCTGGAGCCTGTTTCAGAGTCTGTGACTCCCTCTCTCTCTGACCCTCCCCTACTCATGCTGTCTCTCTCCTAGAAATAAAAAAAATAAAAAAAATAAAAAATTTGTTAAGTGACTAATCAAAATACTAATATATAGTCTTGTGATAATTACCTTTATGCAACAAGTATTTTTGCTATTTCAGATTATTCCATTTCTGGGTCTAAGATTTCACACATTTTTTAATGTTCTTGACACCCATTTGCAAATAGCTGCTGAAGAAATCAGCACCACTTTACACTCACAGGTAGGCACTTGAGGGTGCAAATAACTGACCTCTTTAAATCCTATCATTGTTTGAATGGCTTTACTGAAATAAACATACAATAAACTATATATATATATAAAGTGTATCATTTGGGGCGCCTGGGTGGCTCAGTCGGTTAAGCGCCCAACTTTGGCTCAGGTCATGATCTCATGGTTCGTGGGTTTGAGCCCTGCGTCGGGCTCTGTGCTGACAGCCAGCTCAGAGCCTGGAGCCTGTTTCAGATTCTGTGTCTCCCTCTCTCTCTGACCCTCCCCTGCTCACGCTGTCCCTCTCTCTCTCAGAAATAAATAAAATGTTAAAAAATTTTATAAAAAATAAAGTGTTTAATTTGATAATTTTTTGCATATATTTATCCTAAATACATACATTTATCATAAATGTATATATAATGGAACTATCACGACCATCAAAATAGAGAAAACATCCATCACCTCAAAAGTCTCCTCTTACCCCTTTATAGTCAGTCCACCCTGCCCGCCCACCCCTCCTCCCCTACCCCTTGCCTTGCTTGCTCCCACTTTTTTGCATTTGCTAGAATTTTATTTAAATAAGATATCCTTATAAAATATGTACTGATATATGTGTATGGATCTATTTTTGCATTCTCTGTGTTGTTCCATTGATCTAATTGCCGATCTTCGTGCCAATACCACACTGTTTTAACTACTGTAGCTTTATAGTAAGTTTTGCAGTTAGTGTATGGCCTCCAACTTCCTTTTTTTCAAAGTTTTTTCTTCCTTTTTGCCACTCTAGGCCATTTGCCTTTTGTAAAAATTTATTTATTTATTTTGAGAGAGGGAGCATGAGCACAAGTTGGGGAGGGGCAGAGAGTGACAGAGAGAAAGACTCTCAAACAGGTTCTTCGCTGTCAGTGTAGAGCCCGATGCGGGCTTGAAGTCACAAACCATGAGATCATAACCTGAGCTGAAATCAAGAACTGGACACTGAACCAACTAAGCCACCAAGCACCCTGGTCCTTTGCCTTTCCATAATGAGTTTTAGAAAGAGTTTGTTCATTTCTATTAAACCTACTGGATTTTGACTGAGACTGCATTGACTCTATACATCACTGGAGATTTGACATCTTAACAATCTCTCTTCTTTTCTTTATCAATATTATGCAATTCACACTGTAAACATTTTGCACACTTTGTCAGATTTGTCCATAGATATTTCTTTTTTTTTCCTGGTATTATAAATGGTATTTATTCTTACTTCACTTACCAACTGTCTATTGTTAGGTCATAGAAATACCATTGATTTTTGTGTGTTGATCTATCCTGTAATGTCGCTAAACTTGCCTATTAGTTTTAGTGAATTTTGTAGTCTATATGATTTTCTAGACTATTGTGTCATCTACAAAAAAAAGACAGATTTGTTTCTTCTTTTCATCTAGATGCATTCTTTTTCTTGTTTTATTACACTGGCTAAAAGTTCCAGTACAATTTTGAATAGAAGACATGAGTACGGACATCCTTGCCTTCTTCCTGATCTTCCGTAAAAACATTTAATCTTTTACCATTAAAGATTATGTGAGCTTTAGGTTTTGGTAAATGCCTTTTACTGAATTGAGAAAGTTCCTGTCTGTTTCTAGTTTGTTGAGAATTGTGATTAGAAATGGATATTGGATTTTGTCAAATGCTTCTTTTTTTTTAATCTAATGAGATATCACAAGGTTTTGCATTTAACTATTAATATGATGAATTGCATGTATTGATTTTTTTAAATTATGGTAAAATACGTATAAAATAAAATTAACCAGGGTGCCTGACTGGCTCAGTCAGTTGAGCATCTGACTCTTGATTTCAGCTCAGGTCATGATTTCACGGTTTGTGAGTTTGAGCCCCTCTCTCCCCCCCCATTGGGCTCTCCGCTGACAATCCGGAGCCTGCTTGGGGATTCATTCTCTCTCTCTCTCTCTCTCTCTCTGTTCCTCAAAACTCATGCTCTCTCTTGCTCTCTCTAAAAATAAATTAATAAACAAAAAATGTTTTTAATTACCATTTTTGGTGTACAATTCAGTGGCATTAAGTACATTCACAATATTGCACAACCATCACCACTATCTAGTTCCAAATATTTTCATCACTTTGAACAAAAATCCCATAACCATTAAATAGTCACTGCTTATTCACTCTTCCAGCCTTTTGAAACTACTAATCTGTTTTCTGACTTTATGGATTTGCCTATTCTGAATATTTCTTTTTTTTTTTTTAAAGTTTATTTACTTTGGGGGAGAGAGAGGGGGAGAGAGAGAGAAAGAGAGAATCTCAAGCAGGCTCCGCACTACCAGCATGGAGCCCAGTGCAAGGCTGAAACTAAGAAAGCATGAGATCATGATCTGAGCCAAAACCAAGAGTCAGACACTTAATTGACTGAAATACCCAGGCACCCCATATTCTGGATATTTCTTATAAACTGAATCATACAATGTGGCCTTTGTATCAGGCTTGAGGTCCATCCATGTTGTAGCATGAATCAGTATTTCATTCCCTTTTATGGCTGAATAACCATAATATGGTTATACTACATTGTTTACTCATTCATCTATTCATGGACATTTGGGATGTTTTATCTTTTGGCTATTATGAATAGAGCTACTACAAATATTAGTGTACAAGTTTTTGTTTGAACATCTGTCTTTAATTCTTTTTGGTATTTACCTAGGAGTACAATTGCTGGGTTATATTCTAATTCCATGTTTAGGATTCCTTTTTGAGGAAGCACAAAATTATATTCCATGCAACTATACCATTTTACATTCCCACCAACAGTGTATGAGTGTTCCAATTTCTCCTTTTCTTTTTTTTTTGGCCAACACCTGTTATTTTCCATTATTAAAATTACCATCCTAGTAGATATTTAGTGGTATCTCATTATGGCTTGAATTTGCATTTCCTTAATGACTACTGATGTTGATTATCTTTTCATGCACTTATTAGCCATTTGTTTGTCTCTTTGAAGATATATCTATTTAAGTCCTTCACCCATGTTTTTTATTTAAAAAAATTTTTTTAATGTTTACTTATTTTTGAGAGAGACAGAGCACAAGTGGAGGAGGGGCAAAGAGAGAGGGAGACAGAATCTGAAGCAGGCTCTAGGCTCTGAGCTGTCAACACAGAACCCAATGGAAGCTTGAACCCACAAACCTTAAGATCATGACCTGAGCTGAAGTTGGACACTTAACTGACTGAGCCACCCAGGCACCCCACTTTTGCTCACTTTTAAAATTAAGTTGTTTGGGAGGCACCTGTGTGGCTCAGTCGGTTAAGTGTCTGACTTTGGCTCAGGTCATGACTTTGTGGGTCATGAGTTTAAGCCCCACATCAGGCTCTGTGCTAACAGCTCAGAGCATGGAGCCTACTTCAGATTCTGTGTCTCCCTCTCTCTCTCTGCCCCTCCCCCACTCATGCTCTGTCTCTGTCTTTCAAAAATAAATAAATGTTTAAAAATTTTAAGAAAAAATACAGTTAGGTTGTTTGGGACACCTCGGTGGCTCAGTTGGTTGAGCGTCTGACATCGGCTCAGGTCATGATCTCCCGATTCACGAGTTTGAACCTTGCTTCAGATTCTGTATCTTCCTGCACTGGCACTCTTTCTCTCTCTCTCAAAAATAAATAAACATTTTTTAAAAATTAGGTTGTTTTTATTGTTGAGTGCTGTAAGAGTTCTTTATATATTCTGGATACCAGACCCTCAGATATATGACTTACAAGCATCTTTTCTCCCTCTTTGGGTTGTCTTTTTACTCTATTGATAGTGTCTTTTGATGCACAAAAGTTTTTAATTTTGATGATGTCCAATTTTTCTCATCACTTGTGCTTTCAGTGTCATATTTAAGAAACCAATGCCAAATCCAAAATAATGAAAATTTGCCCCTATGTTTTCCTCTAAGAATTTCATAGTTGTAACTCTTAAATTCAGGCTTTTGACCTATTTTGAGCTAACTTTTCTATGTGGTGTGAGGTAAGAATCCAGTTTCATTCTTTTGCATGTGGCTATTGAGTTGTCTTGCGTTGACTGATTTTTGAATGTTAACCCAACTTTGTGTTCCCAGGATAAGCCCATTTTGTCATCATGTCATCATGGTCCTTTTTATATGTCATTGGATTTGATTTGCTAATATTTGGTTAAGAATATTTGTATTGCATTCATTAGAAAATTTTTCTGTAGTTTTCTTGTAGTGTCTTTGCTGTCGTTGGTGTTAGAGTAATACTATCCTCATAGAAAGAATTAGGAGGTATTTTCTCCTCCTTAATTTTCTAAAAGTGTTTGTGTAAAATTGCTATAATTTTTTATTAGATATTTAATTGAATTAACCAGTGCAACTGTCTGGATATGGAGTTTGCTTTGCGGGAAAAATTTAAACTATGAATTCAATTTCTTTAATAGATATAAGGCTATTAGGTCATTAATTTCTTCTTACCTGACCCTTGATATTTTGTCTTTCAAGGAATTTGTCTATTTCATCTGGGTTATCCAATTTATTTGTATAAAGTAGTTCATAATATTCCTTTAATATAATTTTAATAGCTATAGACTCTGTAGTAATGGCACCTCTCTCATTTCTGATATTGGTAATGTGTGTCTGTTTTTTTCCTCATTAGTCTGGCTAGAAGATTATTATTTTATCAATTTTTTAAAAGAAACAAGCTTTGACTTCACTGATATTTCTCTATTTTCTGTTTTCTATTTCATTGGTTTTTGCCTTTGTCTTTTTCATTCACTTTATTCTGTTTACCATAGATTGCATTTGCTCTTCTATTTTTTAATTTCTTAAAGTAGCGATTAAACATTGAATTAAGACCTTTACTTTTTGTATTATTGGTGTCCAATGCTATAAATGTCCCTTAAGTACTGTTTTATCTACATCCCACAAATTCTGATTATTATGTTTTCATTTTCATTCAGCTCAAAATAAACACTTCCTAATCTCTTTTTTTTCTTTAACCCATAGTTTATGGGTTATCTAGCTCACAAATATTTGGGGACTTGGTAAATATCATTTAGTTATTGGTTTTTATTTAATTCCATTGTGACCAGACTCTATACTTCATGTCTTGAATCCTGTAAAATTCATTGAGATTTGTCTTGTGGCCCAAAATACTATCTCTCTTGCCAAATAATCTGTGTGAACTTGAAATAAAATGTATATTCTGCTATTTTTAAGTGGAGTATTTTGTAAATGCCAACTAGGTCAGGTTAGTTTTTGAAATTTCTCTATAAATTTCCAATTTTCTATGTATACACTCTATCAATTATTGAGAAAGTGATGTTGAAACCTCTGACTATAATTGTGAATTTATCTATTTCTTCCTATTGTTCTATCAATTTTGCTTCATGTATTTTGAAGATCTCTTATTAGGTACATAAACATTTAAGATTGTTATGTCCTCCTGATGAATTGGCTCCTTTATCATTAGGAAACATCCCTCTTTCTCCCTGGTATTAATTTTTCTTATGAAATCTACCTCGTCTGATATTAAGATAGCCAATTGAACTTCCTTTTCTTTTTAAGTAAGCTCTGCACCCAACATGGGAGTCAAACTCATGACCCCAAGATCAAGAGTCACATGCTCTATCAGCTGAGCCAGCCAGGCACTGCTGAACTTTCTTGTCATTAGTGTTAGCATGATGTATCCTTTTTCATTCTTTCAGTTTTAAATTATTTATGTCTTTATAATTAAAGTGGTTTTGTGGGCATCTGGGTGGCTCAGTCAGTTAAGCATCCAATTCTTGATTTCAGCTCAGGTCATGATCTCACCATTCATGAATTTGAGTCCCACTATGGTGATAGTGTGAAACGTGCTTGGGATTCTTTCTCCCTCTCTTTCTGTCCCTCTCCTGCACTCTCGCTCTCTCTCTCAAATATAAATAAATAAGCCATTTTTTTTAAAGTGGTTTTTAGAGGCACCTGGGTGGCTCAGTCAGTTAAGTGTCTGACTCTTGATTTCCACTTAGGTCATGGTCTCACCATTCCTGAGTTTCAGCCTCACAGCAGGTGCTTGCAATTCTCTCTCTCTCCCTCTCTCTCTACCCATCCTTCACTTGCACTCTCTCTTTTAAAAATAAATAAACGTTTTTTAAAAAGTGGTTTTTATGGGCAGCATATAGTTAGGTCTTGCTTCTTAATCGAATCTCACAACCTCCTTTTGATTGGGATACTTAGGCCATTTACATTTAATTTAATTGTTGATGTGTTTGGGTTTAATTCTGCCAGCTTGTATTTGTTATTTGTTATCTCTTCTTTGTCCTATATTTCATTTTCTTCTCCCTTCCTTTGGATTATCTTTTTATGGTTCCATTTTATTCCCTTTGATATCTCATTAGTTATAACTTTCCATTGTATCTTATTAGCTATAACTTTCTATTGTCTTTTTAGTAGCTGCTATAGAGATTATAATGTATATTTTATTTAATTTATTACAATATACCTTCAATTGAAATGAGATCATTTCATATATAAGAACCTTAAAATAATATGCTTCCATTCCTCTACTACCCACATTTGTGCTATTGTTATCAAACATTTTATTTCTACATGTATTAAAAATCCATAATATATTATTATTTTTGCTTTAAACAGTTATCTTTAACACGATTTAAATAAAAGGGAAAAAATTCCTATTTGTTCACAAAGTTATGCTTTCCAGTGTTCTTCATTCCTTTGTGTAGATCCAAATTGCCAGCTTGCATCATTTTCCTTTCCCTTAAAAGACTTCTTTTAACCTGTCTTACAGTGCATGTGTGGTCATGATGACAGCTTACAGCTTTCGTATATCAAGAGTCATTATTTTGTCTTTATTTTAAAAAGAAGATTTTTAGGGGCACCTGGGTGGCTCAGTCGGTTAAGCATCTGACTTCAGCTGAGGTCATGATCTCACGGTTGCTGAGTTCAAGCCCCACATCAGGTTCTGCGCTGACAGCTTAGAGCCTGAAGCCTGCTTCATTACTCTCTCTCACTCTCGCTCTCACTCTTTCTCTCTCTCTCTCTCTCTGCCTTTCCTCCACTCACACTCCGTCTATCTCTCAAAAATAAACATTTTTTAAAAATTAAAAAGTAAATTAATAATTAAAAGATTTTATTTTTCCCAAAGAGGAACAAATATACTCCAGCTATGGGTAGGTTTCTTGCCACATGCATTCAATGTTGGTAAATGCTCTTTTGGGACCCTGTGAGGATCTCTGGATCTCTGTGTGCAGCTCTCTCTTCTGCCACACTCTGCCTGGCAAACTCCCACTGCACTGCCCTCCCGGGACTCCCAGCAATGTCTCGTCAGGGCAGGGAGACTGCTAGCACTGCACAGTGCCCCTCCCTGTGCTGCAGCCTGGACGCTTTCTCTGATCAGTCAACACAGGCAATCACTGAACTTGTTTGTTTCCCACGTCTCCGTGATCACTGTCTTCATTGTCTGATGTCAAGTATCTTGAAAACTCTTGTTTCATGTATTTTTCCAGTTTGTTGTTTCAGAGAGAAGAGTAAATTCGGTCATTCTTTCGACTCCATCTTGGTCGAAAGCAGAAATCATCCATAAAGACTTTATTTGGCCTTATGTGGGGTTAGCCCTGTTATTGAGCACTACTCTCTGGCTTGAAAGGTCATGGAATGTATGGGAATGTACTGAAGCTCTGGTGAAAAAAAATATTCCAGTCAAGAGATCCAATTTGAAAGTAACTTTACCTATCCATCTTTAAAATGTAGGTGTTGGAGGGGGTGTCTGGGTGGCTCAGTGGGTTCAGCTCAGGTCATGATCTCACAATTCGTGGGTTCAAGCCCGGCTGTGGGCTCTGTGCTGACAGCTTGGAGCCTGGAGCCTGCTTCAGACTTAGTGTCTCCCTTTCTCCCTCTGTCCCTCCTCGACTTGTGCTCTTGCTCTCTCTCGCTCTCTCTCTCAAAAATAAATAAATGGGGGCGCCTGGGTGGCTTAGTCAGTTAAGCATCCGACTTTTGCTTGGGTCATGATCTCACGGTTCGTGGGTTCGAGCCCCGCATCGGGCTCTGTGCTGACTGCCAGCTCAGAGCCTGGAGCCTGTTTCAGTCTGTCACTCCCTCTCTCTCTGACCCTTCTCTGCTCACGCTGTCTCTCTCTCTCCTAGAAATAAATAAAACATTAAAAAAATTTTTTTTAAATAAGTGAACATTTAAAAAAATAAAATGTGGGAGTTGGATACAATTAACATCAATAACTTTTTAGGTGTAAGTTCTCTGATTCAACATCCCAGCAGTGTCTCCTCAAATTTAGAGTCACATCATACATAGACAGAGACTCTTTGTTGAGGTCTAGGCCTAATCTCCTAGATCTTGCTTCCTGCTTACTGTCATATTTCCCAGGTGGCTGTGTTGCCGTCTTAATCTCTAGTTCAGAACCAAGAGAAGTGTGGATAAGTGTGCGATACAGGTTCTGGCTCCCTGCCCCTGTTGCAACTCAGCTACCTTTTATAGGGGTAAATATTTATGCTATATCTTGGAACAATTGTGAAGCGATCATCTCTAGTGTCTACAACTGAAAATGTTAAGGAGGAATAGAGGCTTTGATATTATATATGCTTGTTTATTTATTAACACTGTCAAATTGACAAATTGACATCTGTCTTTAGTGGTTGCATAGAGAGAAGCTACTGGTCTTATAGCACTTTCCTGGAAAGAGAATTCCAAAATGTTATTTTTCTGGTGTGTATATATTTAAATTGTTTTTAAGATTGTATTTTTTTAAATGTTTTTATTTATTTCTGAGAAAGAGAGAGACAGCATGAGCAGGGGAGGGTCAGAGAGAGAGACACAGAATCGGAAACAGGCTCCAGACTTTGAGCTAGCTGTCAGCACAGAGCCTGACGCAGGGCTCGAACCCACAAAGTGTGAGATCATGACCTGAGCTGAAGTCAGATGCTTAACTGACTGAACCTCCCAGGCGCCCCTAAGATTGTATTTTTAAGTAACCTCACATCCAATGTGGGGCTCAAACATGCTTCACTGACTGAGCCAGCCAGGTACCCCTTAATATTTTTATCTTTGTAAACTATTTCTTTTTTTTTCTCCCTGCCCCTCCCCCACTTTGTAAACTACTTCTTAACTGGCTGGGATCCTTATCTAGAGGGCATCCACGTGAGAGTCAGGGTTACTGCAAGGGCTATTTGCCTTCGGCATCCAGGGGATTAGAGGAGAAAACTTTTCCTAGAATAAGTGAGTCGGAAATCACTTTGTGACCTCTTTCCTTCCCTCATCAACTCCCCATGGCTACCTGCTAGTCCTTTATTAAATCGGTGAAGCTGGGTAACAGTGAATGTCCTGAGCAGGATCCGTGTGTTTGGAGGTGCATGTATGCAAAGGGAAAGCCAAGATCTTTCCATTTATATTTCATTTTATGGTACGGGAATGGGAGCAGATGGCTATTTTGATGATATGCAAAGTCTCTTGTCTTTCTTATCTTCATTTGGTCTAGCCGTCTCCTTCTCTCCTTGCACACCTTTTGTACATTATGAAATAATACTCAGACCCCCAGGGACACACTTAATGCTACAGGGAAAAAATGCTGGCATCGAAATGTGGCTGTGAATGACACCTGCCATTTCAGCAGGTCTGTGAAAGCAGATAGGGTCACAGGTGTTGGAGGAAAGCACCTTCAAGCTATTATGAAAGCTGCTCCCCATTTCTAGAAGCAAATGCTTCAGTGAACAGGAATAATCAGACTCTTGTTTTTTCACTAAAATTACCTCTATTTCCAAAATACTCTAAGTTGTTTTTTTTTTAATTTTTTTTAATGTTTATTTATTTTTGAGACAGAGAAACAGCGTGAACAGAGGAGGGGCAGAAAGAGAGGGAGACACAGAATCTGAAACAGACTCCAGGCTCTGAGCTGTCAGCACAGAATCCGATGCGGGGCTCAAACCCACAAACAGTGAGATCATGGCCTGAGCTGAAGTCAGATGCTTAACTGACTGAGCCACCCAGGTGCCCCCCAAAATATTCTAAGTTTTAAAATTTTTCCTTGCTTCACACATTAAAGCTCATCGCTTCATAACTGGATGTAACAAGCATACGCAAAGGTAGCATTGTTTTTTTAGCATAAAGTCAACTACTATAAAAGATCCCTTTAACTGTAAATGACTTAAATACATAAACAGTGGGGTTTGTAGTGAGTTGTGCCTTTTCAACTAAGCAGAGTTTTTTAAAAGTTTATTTAATTATCTTGAGAGAGAGTGTGTGCCCACATGCATGAGTACAGGAGGGACAGAGAGAGGGGGAAAGAGAGAGAATCCCAAGCAGGCTCCATACTATCAGCACAGAGCCCAAGGTGGAACTTGAACTCACAAAGCATGAGATCATGACCTGAGCTGAAGTCAGAGGCTTAGCCAACTAAACCACCCACATGCCCCTCAACTAAGCAGGGTGTTACAGCATGAAGCCAACATTGAGACATCTTCTGACAGCCAGTCCAGGACCACAAACTTAGAAAGACTGTTGGCGGTCAAAAACAGCCCTCCTTTGCCAACCTGGAAACTTTGGATCAATTCCCACTGTTCACAGCTTCTTTGGAGTACTACATTGCCTAGGACCCACCCTTGATATTACATTTGGCAAATCACTTGTTTTCCTTGCCAAGTTAACAATACCATGACCTAGCCAAATAGCACTTACAATACACCGGAGTTTGAAAGGTCTGGCATTCGTGCATTTCAAACTTTAAAAGCCTAAAACTTGGCATGATTCCTGATGTGTCCCGTACATTTTTTCCTTCATTCCTTCTTTCCTTTTTTCTTCTCTCCCCTACCTCCATCTTTCTCCCTTCCTCTCTTCCTTCCTTTCTTCTGTCTTTCTGTTATCTCTCCCTCCTTGTTTTTCTTTCTTCCTTTTCACGTTTTTACAGATAATGTAGTTTGTAAAAGAAAAATGATCCTCCACCTCACAATCTTGTGGCCGCCATTTGACCCCAAAATAAGACAATAAAAACAAATCATGGGTGAGCCCTCTGAGGCTTTCGTTAGTTACCTGGGGTCAACAGTCAAGGAGTGACCAAATGCTCTGGTTGCTGGGGTGCAGGACGTTGGAGGATGTTTTGTTGAGACTCCTAACCAAGGTTCTTATAGTGACAGCCCATCAGGGATACTAGCACCTGCCCAGCTGGTACTGAAAGGAAGCTGGCAACATGCCAGGTCCTCTCGGAAGCTAGCTAGCCAATGAACACAAGCCCACTGTCAATACTGTCGGTTTCTTCCCTTTAATTGGTAAATGCATTACAATACTTGGAACAGAGGGAATCTTTATGTAGAAAACTTATTCTGTGTTCCTTTGCTGAAAGAGATCTTTAGGTAAAAGAATGGACATAGCGGATTTTGAATAACAATGGATGCTTGTTTTGAGGTAGTTTTTTTTTTAACGTAGTCTTAAAGATACATATTTTTTTAATGTTTATTTATTTTTGAGAGAGAGACAGAGCAGGAGAGGGGCAGAGAGGGAGACACAGAATCCAAAGCAGGCTCTGGGCTCTGAGCTGACAGCACAGAGCCTGATGTGGGGCTCAAACTCATGAACCATGAGATCATGACCGGAGCTGAAGTCTGACACTTAACTGAGCCACTCAGACACCCCGTGAGGTAGCTTTAAAATCTGTCAATAGGACGGTGCTAGTGGGAGGGTCCCTTCCCACTGAATTCGTGACAGGGGATTGCATTCCGCCTAGGTTCCTCCATGCGCTGTTCTAACTGGGAAGCTGATCTGACAAGAGAGAATCTCGTTTTTAGCCAGTTTTAATTCTTGATCTCAATCTCCTCTCACTCCCACACCTTTCTTTTGATCTATCTTTTATATAAGGAGACGTCTTGGGTTTTTACATCAGCTAAAGGGTGCCATTTCACAAAATACCCAGATGGTTGCACTTTTGAAAAGTAGCATTTTCAGATCCCACATCTATTCAGCCTTGACAGCGGGCTTAGTGAAGAATGTCTAAAGCCTCCCACAAAGTACAAACAGCACAGAACTAGTGTTTCTCCCTTTGAAACTAGAGTTAGCCCTGGAGAGCAACCATTACGTGAATGAGAGGGATGAAGACGATAAGCAGAGGCTAGCGGATTCAGTAACAGAATGACTGAGCTCGTCTCCTCGAGATAAGTTTATGGCTTAGGTCTCAGTTGAACACCTCGCAAGTCCTAAAGATACTGACTGCACTTAGGTTTTGTTGTTTTGTTGTGTTTGTTTTGTTTTGTTTATTTTGCTCATGACTTAACTTTATTTAAATGCAGCCCCATCATTTACCATCTATGTGTTGATTTGTAACCCGCTGTACAGGAAAGTCGCCGTGAGAGGGTGGGCGGCAGACAGTCTTCCTCTTACACATATAAACGTGCTTCATAGAAAGTGCACAGAACAACAGCAGAGTGAATGCGGCCAAGTGGCTTCCCTCTTGCTGTTCAAAACAGAGTATTGTGCCCCATACTGGTTGATCCAGTCTTTGGTTTCATGGTTTGCTGCTCCTTAGGCCAGAGTATTGGCCGGTCCTATACCAAAGTTCTAATGATTATACATTGTGCCTTCAGGGCGTGAAGTACTAGGAAGCTTCAAGCTGGGCATTGTAGGTTGGGAAATGACAAGCCCTTGGGGTCAGCTTATGGGTTTATACCATCTACCAGCAACTGATCTATTCTTGTTTTTTTTAAGTGTTTACTTACTTATTTTTGAAAGCGATAGAGAGCAAGCAGGGGAGGGGCAGAGAGAGAGAGGGAGAGAATCCCAAACAGGCTCCAGGCTGTCAGTGCAGAGCCCGATTCGGGGGCTCAAACCCACAAACTTCGAGATCCAGACCTGAGTGGAAACAGAGGTGGACGTTCAAACCACTGAGCCACTCATTTTGAAAAATACAGAAATTCATCCAACGACCCCTCTTGTGTTCCTATCAAAATTCTAAACCAGCAATAACAACTTCATTGTGTTTTCACTCAGAAGGAACTTTGCACTTGAAAGACATGAAACGTTTCGCAGGGCAGAACATTCTTTGAAAGCTCTGGGTGGAAGAAAGCACTTGCTTAAGGAACTTAATTGAGAGAAACAGGGCGGCTGGGACAGGGCTGCCTGAGTTCAAAGGCACCGCTTTTAATCCCAAACCTTTTTAATTTTCCTTAACTTTTATTTCTTTCTGGGTGACTAAACTGCAAACTTCTACTCATCTGCTGCCAAGTCATTTTTCTTAAGAAGGTGGATACTTTACAGGATTCAGAGCCAGGAGCCCTCTGTCAAGAATGCTGGTGGTACGGCTTTGTGTAGGTAAAAACAGAGGCACCAGAGAGGTCACTGTGTTTTGTGTGTGGAACAGACTGTCTCTGGCAAGTTTGCTGTGAATGAAAAAAAAAAAAAATAATAAGGCACTTCTTTAAGTCTGGAAAATGTAATGCCTCTGGCAATACGTGATCTTGGAGAGCAAAGCCCAGTGTTTTCATAGTTGAGATTTGGTGTTAGTAGAACAGCCAGAATGTCATCTGTTGCAAGGAGAGGCATCCAATTCACACATCTGCGTCTGCAAAGAAAGCTGAGCTTCAGGAGATGACATTTAACATGGGGGGGGGCGGGGGGGGAGGATGACAAGAAGAATGCAGAAAAGGCCTAATGCAGCCCAGACATAAGTGGCTTTTGTAAGAATCACGTTAGCAAAATGGTTCTTGTGCTCCAACACAACACATCTGTAGCGTGGCTTTCAGACTTTCACACTATGTGATTCTTTGTTTTGTTTAATGGCTCACTCGAGAGTTAAAGAACTTACAAAATGACCAGGTAAAATACCTTCAACAGAAGTAATTTCTTGAAAACAGCAAACGATGAGATAGGCCAGCTTTTTTTTTTTTTTTTTTTTTTTTGACTAGTCTATCTTCCTAAGACGAGTGGCCAGAATCACACTATATTTGATTTATGTTGATCATCCTGACAACTAACACAGATCGATAGTGCAGCCACCTTTTGTTCTTAAGCTTTATCTTCTAGGGGAAAAACTGGATTTGCTGTGATGAAAAACAGTATGGTAGATCCTCAAAAGATTAAAAATAGAATTACTCCATGATACAGTAATTTCTCTTCTGGGTTTATACCCAAAAGAATGGAAAACGCAGTCCCAAAGAGATATTTGTACACTTATGTCCAAAGAAGTATTCTTCAGAATAGATAAAAGGTGGAAGCAACCCAAGCATCCATCTACAAATGAATGGATAAACAAACAGTGGTATATACAGAAAACGGAGTATCATTCAGCCTTAAAAAGGAAGGAAATTCTGGCATATGCTACAGCCTAAAAGAAGCTTAAAGACATTTTGCTAGGTGCGGGGCACCTGGGGCTCAGTCAGTTTGGCGTCCAACTGTTGGTTTAGGCTCAGGTCATGATCTCATGGTTCCTGATTTCAAGCCCCATCTCAGGCTCTGTGCTGACAGCTGCTTGGAATTCTCTCTCTAACCCTCTCTCTGCCCCTCCCCCCCCCCCACTCTCTCTCTCAAAAATAAACTTAAAAAAAAAAAAAAGACATCCATGCTAGGTGAAATAAGCCAGTCATAAGGGACAAATACACTATGATTCCACTTACAGGAGAGACCCAGAGAAGTCAAATTCCATAGAGACAGAGAATGGTTGACATAGGCTAGGAGGAAGGGGACAATGGGGAGCTATTTAATAGGTACAGAGTTCAACTGAGAAAAATGAAAACATTCTGGAGACAGATGATGGTAACAGCTGTATAACAATGTGAATGTACTAAATGCCACTGAACCATACACTTAAAAATGGTTAAAGTAGTAAATGTTATGTATATTTTTTCACAATAAGAAATAAAAATACTAGATCAAGTCACCTTAATAAAAGAGTACTGAGGCACCTGAGTGGCTCAATTGGTTAAGCATCTGACTTTGGCTCAGGTCGTGATCTCACAGTTTGTGAGTTCGAGCCCCACATTGGGCTCTGTGCCACTGGCATGAAGCCTCTCCCTGCTCTCTCTCTAATGAATAAATAAACTTTTTTTTTTTTTTAAGTCCAGCGTAGGTAATAGGCACATGACGCTGCCTTCAGTAGACTTACATTCTCTGTCATCGTTGCCTGCCTGCTATAGGAGCCAATGAAGGTTTTTGTATGTGTTTTAAATTACTTCAGGCCCACACCTCCCCTTACCCCTTGTCTGAGAAAGAATTCGCTGCTCCTCTGTTCTTCTCCACCCCTCCCACCTTCCATATGCCCTCACCTTCATTGACCCAGTCAATGGTTAATGTACAGAGAGCTATCTGGTTGAGAAACACCGATGACATGAATATCCTTATAAAATGCTCAGACTGAGTCTGTGAACAAGTTGTCTTTTATCGTCTTGGTACAAGGACTGTGGGAAGGGAAATTAGAGGTGCACAAGAAAATGGTACCAGAGAACTCTAGAACTGTGAGCTAATTTTGCTCCAAAGGCTTTGTGCCAAATGATAACAATGACATTTTCGATCAAGAGACAGGCGAATGAATCCTTACCAGGAAAAGGAGCTGTAATTTTAAGAAGAACCTAATGACATTTTAGTTTGCTTTCAGGAAGTCTAACTTTGGGAGCGCTGTCCCTAGAAAAACATGTGGTTATGCGGGATTCACAATAGGCTTGCACCAGGTTGGCTCCTTTTGTTTCCCCAATTTCTAAGCAAATTATGCAGACTCAGATATAATTGAATTGTTTCCTTGCTCTTCAACAACCTGAATATCAGAATTCAAGCCACCTCAGATCTGTGGAGGAAGTCGGTCGGTGGACATTTAACTGGCTTTGATAGCTACACACGTTGCTTCCAACATTTTTCTAGAGATGCTTTACTACTGTACTGAACAAAAATGAGAGACTTCTGATACGTATATATGTGCTATGGCAACCGATGTGCTTGCGTCAAAGACCTACCTCCCAGACTGAGAGGGTGGGACCCCCTCTCGTCACACCTACAAAGAAAAGTAGAAATGCTTTTGCTTCGAGAAATAGCCTTGAACTCAATCTCGTTCTCCATTCCTCCAAGCTTCCGCAGGTTCACTCGATCCAACAGCGTGACGACAGCCGTACAGGCCGACCTGGACTTCCACGATAATCTGGAAAACTCTCTGGAGTCTATAGAGGACAATTCGTGCCCCGGCCCAATGGCCAGACAGTTCTCCCGGGACGCCAGCACCTCCACCGTCAGCATCCAGGGCTCAGGAAACCACTACCACGCCTGTGCGGCCGACGATGACTTTGATGCGGATTTTGACCCTTCGATTCTGCCTCCCCCGGATCCCTGGATTGACTCGATCACCGAAGACCCCCTGGAGGCCGTCCAGAGGTCAGTGTGCCACCGGGACGGCCACTGGTTTCTGAAGCTTCTCCAGGCCGAGCGGGACCGCATGGAAGGGTGGTGCCAGCAGATGGAGCGAGAAGAGCGGGAAAACAACCTGCCGGAAGACAGTAAGTAAACGCGCGCCGCGCACTCGCGCTTCCGGCGCTCGCTCGGGCCGGGCGTACGCGGCGTCTTTACCCCCGGCGGTCCCTTCCGGGCCGGGTTCGCGCGTCCAGCCCTGCAGTCCCACCCCCACCCCCACCCCCACCCCCACCCCCACGGCACCGTGTGGGACACTGGACAAGTCCAGCTGAGCGTCAGACGCCCCCGCGCTGCACCAGAAGAGGCAAATCGCTGGGCGGACGTAACACCTTCGCCGGCTCTAGCCCCGCGCCCTCTAGCTCTAGATTGTTCTCTGAAAAGTACCAAGCTCAGCCAGCGTCGGGGTCCGGGTGGGCGGGGGCGTGAGGGGGGCTCAAGTTCCTACAACTGTTCCTCTTTCCCAAGGGGATGCTGAAATGGGTGCCGATGCTCAGGGAATTAGCAGTAATTCTGACGAGTGTCCAGGGCCACCGGTGCAGGTGCACTGGGCATTTATAATCGTACAGTGTTACTACTTTCCTTAACGTATGATAGGAAAACAAGGTCAATAACGCATAGGCCTGTAGGGACCATGCTTATTAACATTCATAAGCCTATTTAGCATGCCTTTCTCTCCTAGGTTTTAGGGAGGCATACCCTCAGCCACCAAGTTAGTTAACACAAATTTCAACTTAACGGGTTAAAATAATTTATGAATATATAAAATAAATAACGGATGCCGTTCACACCGTTATTTTCAAACTTGGCCTTTTAACACAACAGTAATTCCTATTAAAAAATGACAACAAGGGGCGCCTGAGTGGCTCAGTCCCTAGAGCATGGGACTCTTGATCTCAGGGTCTTGAGTTCAAGCCCCTCGTTGGGCATAGAACTTACTTCAAAAAAAAAAAAAGAAGGAAACAATTGACAACGAATTGACCAGGTGACCTCAATTCTAAGGCATGTTTTCCACCTTTTTAACAATTCTGAAATTGGGATATAGTTTATAATCAGTGTGTATTTCAATGTTGTGTGTTTCTTTTCCTCTGGAAAAAAAACAATTATCAAATGAATGGTGGATCCTCCAACGGATGATATTTTTGAATCAAAATGTAGACATTTAGTGGTAGGCATTTAAGCCTATCTCCATTTTTGCATGGGAAGCTCCTAGAAGAGTATTGTCATGATGTGGCTTTTTAGACCTATTTTTTAAATCATGTAACTTTTTCTCATAAAAAATATAAAACATGCACAAAAGTAGAGAGTTTAATACAATGTACCCATCACCCATTGCAACTGCCAGTGTCATTTTCTTATCTTCTCCCATTGGTCATTTTTGCTGGATTATCTTAAAGTCCAGGGGCAGCCTGGGTGGCTCAGTGGGTTAAGCGCCTGCCTTCGCCCAGGTCATGATCTCATACTTTGTGAGTTCGAGCTCCGTGTCAGGCTCTGTGCTGACAGCTCAAAGCCTGAACCTGCTTTAGATCCTGTGTCTCCCTCTCTCTCTGCCCCTCACCTGCTCACGCTCTGTCTCTCTCTCTCTCAAAAATAAATAAACATTAAAGAAAGTCCAAAGCCTCGTGGCACATTACTACGTATCCACTGATAAGGGTTTTTTGTTTTTTTTACATAATCATCATACATTCTCACCACTAATAAAACTATCAATAACTTCTTTATAATTAAACCTTGAGCCTACATTTAATCATGGTAAATAGACTTACTAAGTGAACCAAACTTGTGTCACGAGGCAGTGAGTTTTCCATCAAGGAAGTACCTTTTATGAAAACTGAGTCTGGAAAAGAAGAATTAGCAGGCTGTGGGATTTCCTCACTGTGTCTTGCTCTCAGCTCTTCTCTGCACTCATTCCTCCTGCCCGAATCCTATCAACTGGCTGACTAGCTTATTTGTTGCCCTGATGAGCAGGTTAGAAACCCCATAAGTAGGTTTTTGAAACAGTCCTCATGTTATAAGTCCAAACAACTTAGCAGTGGGAAAGTAATCTCCTTGACACTTGCTTCTAACAGGTGATGCCACTCCGGACTCAGCTGAATGTTGACCCACAAGCAGAATTAGCCTTTTGCCTTGGGGACAGAAGGAGGCACCAGCCCACAGCAATGGAAGGGGTGTTTTTCAGTAAGGAAGTCTTAGCAGTAACATCTTCCACCCTTCCTTTCCCCTGGTGGCCATACCCGAAGTTTGTTAGATTTTCCTAGGAAAAATGCTGGTGTCTAAGCAGCAACAGCCTCTGGTGAATTGCTCAACAGAACCAGCTAATTTTCAGATTTCAGTGCATTCACCTCATTAGTGCAGGACTCATTCTAGCTTTCTGGTTGACTTCCGATAGAACCGGAACAGCCGCTCCTATTTTCTTCTCATCTAAGACTGGATCTGCTTCTCTCAACCCAGCTTTATAGTGATGTGCAAGGGCAGTCATGGTGTAATGATTTAGGAAAATCTTCGGTGAAGCTAAAGGAGCTGTGACAAGTTACCATGTTTTTGATAGCGACACATGCATTTGAAAGGTGACAATCTTGTCAGAAAACCAGGCTCTCATCATGGGTTCGGAATCAAAGAGAAGCATTTTTGTATTTTGAAATGTGCGCTCCTGGAAAAGTCCCAAAGTAATGAACGTGAAGGAGCAACCCATTTTATTCACTGTTACAGATTTTTACTTCACATGTTACTTAAAGTATTGATTTATAAATAGAACTTAGCAAATCCATTCCATAGGAAGGTATTTTGCTATAATGAAATTTCTTCTAAAGAATAATAGCTGTTGTCTTTGTCCCTGAAGATCCCACCATTAATAAGCTATGTTCCTTAAGGACATTTTCTTCAGGGTAGAGATACATTTTTTCAAATCTCCACTTTGTTTTGCAAGGTTGCTGCCTGGGGGGAAGTGTAAGGGTCATGGTTGCAGAACAAAGATAACTAGGGATGGGAGTATTTTTTGGTACTTTGCTTTATTTTTTTTATTTTATTTTAACATTTTATTTATTTTTGAAAGAGACAGAGACAGAGTGTGAGCGGGGGAGGGGCAGAGAGACAGGGAGACACAGAATCCAAAGCAGGCTCCAGGCTGTCAGCACAGAGCCTGACATGGGACTCAAACTCACAAACCACAAGATCATGATCTGAGCTTAAGTAGGACACTTAACCAACTGAGCCACACAGGCGCCCCTATGGTACTTTGCTTTAAAAGTACCCAGCTGGATAAATTAGTCTTAGATGGCAAGTACTCGGTGAAACCTGCTTCACTGGGGAGTTGGTTTTCCTTTGTAGTTTGAAACATAAGTTAATATCAGAACCCCCATCTCTAATGAAACATAGTTACATGCAACAGCAATAAATATAACAGAAAGAACAGCAAAGCTGTCTTGGTGATGGTCTGAGTTCTGAGTGCTCAGCCTCTATTGCCCCTTGGTTATTACCAAGGTCCGTAATAACCCCCGACCTCAAAAAAAATCCTAGGATTTCTAGAATATAGTTTGAAAGCCAGTGGTCTATAGTGAAAAGTCCAAACTATTAGTTTTTTTTAAATATAATTTTATAACTTTAGATCAAAACAGCTAACACAAAGTTTAGATGTAAATGCCCTTTATGCATGCTTTTGTAAATGCACACAACTGATTCAAATTCATAACGTCTATTGATATAAGCCCATCTAGCCTACAAAATATGGCTCTCCCTTCAAGTCTCAGCTTGAGCCTCACCTTCCGGAAGTCTCTGCGGAATGCCTCCCTTCAGGCTGAGTTAGGTGTGTCTCCCTGGTGATTCCATAATAGCCTGTATATCTGTCTATCAGCTATTTCTAGCATTATTTTATAGCAATCTATGTGTCTCTCTCCTCTACTGAAAAAGGAGCTCTCTGAGAACAGAAATTACTCTTATCTCATTCATCTTTATATCCACTGCCCTTCTGATGGTTCCTGGGACACAGTAGGGGATCAATGAATATGTATTTGAGTCCCAGGAATATTTTGGAAATCCTGTGTTACAAAAGTATTTTGCCTTGCAAAATGTTTCTTCCTCAGTAGCTACCGAATACTCAATGAGTAACTAGAAGTTTTTGTTGCCAAAGTTGGAAGGGGAGGGGGGAATCCTCGGTTAGGTAATGAGCTCTTCTGATCAGAACAAGGGTTCGGCAGAGGGAGAGGACAACCTGCCCTAGAAATGGTAGAACACTTCTGTGTTGGTCAGCAGGATGATCTAGATGAACCCTGTATGTCCTGTCCAGCTCTGGGGAGGTGACTCCATTCAACAAGCGCTTGCAAGCTTTATCTTTCAGGCCCACGAGCTTCAATCCCCCAGCATTCCAGAATTTAAAATAGTGCAGAGGAAACTCCACATGCCCAAGTCAAAGAGTCACCAATTCCAAATGAGGCAAATCCAAATGAGTGAGGGCCTGGCCAGAGAGCCACAGCCACCCTCCATGGGAAGAAGGGAGAACAGAAGCACATGAAAGAATATTCATCTTGTCCTTACAATACCCCGCGTGATGGGCTGGAGACTTTGACAGGTGTTTTATTTGCCCTCAAAACAGCTCGCTGGCAGTATCTTGTCCAAGGTCACAGAACACAGAAGTGTCTGATGGAACAGATACAACATGAATAACATTTGGCAAGATAATGATACTCTGTGTGTCACTTGGTGCTGTCCTCTAAAGCTCTCCATACATATCTGTCCCAGGCTCCTTGGCAACCACAATTCTGTTCTGATAACTGAGCCTGGAGCTGCAGAGAGCCTTTGTTTTACTCATCCTCTAATTTAACCTTTTCCTTTTTTATAAGAGGGTTGGTGAGGAAGAGAGGCCAAGCCTGTCTGGTAGGCACAGCCAATTTCTGAGTAACCAGCTTAAAAACAAAAATCTGTATACACCCAGAAAAATAGTTTTGGCAAATGAGTCAAGCCCAGATCCATCTATCTCTTGGCCAAGACACCCTGTGTGTTCTTTGGGTCCCATGTAAGGCAGTATATTCAGGGTATGTGATGAAGGTGGCTCCTTGACAAATCCCTTCCAGGAGATGTAGTCTTCAAAATCATCATGGAGGTATAAGTAGAATAGAGTGAGTAAAAGGAAGACTCGGACCATACTTGCTTAATTTATTTTGTGGGGCACCAGAATGATCCCCATTCTTAAATATTCAAAGATGATTGGTGAATGCACTTAATGCCTCTGAAGTGTACACTCCAAAGTGGGTCAGGGGCACCTGGGTGGCTTAGTCAGTTAAGCATCTGACTCTTGATTTAGTCATGATCTCTTGGTTATGGGTTCAGGCCCTGCATTGGGCTTCATGCTGGACCTGGAGCCTGCTTAGGATTCTCTTTCTCCCTCTCTCTCTGCCCCTCACTTCCTTGTGCGTGAAAGAAAAGAAGGAAGAAAGGAGGGAATGAACGAAAAGAGAAAGTGGGAGGGAGAGAATGGTTGAAATGGTAGATCTGATGTATATTTTACCACACACAAAAAATCCCACCCTCCTCTCCAGAAGCAGCTGAAGGTACTGGAACGGGCTGCCTATCAGCACATTCATGGTCATCATACTCATAAGAATGTAAGGTATTTTGTTAAATACACTGCGTTCCTGGGGTAGAAAAGAGAAGTTAGGAACAGAATCTTGTCACTCAATGGAAGCATGAGGTATAGATGTCACTCAATAGTTGCAGTAATGTTTCTTGGTTAGAGAGTTAAAAAAGAAAGGAGCCATCCGATTTTAAATATTTTTTCAGTTCTCAATTATTTTATGATGCCATTATCCTGAGTCCGACAGCTGCTTCCCAGGGCCGTTGTTTTTGTCATCCCAGGACTGGAAAACACTTTCCTGGTTTACCTGAAGCGGTTAAACGCGTGCGACCAAGGGCAGCTTGAGAACAGGCATTTGTGGTTGCCTGGTAGTGTCGTGTTATCTTCAAAAAGCGCAACTATAAATTCCCTGGGTGTGTGGAGCTATTATGTTCCATGATAAAATAAAAGCAGAGTGGGGACTTTCGTTTCTGTTTCAAATGTTCATCCCTAACAGCCGATAGTAGGGCTTGGGCTTGGTAACAAAATAATGGAAATCTGCAGTGAGTGAGGTTTCCTCCAAGCCCTGGCAGCTGACAGAATGCTTGTCCCCCAAGCTCTTGAAGTAAAATGATACAAGCTTTTCTCAGACAATGAAGCCCTTGTGTGGAACAGCTGTCTCGGGGAGATGGCTCACTGCTATTTGACAGTGGCTTGTATGTTACATAGATACGTCTGGTATTATCTGCCGGGGAATGAAATGGCCAGATGGAACCAAACACTCCTAACTAGGAATGCAGTCTAGCAATGTGGGTTAAAAACAGAGGCTCAGGTTTCAGCGGCCCTACGATGAAATACTGGTTGATTGTACTTGGAAATCTATCTTTGCCTCCTGAATTGTGGACAACTTATATGCGGAATTTTCAGGCTGTATCTGAAATGAACTGATAAACCTAGAGCGTGTGCAGGAGGCAGATTAATTCCACTTTAATTTTGCCTGGTAATAACATCCAAGTTAGTGAAACTTGGCCTTGGGTCTCCCAGAAGGCTTGTGAGCCTTGGCAGCAAATGTGGGCCTGGAAATGAAACCTGAAAAGGGGTTTGCCTGGTTTCAGGTTGAGTTACGGAAGCTGTGCGCACTCATTGTTGTGACCGTCTATCGGTGTGATCACCAGGGCTGCTCTGCCCAGGTGCCTGCAGTGTATCCCGGCAGCCTGGGGGTAGCAAGCAGAGGAGCCCTCTCTCTGATTTCTACAACTCATCTGCCTCGAGCCTTATGTATTTCTAAGCAGGACGAAGTGAGTGTATCCTAGCTCCTTTCTGTTTTATTCCCATCTTACCTTTGAAGTGACCTTCAAAAAGTCCCTCCCTTCCCCAGTACCCCCCCCACACACACACCCATACCCTTATGCATGTGTGAGCACACGTGTGCATGCACGCATGCACATGCACACACACACTGCATAGCCTCTTTTTTAAGGTCTGGCCACCCTGAAATTAGTGACCGCAGAGGAAGCGGCAGTAATGAAAAGGAAATCATGTATAATGTGCCTTATGTTTAACCTTCTGGAATGCTCAGTTCATTTTGCTCTGCACAGTGCTGGGCACGAAGAAGAGGGTTTGGGTGCCAGAAGGACATAACAGAGCATCCTTTTGTGGGTGTGTTGCACTTGGAGTGGTCTTGAGGCTGAAGAGGGTGTTGAGGCACAGAGAGGTGGAGTGTGTGGCCTGCAATGGTCTTCTGTTCTCTAGGCCAGTGGGATTCCATCATTCCAGACTGCCTCTGCGCTGTGGAGAGCCAGGGATTACAGAGAGGGACTGGGGCAAGATCGCTGATGGTTTTCTCTAACAACAACTATTCATGTGGGATATAATTGCAATGGACTTCAAACACAGCATTCAGTTCTCTTCTGTATTACCAAGAGAAATGTTTTGTAATTTCATTTTGTTCTGCTTTCAAAGGCTCAAGAACTCTATTTTTCTATGTGATGTATATACTGCTATTATTTCATGGCTGATGTAAATTGAGATATGGGTTGAAGCATAACCGTCTTTTACGAGTAAGACTCTTGGATTACGAACTGGGAGAAAAAATAAAATTAGCTGAGCTTTCAAAAACTTGCTCTTTACAAACAAAGCAATATTTTCCTCCATGTTTTAACCCTTTGGAAGCTTTTAGCTCATGAGACAATTTCTACTTGAGAATTCTATTCTCTATTCATTAACCACTGAGTTTTGGCTCCTTTAAAAAAAAAATCTTGTAAAATGCGGAGCAAGCCCTGTCAGCCAGGAATGAAACAGATCTATGTTTTCTATGGAGACCTTTTGTTGACAGCAGGTCTGGATCACAAATGTGTTTGAGAAGCAGCTGGGCAATTGGTTGGAGAAATTCTTTTCAGGGAGGACGCATTTGTAAATAAGAATGTCTCCACATGAATAATCCCAACTTGAAATCACACGGATTTGGTGTGACAAATCCACATGAATTTAAAGTAACTGGGTGGATCCACTTTTTAAAACTTCCTTTTCCCTCTTCATCCCTAAAGTCGACAACGTTGGGGGTGCGGGAGAAGCCAGGTGAGTAAAAAAAAGTCAAAAGTTGACGATAAGGAGGTTTAATTCATCCACAGACACATTCATCTGACTCCAGATGGCTTGGTTCTTCCAGCCTAAATCAGCCCAAATAGTGTAAACAGACACCCAAAAGGAACAATAGCACAGCTAAGACTATATCAGCTAATTAATTAATCAGGACTGTAACTTAAAAAGTGATGCTAGACATGGTAAAATCCTTAAAGAATCAGAATACGTAAAGTCTAGAATGTTGCAGCTAATTTGTTTTTCTCATTAACAAAGACTTTGTAGAGGAGTCTGTTAATTTCAAAACTTACTCCTTGAACAGGACACCAAGAATTACATGGGCACAGTCTGTCGCATTCGAAGGGCTTGAGGTCTGGGGGCGCCTGGGGGGCTCAGTCAGTTGAATGTGCTGCTGTCAGGTCCTCTGTCCCCATCTCTCTCTGGCCCTCCCCCACTTGCTCTCTCTCAAAAATAAATAAAACATTTAAGGAAAAAAAGAAAGTCTTGAGGTCTGGTTAGAAAGTCAGACATATAAATAGATCATGCTGGAAAGAATGTGGGAAGGGCAGAGACAACTCTCTGTATGGGAATTTGAGGAGCAATGGGGAGGGAGAGGGGAAAGGAGATAGGGCCTTTTGGAAGAGGTACACCTGAGGGGGGAGGGGGGAGGGGAGGGGCTAGTATAGGAACCAAGGCAGGAGGCCTCCCCAGCTTGGTGTTTAGTTTGAGCAAAGGCTTCGAGAAGAGAGACAGCTCTGAGGACTCAGAGCACTGAGGGAGTGGGCAGAGGTGAGGCTGAACAGGTGGGCCATGCCTGCAAGCCATTGAAGAAAATAACCCGCTTACCCCATGGATGATAGGGACCCATGGAAAAGTCCCTCTAGTTCCCCTAATAAAACCAGACCTCCAAGATTGGCATCCACACTGTGGATGAAGGGTGATGAAGCCTTGTAGCCCTAATAGTAATCAACTAGGGAATCCTGAGTGAAACGTGGCTCTAGGGAGACAAGAGACACCGAGTGCATACTTAGATATGCAACACTGAAGTCTGGGGGGGTTGATACACATGGGAGTGATGAATTCAGGACACATAAACAAGTCTCCAAAATAGCTGAAACCAGGAGAATGATGAATTCGTTCAAGGGGAATCAGGGACATGGGCTCTGGACTGAATTTTGTGGTCAGCATTTACAAGGTAAAAAGGGAGAGGCCTCAGGAACAAGGAATGCAGCATCAGAGCCAGAGACTGTCTGCAGGAGCCTTTGGGCCAAACGGAGAGATATCCAGAAGAGTAAGGAGGGGGAAGAGAGGCCATACGGCGGAGAACTGGGAGACAAATGGTGGCTGAGGAAGTAGAGGAGCAGAGGCGCACTGTCCTTTCAAGAGCATTCACGGGAAGGTATGAGCCCACTAGGGCTGCCGTAACAAAGTACTGGAGACCGCTGACCTGAACAACACAGATTTTTTAGTTTTGGAAGCTGGAAGTCTGAGATCAAGGTGCTGCTTTCTTCTGAGGCCTCTCCCCTTGGCTTGTAGCTGGTCTTCTCTCTGTGTGTCCATGCTCTGATCTCTTCTTATAAGGATACTAGTGACATTGCATTAGGACCTGCCCGCATGACCCCTTTTGAACTTAACTACCCATTTAAAGGCCCTGTCTCCAAAAACAGTTATAGTCTAAGGTATTGGGGGTTAGGACTTCAACATTTGAATATTGGGAGAAGACATGCAGTCCAGGACAAGGAAGGAGAGGAATTTTATATTAGCTAGAGGAGATGGGGAGATTGGGGAGGCGTTTCCCCCCTTAGGGTGGGAGAGACTGGAGGATGCTCCCAGATATCCCCGGTAGTGCTATAGCACAGAGAGGCAGGGGTCGCAGAGATGGGGACAGACTTATGGAGCACGTTCTCAGAGCAGCCAGAAGGGAATCAGGCAAACCAGATGGGAGGAGTGAATGTAGACAAGTCTTTACAGTGGGGGCAGCTAACAGTCATGGAGAAGGGACATTAGGAATGAGTGTAAGTAGTTCTCTCCTGGCACCTGGCATGTCTGCTGTTATCCAAGTAACCAGAAGGGTCTGCTGCTCACCCATTGTGTAGGACCCTCACACTCTTTACAGGTTCAGGGGACTAGACCAGTATTAGGAGAGGCAGAACATGGAGACTATTCCTGCCTGATTCTGCTGTCTTCTTCTCATAGGAGGAAGGGTTATTGCTGAAGATGAGGAGGCAGGGCTGAGTTGCAAGTGAGCAGGAGTCAGAAAGGGAGAGTCAGAGAGGGAGGAAATGAAGATCATCTCAAAGGACTAATGAACAGCAATGAACAACCAACTGAGTTTGAAAATTATGGGTTCATAGTGGCCCTGAGCCACAGGACTAAACACTGGGCCGCAAGATGGGAATGTAGCTCTCTGGATAGCAGGACTTACCTGGCCTGCTCTGCACCTGAAGATGGACCTGGTTTTGTAATAGGAGCTGCTTCTCACGCAGAGGGCTCTGACCCTTCGTTTTGCAGTGAGCTTGCTTCCTGCACAAGGCTCCGGCTGGGTGGTGGAGGTGTCCCGCACCGGTTAGGGTTCTGTCTCCTCTCTGTATCTCTATCTCCCAGCAGCCAGTTGGCCACTATTCTAGCTCTTCTAGGTGGGGGAACTACACCAGACTATGCCAGAAATTCTGGGTCCCTGAATGATTGTTATGAATTCCTTATACACAGAGACCAAAGAACTTATAGACGCTTGCCTAAATCTGCCTGAATGAAACCCACCAAGATAAACAAACAAACAAACAAACAAACAAATAGGATAGACATTCAAGAAAGGTTGGCATATGAAGATTAGCAGGAGAAATAATTCCCTGTTTTGCCTCATGCCACCTTTTAGTTTCCCAGGTAAATGCCCAAGAAGTAAAGAATGTCAATAGGAGTTATAATTTCTACTTCACATTCTAACAGTTTTTATATGTTATTTCATTAAATAATCAGCAATCCCATGAAGATAGTATTATGATTATTTGACAGGTAAAGAAAACAGAGTCTGAGAGTACAGTAAAGTCTCCCAAGGCCAGCCACCAGTACGTGGCATTCCTGACTTCCACACCTACTCTCTTTCCAGTATCTTAAGCAGAAAGAAAAGTTAGACTGGAAAAGGAGTACCCGAGGTGATTTGCAATGTGGGTAGCAGAGCTGGGGGAGCATTCAACTCAGCATATCCGCTGGACAGGAAGGGGCAAGCTTCACCATCCATTGAGGGTATAGAAATATGTCTATTCCTCTGTTTCTGATGCCTAATGTGGGGACCTGACAATTGTGGAGTTAGGCGTAGTAGGTAAGAACCAGAAGCAGTCAGGAAAACCACTGCTTCTGCCTATTCCGTTCTAGAGACTTAGTTCTTCTTGGAATATTAAAGGAGATATGTGTTAATTATGCTTAAGGACTTCTTTTTTTCAAATGGAAGCTCTCATATTACTGAGGCAGCCTACTAGTGTAGAAACATAGAAAATCATCTCCCCCTAAACGCATGTCCAACTGCCCAGATCGTGGTGATGCTGGTGACCTTGATGCAGCTTAAATACATGTGTCATGTGCGAATCCTGATAGACCCAGCTTCATCCTTCTCCAATGTCTCTCATTGCAGTTGTACCTCACTTTATTACCAGTTTTCATCTGAATCTACTGAGGGAATGGGATGGTACCACTTTTCTTTCTTGACCGGGAATTGCTTGACCCTGAAAGTCTTGTGAGAAGACATGGTGAGGAGCAGTCAGCCACACACCCCACAATGGCAGAGAAAGGGAGAGAGAGCTATGCTTAGGGATACTGACTCTGACTGGGGGGGAGCGGGGGGGGGGGGGGGGGGGGCGGAATGTCCAGCATAGCCCCAAGGGAAACAGTCTTTGTTTTACTCTGTGTGGTCAGCACGTTTGCACCTTTACCATGGATCCACTTGCAGGTTTAAACAAAATTATCATTCTTGGGCCACCTGGCTGGCTCAGTCGGCAGAGCATGCGACTCTGGATCTCAGGGTTGTGAGTTCGAGCCCCGCATTGGGTGTAGAGATTACTTTAAAAATTAAATTAAATTAAAAAAAAAAATAGTCATCCTCTTCAGCCCTGTACCTTGTATACCACCTCCCTGTTCCCAAATAAGAATCATCCCCCACGGGTCAGTGGGAGGGAGGAGGTATGCTCTTCCCTAATGTCTGGGGGTTGTTTTACCTATAGCTAGACTTAAAATGAGACTTTTCACAAGAGAGCCATCTCATAGCCAAAATAGTCTTTCTCTGCTTCTTATTCTGATGTATAAAGAATCTTTAAAAGGAAAACCCAGGGGCGCCTGGGTGGCTTAGTCGGTTAAGCATCTGACTTCAGCTCAGGTCGTGATCTCGCAGTTCATGGGTTCAAGCCCCGCATCGGGCTCTGTGCTGACAGCTGGCTCAGAGCCTGGACCTTGTTTCCGATTCTGTATCTCCCTCTCTCTCTGACCCTCCCCTGCTCACGCTGTCTCTCTTTCTCTCTCTCAGAAATAATTAAAACATTTAAAAAATAAAAAATAAAAGGAAAACCCAAACTTAAACCTTACTTACACCCACTAGCATCCCTTTCAAGTGATCCCCAGTTCTTCCATTCTTTTCACAGCTGAAATCTCTTTGTGCAACAGTTTGTGAACATGTGCTTTGCTCTCCCATCTCGGTGTGGGCAGAGATCGAGTTTGCTGAATGGCCTCACATTCTTCCATCAGCTAGCTACAGCCACCCCGCTTCTGTCCAGTGATCCCAGCTAGAAAGTATAGATAAAAGAAAGAAATCACCCTCTCCAGTAGATTCGGACCCAGTTTTCAACCCAGCACAAGCAGACGGGGAGGGAGAAGACTGAGCCCCAGGCACAATAGGTCCACCAGGGAAGGCAGTGCATTATTCAAGCCCAGATTTTCTTAAATGATAGTATCTTCCCTATCTCACAGGGTCCTGAGAGGATCCAGTTTGATGCATGTGTGAAAAGTGCTTTGAAATACAAGGTAATAGGGACTCCTGGTTGGCTCAGTTGGTTAAGCTTCTGACTCTTGACAGTGGCTGAGGTTGTGATCTTGCTGTCATGAGTTCGAGCCCCACATAGGGCTCCGCACAGAGCATGGAGGCTGCTTGGGATTTTCTCTCTCCCCCTCTCTGTCTGCCCCTTCTCCACTAGTGCTTTCTCTCTTTCTCAAAATAAATAAACTTTAAAAAAGAGAGAAATACAAGATAATAATATAAATAAGCAGATCTGTGCAAAAACCAAACAGTGATAACCTTCCAAAAGATCTTCCTGGCTTTATATGGTGAACTAACCCAGGCCTGTGCTCTCTGTTACGATTCCCCATAACCGTCTACTGCAGGACGAGAAGTTTCTAGAATTATGAGTGGCGGAGTTAGTATGGAGGTGCCTATCTCTGAAATGGAAGGAATTTAGTTCACCAGTGTTCTGGGTTGTTATTTTATACTTCCACTGAGGAACAGACTAACAGCTGGGGAGGAAAGAAAGGGACAAAGGAATCTTAAAAATTAACTACCAGAGGTTTTATAAGACACCTAGGGAGACCAGACTTACCTACCTAAAAATAGTGGCACTTCTTTTATTACTTCTCTCGAAGTAAATGAACTTAAAAGAAATTAAAGTGAGTTTTTAGTTCTCTAGAAACAAAAGCATAGAGGGCAAGGAAGTAGGAATTTAATCTGCTTGACCTGTTGCATGGCTTCTCTGAAAGCCCACATCAGCACCTCCCTTTTCTGGGCCCGGGAAAGATTATCACTCAGACATTGGAGATGCAAACAATCCCAGAGCCAGGAAGGAATTTCTACTCAAGGAACATGGTGGAAAAAACCTGGAAAACAGAAGGGCCACAACTTCACCCCAGTTACCTTTGCTCCAAATCTTGGGCTCTCGCCAGACCATGCTGAATAAAGATGTCCCTTGTTTCACTTCCAAGGAGACATCATCTGGGTTGACCTCTACACGGTTGGGTGTTGCCTGATAGATTATTTGGAGCAGGGCTTTCTTCTCCTTTGAGAATCACTGCCTTACTCAGCTGCTGTCACTATAGTAATCTAGTCTCACAGCTCAGGTTTTCAGGTGTAACGGAGAACCATCAGCTCAAAGTTTTGAGGACTATTAGAAGAGCTTGAGTTGCTTTGACAGTTCCAAGGGTCCCCGCCATCCCAGCCAGCAAATTAGAGACCCCTCAGTTCAAGTTCTAAGCTTCCAGGATTCATTCTGAGGATTTGCTGGTGTCACAATCGTACCCATCAGAAACATAATTCAGAGATGTTTCCAGGGACCTTAGAGTTTACCTAAGCCACATGTTCACATGGGAAATGCCTCCTCAGAGCTGTCTCAGATCTGGGACAGGTCATCCAAAGCACATACCTGTCCCAGGCAACCAAGGATGTTTGATTACCTTTGAATAATCCAGACTTTGTTGTTGTTGTTTTTCTCTTCTCTTCCGGGCAGAGCAAGTGTGGGGCCCTCAGGTGACACACCCAGAGAGGAAGGGTAGTGTCGTGGCCCTAGGTGATGACAAACATTTATAGGTTGTTTGTTATATATCAGACACTGTCCCACGCATTTCCCATGTATTACTGCTTTTAACCTTCACAACAACCCTACAAATCGGTACCATTAACCCTACTTTACATAGGAGAGAACAGAGATTAAGTGACCTGTCCATGGCAGGGGCTGGTAAGTGTTGGAGCCAAAACTCTCAGCCAGCTCAGGGCCTGGATCTTTAGTTACTAGGATGCTCTGTGTCTCCACACACTTTTTCCTTTCTGCTTCAGGGGTGTGGAAAAAGGGAGAAGGGCCTCACATAGCAAAAGGTGTTAAAAGCAAGACTGGAAAAAAGTAAACACTTAGGCCTGAGGAATTGCTGCCTTAGAGCCATCAAGGGAAGACCCCGGCTGTCACTGAGGAGGCAATTTCTGCATTTGGGCTGTTTGGCGTGACTGGTGACAGACAGTTCATAAACGCCCTAAGTTCCATGCGTGGGGATGCCGAACTATTTGAGTAATACCTAAGTATAGTGTGCATCATAAGCCATGGTCTAGCCTGGCAGGTTTTCGTTTTGTTTTGTCTTAATGTTCTGAGAGAGAGTGTGAACAGGGCAGAGAGAGGAGACAGAATTCTAAGCAGGCTCTGCACCATCAACACAGAGCCGGATGAGGGGCTTGAACTCACAACTCTTGAGATCATGACCTGAGCTGAGGTTGGAAGCTCAACTGACTGAGCCACCCAGGTGCCCCCTGCCCTGTCAGTTTTAAACAGAGAAGAAAACTACTAGAAAACCCTGTGTCACAATAAAGTTTTTTTTTTTTCTTTTGTTTTCTTCTCAGACTTGGTGGGGACTGAGGTCGAGCAAGAGAGACCTCATTCCACTCTGGGTCTTGGGCTTTGTAAATCCGCAACACAACTGCACGGCACACACACTGGATCCTTTACTCCACCTCCCCTTGCAGATGCAGATTTCACCCCAGGGCAAGTGCCCTTCTGAGAGTCTCCCTGTCTTTGCGGGGCCAAGAAGGGGCAAGCAGGGCGCCTTCTCCCCTTCCTTCCCGACAGGGAGGGCATGTTGAGAACTGCCTGGTGGCAGAGCTCCAGCAGCGCAGCTGTGCCCCGGTCCCCGCCGGGTGGAGGGAGGGCCTTGGGACAATGCGGACCTCAGGACAGCTCTGTGCGGAGCGGAACCGCCCGTCTCAGCACGCCCTCAGTTGAAAGGTCCTCGCCTTAGTCTGCACGGAAGACAAGAAGTAGCTTGCAAAGGAGATTTTCAGCGCAGCGCATAGGGAATTAAACCTATATTAACAATAAAATTGGTCTGTGGAGTGGAAAAGCTGGGACGGTGCTGGCGTTCCCTAGGCAACAGGCGGAAAATGTTCATTCCTTAGAAAATCTTTCAGCTGGCCATGGCGCTCTCCTGACAGTCCCCGTGGCTGAGCTCCGGAAAAATAATGAAGGCTATGGATAGGAGATGGTGAGTGCCAAGAGATCCCCCCTGCAAGTTAGGATTGCTTTTCTTGTGTTTGAATTTGGATTAGAAAAATGAGCTCGCAGACCGTGATTGCTGACACAAATAAATCCATAACTATGCTGATAAACACTTGAAACTTATCCTTGCAGTAAAAGGGGGGAAGAAAAACCTGTTGACCTCTTCTCTTGGTAAGCTGCAGCGCTGTGATGGAAAACTCCGTCATTCCTAAAATGTGTGACCAGCCTGTGTTTTTGTCCAAGTCGATTTTATACTTTCACCTAGCCTCTGTTCCGTAGTCTAGCAGAGTAACAACGGCAGCTGGGCTGAGTGTGTGTGTGTGTTCACGTGCAGTGTGTGTGCTGTTTTTCCTAATTATTGCAGCATAACTTCCTCTTTGCTTCACCAGACTAAATCTCCACAGTGAGACATAATGTGTAAACTTCTTGTATGTTTGCTTTTTTCAGTTCTAGGGAAAATCCGAACCGCAGTGGGCAGTGCCCAACTTCTCATGGCCCAGAAATTCTACCAATTCAGAGAACTGTGTGAAGAAAACCTGGTAGGTAACATTCCCTGTCACTACCACTTCCCAGCTAGTCAGGAGAGGATCGTGTTGTCAAGCCTGGCACAACTAATTTTGAACCAAATTAAGGCCCATTGGACTCTCTCACCTGAAATAGAGAGTTTTCTGATGAGTTGTATTGCCTGTTTTTCTTAAAATTAGAAATATTTAGGGGTGCCTGAGTGGCTCAGTTGGTTGAGCATCTGACTTCAGGTCAGGTTATGATCTCATGGTTTGCGGGTTCAAGCCCTGCATTGGGCTCTGTGCTGACAGCTGGGAGCCTCGAGCCTGCTTGGGATTCTGTGTCTCCTTCTCTCTCTGCTCCTCCCCTGTTCACACTCTGTCTCACTCTGTCTCTGCCTCTCAACGATAAATAAATGTTAAGAAAAAATTTTAATTTCTTAAAAATTAAAAATATTTATTTTATACTTAAATAATCTTAGAAGAAAAAATCCAATCAAGTTGAACCTCCATTTCCTGCCTTTTTTCTTTGTAACTGAAATTTTTCCATTTTCCTGGCTTCCCCATGGAAGCCCTGATTTCAGTATTTTTACCAAAGTACAGAGCAGCCTGATATTTCAAAAATGGTATTACAGAAAACCATTTGGATAATGATGTTCCTTCTGAAATAGCCATCAGTGCCTATCTCATCATCAGGGTTCTCGATTTTAACTTAAGGCCAGAGGTGGACAGCATCCCAAAGTGTAGATTTGATCTCCTTGAGACAAATGAATAATTCATCCTTCTTGGACATACAAAAACTAAATAAAGCAAAACAAAAAGACAGAAACACACTAGCACCAACAATATTTTTTAAACAGCCTGCAAAAGGCAAGGGCAAGGGCTTCCTTACATGGCCTTTTTTAAGAAACTGCTACTATTCTCTGCAAGTGTCATTCCGCAAGAAGAGCTTTTATTGATCAGTTGTTGGTCACGCTTGCTCTAAAATAAAATGAAAAGCAACTTGTTGATCCTGTGGAAAGTAAAAACATGATTACTTGCAATCTCATGGACAATGATTTTAGAGTTTTAACCACACCTTGTTATATAGACTGAAGGGAATTTATCAAGACAGGGTTGAAAATTGAAAGCATGCAGAAGTTGATATTCTCTGTCCCTCTTCACCAGACTTTTCTTTCTGAAATCTCCCTTTGGGGCTGTCCTTCCCCTCCTCCTCACACCCACCCCCCACATCTGTAGTTTGTTTTCCTCTCCCTCAGCAAAAATCCTTCCACCTTCTCAGAAATTCTCTTCTGGATTATGGGATAACATAGGGTAGTAAAGGTATAGATAAGTGAATTCAACAAATATTTTATTGAGCTTCACTCAGTGCCACGAACAGAATTCCTACTAATTTGTAAACCTGCTAATGTGTCACAGATCTTAATTAACATGACTCTGTGCTCTTTTACTATGCAAAAGTTCATAGAAAGCTTCTCAAACTGCCTAAAAGATATGTGGAAGCCAAGATGTAAGCACTATAGGGCAAACAGCACACTTTTTCACAGAATTATACAATAAGCAGGTATGTTGTGAAACAAAACATGAACACTGTGCAGAGTTTTGAAGACAAAATTGCAGAGAAAATGTTTTGAAACATTTGCAGACTTCTAGGAAAGGTTTGTTAAAGCCAGCTTTTGACACTTCCTGGTTCTTGATAGGCTCACATGCCTGAGCCAAGAGAGGAACTTATTGGAAGTGTGGGCAGCATGTTAGAGGCAGGAAGTGGGGCTGCACTTTGGGTGGAGGGCCATGGATGGCTGGTTGAATCGTGTCGCAGAAGGGAAGGTTCAGAGCCCAGGATGTGCCAGAAGCCATGCTGAGAGCTTTCGGATATATGCTCTGGTTAAATCCTCAAAGCGACCCTATGGAGCAGATAGTGATGTTATTTTTATGACAGCTTTACAATTGAGGGAAATGGGCACAGAAAAGCTAAATCACTTGGTCAGGAATAAAAAACAAAAACTAAAAATCAATCAATTGATCAATCAATCAATCACTTGGCCAGGGTCACCTGGTAAGAGGCAGAGCCCAAGATTCAAATCCCAGTCTGTCTGACCTCCGTGCCTGTTTGACATCCCCCACCCTCGCCGCACACAGCCCCCGAGATTTGAGTTCTAGTCCACACCCTCCTAGAGGGTCATGGGCTGATCAGTCAGCTCCACCCTCTCTGCAGCAGGAAGCATGGTGGCCTGGGGGTGGCATTGCTTAGGTCTATAAATCTGCACCAAAGTGGCCCTAAGATTGCCTGCAACCAGACCCAGCCGTCCTTGCTGGAGTTCTTACTCTGAGGAGGAGAACACTTGACAACACCTGAGTATTATCCCAGACTTGACTTTCAGGCTCAGTAAATGGATGAGCTTTACTTTTTCAAACAAAACTAAGTTAAGGAACCCAGCCCCCCTCATCCTTCCACACCCTCCACCACCTCCGACCTCCAAGTGGCCTGGTTCAGACTAAGGCCAGGGCTGCAACTCTCTGTGCATGGGATGTCACATGACCCACAGTTTCTCTTTCTCTCTGCTTCCCCATCTGTCCCCTTGATGACACAGGGGCAAAGAGATTCTTAGTGAGGAGGGACCAAATCGCCCGTCATACAGAATTAAACTCTTTGGGCCTACCAAGCTATCATTTCATCACTGCTGCACTGAAACCATTTAGCCAATAGTCTTGTGACTGAAGAGAATATAGTCAATTCCAAAGTATGAGCAATTGGGTTCTGAGTTACCAGTGAGATGAGGAAGGCCATAAAACTCCATTCACAATGTACTTTGTTAAAGCTGTTATCTGTCTATTCCTAGATGTTGAGAACATTTTTTTAACTTACGAAATGAAAATGATGCAGAGAAACTCTTTAATTTGGGTGTCACTAGCTAGGGTTTAATACTGAATCAAATAGTTACAAACTTTAGAATTTACGTCTTCAATGAATTCCAGAACTCTGGGCCATTTAAGAAGTATAAGTTAATAAATACATTTTGACGTGTATTTATTTTGAAGACAGACCAATAATGCTAGTCCATCAGAGAGCTAAAACATTTCCAGCCTATTAACTTTGATGAGCACTGACCTTGCACTTTCTGAAAGTTGGTTGTTTTGTTTAAGTTTATTTTTGAGAGAGACAGAGCGCAAGCAGGGGAGGTGCAGAGAGAGAGGGAGGCACAGAATCCAAAGCAGGCTCCAGGCTCTGAGCTGTCAGCATAGAGCCTGACGTGGGGCTTGAGCTCATGGACTGTGAGATCATGACCTGAGCTGAAGTTGGACGCTCAACAGACTGAGCCACCCAGGTACCCCTGAAAGTTGGTCTGAAAGTACAAAATGGGGGCAGGTCATGATCTCACAGCTTGTGAAGTTGAGCCCCACATCTAGCTCGCTGCTGTCAGCACAGAGCCCACTTTGGATCCCTTGCCCCCCTGTCTCTGCCCCCACCCCCTTGCACTCTCTCTCAAAAAATAAATAAAACATTTTTTTAAAAAGTACAAAATGGCCTCAAGTTACTATATGGCATAAGATTTCACAGTATATCCAATTGGCTTGAATACCCACAGGTAACCCAAACTGACCCAGATGTAAGCCTCTGATCCCTGGAAGCTCCCACCCACAGAACCATGAATGCCCTTAGCTACCACTGATGGTAGTGATTAATACTGAGCATAACACCTTCAGTCTCTTAGTTACATTTTTTCTGTTTTACATCATATAAATTCATGGTTCATACTTTCTAGTACCTGTCAGGGATATAGGGATGGAGGGGGGGGGAGTCAATCCTTAAACACCAAAGACTGTTTAATATTATCTAGAAAGTGGGTCATTACAGACATCTATGTGTAATGTATAGATATGTGTTCTCACATTTGCTATTTTATGTTAGGGTTGATTTAAAATGAATTAATTTCCAAAAGATTTTGTCAAAGTACTTGTATGATAAAATGACTTCCTATATTAGTAACATCTTAATTGTTCACAGTACATTAAAAATACATTTATTTTGGGGGTGCCTGGGTGGCTCAGTCGGTTAAGCATCCAACTTCAGCTCAGGTCAAGATCTCGAGGTTAATGAGTTTGAGCCCTGCATCAGGCTCTTTGCTCTCAGCACAGAGCTGCTTCAGATCCTCTGTCCTCCTCTCTCTCTGCCCCTCCCCCACTTGCACTCTTTCTCAAAAATAAAACAAAATTAAGAAATATTAAAAATGTAATTATTTTCTTACTCATCATTTGTTTACCCTGTTGTTTCACTGAACACAACTGTTAAAACAAATCTTATTTTAGATTTCTTATCTGTTCTCTGAATAAGTTGGATGGCATGAAGTCAGATTCCAAGTCCACTAATAATATACTGCATTTCCCCCCCTCAAAGACGGTGTCTTCATTTAAATATGTTTTAATGCATTTTTGTCATAGTTTTTTTTTAAAGTTTGGATTCTCTCCCCATACCACATTGACAGATGTTGTAATACAAAAGAAGAGTTTTACAACCTTGACATTTGTGAATCACCGACTTAGACGGATGAGCATATAAAATTATCATTTGAAATGGAATCTTTTTTAAAAAATGTTTATTTATTTTGAGAGAGAGAGAGAGAGAGAGAGAGAACAATCAGGAGAGGGACAGAGAAAGAGGGAGAGAGAGAATCCCAAGCAGACTCTACACTGACAGCTTGAACTCGCGAACCGTGAGATCATGACCTGAGCCAAAATCAAGTCAGACACTTAACCAACTGAGTCACCCAGGTACTGCTGAAATGGAATCTTTTAAAAAGAGTCAAATCCATGGTTTCCAGGGGTTTTGGGGTGGAGGAGAGGGAAGACATTGGTTGAAAGGGTACCAACTTGCCGTTATAAGATGAGTACGGTCTGAAGATTTCATGTACAACATGGTGACTATGGCTGATAACACTGTACTGTATAACTGAAATTTGCTAAGAGTAAACTTAAATGTTCTCACACACACACACATACACATACACACACACACACACACACACAAAGATAAGTATGTGATGTGATGGATGTGTTTATTAATTCTAAGGGAGGAGGCCGTATACAATGTGTACATATATCATATCCTCACATTGTACACTTTAAATATCTTACAATTGTGTGTTTCAATTATTCTTTAATAAATCTTATAGATAGATGATAGATAGAAATGACAGAAAGATAATAGATGATAGAGAGAGATAGATATGGTAGATAATAGATGATAGATATAGATAGGAAGGAAGGGTAGTGAGTTATCACTTGTAGCCTCACTCTTATCTCCTATTTGAAAGCCAGAAGAAATTCATCCCCCTGATGTTATTTGAAATATTTGAAAATGCCCCTTTGGTGCTGTGCTTGTCACTGATTGCCTCTAAAGCATGAATGTTTTTCTCTCTCTTGCACAGAATCCCAATGCTCATCCGAGGCCCACTTCCCAGGATCTGGCAGGGTTCTGGGACATGCTGCAGTTGTCCATAGAAAATATTAGTATGAAATTTGATGAACTTCATCAGTTAAAGGCCAATAATTGGAAACAGATGGATCCTCTTGACAAGAAGGTAGAACAATGTAGATTTTGTATGGTTCATTTAAAAACCTGCACAAACACTGGACAGTCTAAATAGGCTTCTGCATTCAGTCTTGCTGTTTACAATGTGAAATGGAGCTGATATCATATTAATCTCATTGTAATGACAATGTTTACATAGTAATCATTTGGGATATTATCTGTAATATGTTTCAGGCATATTTTTAAGAAAAACCTGTCTTTGTGAATTGGAAAATGGGAATGTGGCTTTTTTGTTAATTAAACTTTAAGTTAAACCATTTTAGTCACTGGAAGGAACTGCCTCCATTTTGCTTTTTAAACTAAAATAAATGACATCTTCAGTGCATGATTATATAGAGCAAGAGTTCAACTTCCTTACACCCTAGGATGTGTTTCTGAGAAACATAGGAAGCCCTAACCGACTTTGATAATCATTTCATAAATATAGTAATAAAGAAACCACTGTTGTTCAAGGTTAAAAATATACACCATAAAGGTTCATGGTAATCATAAATGTTGGGATTTTTTTTTTTTAAGAGTTTTACTTTTGGTTGACTTGCCGTGGGGAATATTGCTCACTGGGTTTCTCAATCAACAGTTTAGAAATAAAGATTCAAATTATTTTACTTTAATTAATGAACTGTAATTTTCACATTTGCTTACGTGGTTCCACCAGACTCACACAGGTATCCAATATCCAGTCATCAATGACTTTTTTAACCCTTTGCTTTCCAATGGCCGAAGGTCAAATAGTTCCAAGAGATTCAGCTTCTAAAAACTAGGCTTGGTTGTTCCCAAGAGGCTCTGGTAGCCTGTCCTTTTCAGATCTCCTTGCCGGTCAGAGAGCTCACAATAATCCAGTCCATTCTGCTGCTTTCCATCATGGTATACGGGTTCATAGTCAGTGGACTCCCAGGAAAAAGCCAATCCCAAGGGCCGATTCATAATCAACAAGATGGTCATTGTCATTGTCCCTCATCTCCAGTTCTATCACCATTGACCTGGGGGCTTTAGTGTTAAGCTTGAAAGTATCATTGATGTATGTCTGGCCTCTTACCTGGGAAGCCAAACGTTTGCACTCAATCTAGTTTTCTTTAATCTGTGTTTAAAACTATGTACTAAATAAGCTTTTAAATTGTTAAGAAAACAGGACAGATGTACATACATACTGGTAATTTAGTTTCTAGAGCTGATCCATCTACTTTCTCACTCACTGGGGTTTGTTTTTTTTTTTTTTTCAAGTATTATTTTTTTTAAAGTACAAGGAAAGGAAGATATGGTTAAAAAGTTTCCAGCATTCACACTTTTTCAAATATCACCAAGTTACCCCACAGTGAAGATTTAAAATGCCCAAAATTTGTGATGGTAAGAATTGACATATGTAACCTGTTGACATGGACACAGTAAGTCATTAGTGAACTTGATTTCTAAATTTTTATACACTTTGTCTATAACCAGAGCTTTTCAGCACCCCCCGAACTTGACAGGAATGAGCACAATCAGAGTTGGCCAAATGCTGTTTGCACTCTGAACTTCCCATTTTGGTCCACACAGACTCCATCTTAAACAGCCTGAGGGCAATTCCAATGTAATAAATTTACCTAGGCACTTCACCCAGGCAAGCCAGGAGGATTTGCCACAACGAGTGTAAGTGCTAAGACACAGGAGTGCCCTTTGGAGAATCATAAAATCCCTATTTTAAGATAACTGTCACATCTGAGTCATGAGAATTGAAGGTATCTCTCTAAAAATGAAAACAGCAGATTCACATGGACCTTACCGAGAGCCTAAAAACTCACTATCCTTTTCCTAAAATTCCTTCAGTGGTTTAGATTCGCAGCCTTCCTGCTGCATTTGTTTTTCTGTGACCCAAGTGTTGAAGGGCCGTTATTTTTGCAGTGGCAGTTTAAAGTATCCAACCATTTCAGAGTTTGCTGATGCTGAGAGGGGGAAGACCTCTTTCAACCCTGGGTTAAATTTTCAAGGCACAGTGTCTGTCCTGGTGATTGGAAGGAATTGCCTTCTGGGCCACCACAGCCGTCCTGAGGCCCCTAAGGAGTGACGTCCCAGGGGGCTGTTTTAGGAGGCTGTCTGGAAACGGATTCCACCCCCCCGAGCGGAGGAACCACCAGTGTCCTCCCTCCAGGGTGACCCCAGGAAGTATATAGCTGTGTGTTTGTATGTGATGTCCAAACGGGTATAACTCACAGTGGCATCGACAAAGCTAAAGAACACAGTCTTAACATCTCCTCTTCCTCATTTGGCCTTTTAGCTTTGGGTGGGTGGGCTCGGGGACAGGGCGGGGATGTTTTTAAACTCTGAGCCGAGCTCGCAGCCGCTGCCTCGCCTCCTTGGAGGGGAGGCAGAGTTCCCAGAGGCTGCTGCTGCCGCGGCCACCCTAACCCATCCCTGGCACCCGGAAGAGTCTGGAGCCTCCAGAGAGAACCACACTAAATGTGCCGGGAGCCGCAGCCTTTCAGCAGGGGGCATTTTAAATACCCACATCCTTCCCTTGGAGAGACTAGTTCCGCAATTCAGCCTTGCCCTTGGCCTTAGGCTTACCGGTATCCCGCCCCCCACCCCGCATCTTTTGAATACCCAAGCCAGAATAATAAAGAAAAAAGGAAAAAAAAAATATATATATATATATAACATTTACAGCGTGCAGATCAGAACTAACCACCCTTAGGTTTAAAAAAAAAAAAGAAAAAGAAAGAAAACCAAAACCAAAAGATTGTGCGGGTTCTAACTACTGACCTATCCCAGTTTTTCCCAAGCTTGTCCTGAGAAGCTGTGTAATGTCCTGAACCTTCTGCTTTGATCAGGAGAGAAGGGCCCCTCCTCCAGTGCCAAAGAAGCCGGCGAAGGGCCCCGCGCCGCTGATCCGGGAGCGCTCGCTGGAGAGCTCGCAGCGCCAGGAGGCCCGCAAGCGCCTGATGGCCGCCAAGCGCGCCGCGTCCGTCCGCCAGAACTCGGCCACCGAGAGCGCCGAGAGCATCGAGATCTACATCCCCGAGGCGCAGACCCGGCTCTGAGCCGCCCGCGCGCCCCGCCGCGCCGCCCGCGCGCGCCGTCCTCCCTCCGCCCCTCCCCGCCCTCCGAGCCCGTCGGTCCCGGAGCTCAGTGACTTCCACTGTCGCGGTGTAGTTGTCGGTCTTGCAGGAGCCGTCCCCCACCCCCTCCCCCGCCCCCAGTAGCCCCAGCCGCCCGGACCGGTTTGCCCACGTTCTCCACCGAGCTTCGCCACCCGTACTGACGCGTCACCCACCTGCCTCATCCGCACAGCCGGCCCTTTCTTTTCTCGGCAGAGCCAAACCCACCTGTGTAGAAATGGCCCGTTTAGGTCGCCCACCATCCTCAGTTCTCCCAAGCTAGTCTGTCCCTAGAGCTCAGCAATATAAAACCATAGGGTATTTCAGAAATCCAGTAGCACAGGGTGATCCTTTGGGACTTAACCGTCTTCCACGTGAAAGAAACTAGGGCTCCGATTCCCTTTATTTCCCCCAAACGGTTATTATTTTGTAAAGCAGATGGAGCACTTTATTTCCAACCTCAGAAATCACGCCATCTCACCGGAATCGATGAGTGACAATCCTAGAGGGGACGAAGTGGGGCTGGATACGTAGTGGGGAAGGGAGAAGCAAACTCTGCAGGTGCTGGGGATTGCCTGCTTCACTCACAGCTGCACCAACTGCCTCTCTGTTACTCCATCACTGCTTCAAATGTTTCAATCAGCAGAAGATTGTAAATTCGATCTTTCAGGGAAATTAATCTATTCTGAAAGGCAATAAAATGAAGAAAGGCAAGGCAAGGAAGCACTGATAGTTTAAGATATACTACATAAGGGATTTTTTTTTTGTCCTAAATTAAGACAATTTAGAGCTGAAACGTTTTATCAACTCTTACTGTACTATGTGTATTATATTGTTGTTGTGGTGGGGGGTCTTTAAAGGGGAAAGTGTTGGTCCTCTTAATTTGTTAGTGTCCGTCCTGGGGGGGGGGGTGTCTATCTAATTACGCATATAAGTACACACCTGCTTAAGAAGTGCTGTAAATGGCAGGGAGGGTGTTTCAGAGAGAAGTTTGGATTTTCCTGTCATCCCTTTGAATGCTACACATCCATCTGCTGTAACCCAGTAGTTTGTAATGCAGACATATTTTCACCTTTGGTCTTCTCAAACTGCTACCCAGAATCCTATCATACCCCAGCATAAGGCTTTCGTCCTGTGTCAAACCAATTACAGTAAATTTCCTACCCAAGTAGACATGCGGCCTCATTCCAAAGAGCTTGCCCTTCATCTTGAAGTCCCAGGTTGTGAGAGAAGAAATTTGACCTGAAAAGTTCAGCAGTACGAAGAAGGGGGAAAAGTAGTGATTCATAAGCACTGAAAGAAACCCAGGCTTTTGGCAGAGAATGTGGATTTACGTTTTTAGTCCTGACGAATGGTCAGTGTGCACTAAGCATCTAGCCGAAGCTATCTTTAAATGCCCTTACTCGTAGCAGTTTAAACATTTAGGATGTGATGATCTTAAAGTATCACTGGCATTTTATGTCCAGCTCTCCCCCTAAAGCATTAGAAATTACCACTGAAAAATGACAGACTAAAAACACACATCAAATAAGCGTGCACCAGAGGGTTTTTTAAAAAATTATATACTCTTGTAGCCAGGTGCTAATCTATTTACGAAATTAAGAGAAGTGATGGGTTCTGGCAACAACTATTTTCATGGTCATATTCTAAAACCACTAGGGAATTCGCTACCTCTCAGAGCCATTGATGCTTTGAGCTATCTTTATAAACAGGGCACAAATGTTTACTGCTGTGGTTTACAAGAAAAGGGCTACTAACCTATTTAAAAACCAACCAACCAACTTTTAACTAGGGTGGACAAAGCACCTTGAGTGCTTTGCAAAATTGGAGCTTACAGAGATTTCGAACTTCAAGTGTTCACTTGTGTTAAAAAGAATACGCCTTTTCTTTAGTCTGTAGCAGCAACGGAAGGTCACACAAAGTTTGCAACCAGTAAGGCCAACTGCCACCTTGGGTAGCCTATAGTCCCATTCAATCCTGAAAATGACTTGGAACTCATAGATTGACGGGAAGGGAAGGAAGCGGTATCCATTGTAACACCCATGTTCCCAACTACAGCTCCATGCCCTGAGGTAGAGACATTGGGATTAAGAAATCGATTTCTAATACAATTCAAGATCATCCTATTTTCTTTGGAAACTGGTTTAGCCCAGGATATTTTAAAGAGAGACAAGAGAAGGCCTATTTATCTTGTCTATGTGAATGGTATTTGTATATTCATAAGCTATTTTTGGTAAGAATTTTAAATCTTTTAGCCGAATGCCTGCAGGCATCATGACCTTTGCCTTCCTTAAAACACAAATTGTACAAACACTTTATAAAAAGCTAATTATTGATCTTCAAACATGACCCCACATAAAGCTGCTTGTTAACCACTTGCCCCTTAAGCTGACATCCATGAGCATAACCTTTGTTACATTGTTCTTTTTGATGTAATTTGTAGAAACGTTTTTTAGTTCATAATGGAAAATGTGTGTACCCTGAAAAATTACTTATTTTGTTTAACTTTGGTATAAAGCTGTTTGGGCATTTTCTTGGGGAGGGGGGGGAACTACAAAAGAAGTTTGTCTCCCACATCAAAAAACGTTCAAAGAAATTAAGTATTTATTATATTTTTTGCAGATGTTTCCATACAATTCACATAACCTTTTTGTAAAGAGAGATGAAGAAATGGATTAAAGATTTTTAATATTTGAAATGGTAAATAGAACTAATTTATTTGTAATATATTTCTGTTATTTATAGATGTTTCCTTAATGTTTTACTGTGTATTACCACTTTAATTTAAGCCTTATCCTTGTGAATTTACCATTTCTTTTTTAAAACATGTCTAGATGCATATTTTAAATAACTGGAATGTAAATCACTAGCATATCTGAATTCCCAGTGTAATTTTTAAAAATTATTTTGGTTTGGAAAAAAAAGATTCACTTGAAAGCCTTCAGATGGAGGGGTGGGGAACATTTTTATGGCTTTATGAAGTGGAATTTCATAGGCTTATTTACCTAGATTGTGTGTGGACAAAAAAAAATTGTAAATAGATGAATGTTTCCCATAATGTAAAAAGAAGAAATTAATAAAATAATTAATGCACTGCTTTCAGGTCTGTGCGTTTTCACTGCAAAGCCCTGCTCCTTCCACAGTACAAGTAGTTGTCTTTGGAGGGAATAATTAAGCAATGAAGAAGTATATCATTCTAACTTTTATTGTTAGAATACAATAAAATACACATTTAGGCTAGCCATTGGTGAGCAGATGGGTAGACTCTGTGTCCTATGGAAAGGATCAAAATACTGAAAACCAAAAGGCCTTTTACCATGATGATCACACACATATGAAAGCTTCTGGTCAGAGCTGTTTATCTTTTTTTCAATTTTGTTAATTCTTTTACTTATTTCTGAGAGAAAGACAGCATGCGCAGGGGAGGGTCAGAGAGAGAGGGAGACACAGAATCTGAAACAGGCTCCAGGCTCTGAGCTGGCAGTCAGCACAGAGCCCGATGCGGGGCTCGAACCCACGATCCGCGAGATCATGACCTAAGCGAAAGTCGGACACTTAACCGACTAAGCCACCCAGGCGCCCCATGAACCACAGTTATACTTCTTGCCTTTTACCAAATTAATTCTTATATTTCATTGGAGCTTCTTAAACATTCGGCCCATCCCAAAACAAAGCATGTTTGTTGTTGCATGTATAAATTTGAATTTCAGCGAAGCAAATTTCAATTTCCCATGTTACAGGGTCCATTCCCCCCAAAAAAGCAATTTTGTTTTTTATAGAAATTGAACAAAATTGTTTGCTCTGAACACGAATTTTTTTTTTTATATCTTTGAAAAGCATCCTTGAAAATACAAATCGAATTTGGGTTAAATAAATGGCATTTAAAAATCATAGTGTCTGAATGTGTTCATTCTCAAACGCCAGTGATACTAAAGCATCTGAATTTTACCTCAAGTTTGCTCAATAGGCTATTTGACATTTAAGCACTAAACTAAGTTCAGATCAACTCCTTTTGCGAACAGGAAACTGGTGACCCTGGCTGAAAACCGTCTCTGGGTCCTAACTCATTTACTGTTAAGTTTCCAGACTAGGTCTTAAATCCCTTTGTAAGTCGCTCATTATCTCCCCTAAGGCAGGGAGAGGAAATAGTGTGCTGCATCCTGATCTATATGCTTCTCTGCGGGCTTACTGCAGGCCTAGGGAGGCATCATCAGACAAACACAGGAATGTTTGAAACCCCAGTACCAGTGATTCCTGATTCCTGAGTCTCCATGTAGGCTGCCAATGGTTTATTTCAATATATTTCTATGTAAATGAGCACGAGCCTAAATTTATAGAAAATGACTGAAATCAGGAACGTGTTCTGATAAACACCAAAAGTCAAGCTCTGCCATGTGGCTGATGGAACTGTTGCTCTTCCTTGCACCAAATGTTTTCACTAGTACTTTTGAAGATTGCTGTTCCTTTCTCTTTACACTTCTAGTCTTCCTTCTGGGAAGAGGAAGATTACTTGATAAGTAAATCATTGTCATGGAGAGTTTCCATAGAGATCGCAACAAGATTTTTCCACAGAAAAATTCACCTTTTCACTCTGGAAAGAAGGAAAGGGAAGCAAACAGTCTTAGTTTTCTCTTCTGTTACAAAGGGGAAGATGCATTCTCCCTATTGACACTAAAGAAGGTGGTAGACAACAATTACAGGTTTTGTAGTCTTAAATCCTGGTGCTGCATTCAGTGCTTCTGAAGGTCAATGCTCCGGCATAGTTAGCCTTCTGGGATTTGCCCACATAATCATCATTTGATGAATCCTTCCTTTTTCTTAGGGCTTTCAAGTCCAATGCCTGCAAGCAATTTCTTTTATGAAAAATGAGGAGGAACCTCTAGGAAGTTAGATAATACTATATGGATGGCCCCATAAAGTATATTGGAAGAAACATCTCTCCAGATTAAGACAGAAACATTTTATTAACTTTAAAAGAGGCTCCATTTGAAAAGATTTTGGGTCCGAGGGAATAACCTCTTGCTATCAAAAATGTTTACTCCTGTAAATTAAAAAAAAAATTGTTTAAGTAATCCCTACACCCAATACGAAACTCAAACTCACGACCCCAAGATCAAGAGTCTCATCTCCCTCCATCTGAGCCAGCCAGGTGCCCTGTGAATTACATTTTTAAAAATACCAGCTTTATCCCATTGTTTCCTTTCTAGAATAAGTCCTAATGTACTTTGCAACCTTGGCCAGTACAATGTCTGTAATTCCCAAGTGTGAGAAGAAGCAGATCTTAAAGTCAGAACATAAACAAAGATAAGCAGAAGAGAGGTTAAATAGTTTACTCTTAGATTCCTTTCCAGCTTGAATTAATTTAACACATTGATCAAGAGCCCCCCCTTCTCCCCATGATGCTCAATGAAGGGATTTTCTCTCCTCTAGAGCATGGCCCCTGGCCAGAGCAGTACCTGGGAGGTCTTAGTGAGCCTGGCACTTCCAATGTTGACCTTGCCAAGCATGAAACAGCAACTCAAAGGCTCCTGAATTGTTTTTTACATTAGTCATGAAAGGCAATGAGTGTGGAATGATTAAAGGATGACCTTTCAAAAGAGCTGGTGTCTTTGTGTCTAGTTTTGAGTTGCTACACCAAGGATCCCTTGGCTAGCAGACTGTTCAAAATGAAATCTTACAGAGAATGGAAAAAAACTGATCAATAGTTTGGAAAATAAGAACAGTGGAGAGATGCTGGCACAGGAAAATGAGAGTTTTCAACAGAGAGTGAGTGAGTGTTAAAGGGCTTTGCAAATAGAGGTGAAGTGAGGAATAGTTCCTCAGATAATTGTGAGTAAATCCAGAGACAAAGAAAACGAATGTGAGCCTAAGATGTTTCATGTTAGAATATTCAGGATCTGTCAGTGGCTGAATTCATCATGTAATTATTCTGAAGGGCACTTCATTTTAAGATGGGTAAGAAAAGGCAAGGACTGGCCATCTTTCAGCAAAGGCAACACATTAGAGTTGGATTAAATATTCAACTGAGAGAACTTGGGTTAAGTATTAAGGAAATGCTTACCTGAAGAAGTACGAGATCTTGACTACCCTGAGAAACGTGAGGTATCTTCCTGAGAAAGGTCATTCTGCCAATGACGTTACCTGAGTGATCCCCATCAAACAAGACAAGTGCCCCCATGGCTCTTAGTATTTAGATTTATTAGATAATAAATGCAGAGAAGAGAGGTCTCTCACCCCTTCCACTCCCCATAATCCCCATTGACTTCAGCCCAAAGTAATAATTTCTGAGCAGGGTTTCTGACAGTGACTCCAGATTCATAAGCAGAGAGGTTCCACCTGAGGTCCCCACACACTCCAGGGGAAAGACCCATGTGACATTTTGATTGTAATATTCTGACTTGGGGTTGGGTAAGAAAGCACTGTCATATGCTTACAAATATTTCCAGCGCTTCTTTTAGAAACTGGACTGACTCTCTCATTCACTTCAAAATGGTGCCAAGAGTGGCCAGTCTGTCCAGCAGACATAGGGCCATTCTGCAATTGGGAAAGAGCTCAGGTTATGGCCAGATCACCTATGTTTGAATCCCTAGCTCTGTTCTTTACTAGCTATGTCTTTTGGGGCAAGTTACATAACCTCTCTGTACCTCAGTTTTCCCATCTGTACAATTAGGACGAAACTAGTAGCTACCTCATAAGGTTGTTCTAAAGATTAAATGAATCAATACATGGAAAGCTCTTAATACAGTGCCTCGAAAATGGTAAGCACTCAGTAAATATTCACTCTCATTATCACCATCATCACCATTATCTTTTTTAATGCTTATTTATTTTTGAGAGAGTAAGCAAGCAGGGGAGGGGGAGACAGAGAATCCCAAGAAAGCTCTGCACTGAGAGCAGAGAGCCTGATGCAGGGCTCAAACTCAAACTGTGAGATCATGACCTGAGCCAAAGTCAGACACTTAACCAAATGAGCCACTCAGGCAACTCATAATCACCATTATTATGATAATTTACATTTACTGGGTAAGTGACTTGTGTCCTGGCTGTACTATTTTATATGCAATTCGTAACTTAATCTTCATAGTAACCTTATAAGATAGTCGCTACAAGTAAGTTAGAGAGATTAGGGAGCATCCCAAGGTCCCTGGTGATAACAGACTTCATGTCTCAATCCAATCTAAGTCTAGATTCTTTGTGCAAGCAAAAGCATTTCTCTTTCACTGGTGAAAAAGGTACACATACAACAATTTCAACAAAGAGCAAAAGGGTATACATCGAAAATAAGCCTACTTTTTGCTCCAGTTCTTTCCTGCAACATTCAACATCTTTGAGCCATTTTTCTGAGTATCCTTTTGAAATCTATCTATGCATACTCAAGCACATATATTTTCTGTTTTCCCACAAGCACGAACCTTACTATACACATTATTTTATTGTTCACTTTTTCTCGTTTAGTGATGTGTGGGTTCATTTCAGCACACTATGACCCAACTATTCCCTTTAATGGCTCTGTAGCATTCTATTTAATGGGTGAACCATGATCCAGTCCCCCAGCTGATGGCCATTTAGGCCATTTCCACAGCTCACTATGACAAACAAAATCTGCAGTGAAAATCGTTTCACAATGCATCTTTCGTACATGTGGATGTGTATCTACAGGTCATATTCCTAGAAAACTGGACACATGTTTTGTTCTTAAATATTGCTAGTTGACTTTCCAAAAAGGCTGCCTTGATATTCAGGTCACCAAGCATGTGTGAGATTTAACACCTACCTTTGCAAACAGGGAAACAAATCATTCAAAAAGTAAATTCAGAGGAATGCTTAAAACAACAACAAACCCAGGAATTTCCAACGGGCTTTCCACAAGGAAGGAGAAAAAGTCTCTGGAAATGTGGAGATGGTTCCAATGCTACCTTTTAGGTAACTTGAAGAACAAACGTGCCAGAACTGAGGGAAAACATAAGCATGGCATCAGCCCTGGGGTGTGAACTCATTGGGGCACTGGGTCTATTTGCATACATCTTAGACAATGGCCTAAGAACCCAACAGCCTCTGGCAGCAGGGTCTAATCTCACTATGGGTCTATGTCTACTTTAGGGCAGAGAACTTGGATGATTAAGTAGGCTTATACCACAGGATATCAACTACTACTCATGAAGTTTTTCCTCCTTAGTTTTTTTAAAAGTGAAACTCCTCTTCTCTAAAAAGGCTTTAAGAGGATTTACAGAAACAAAACCTAAAACTCCAAACAATGAAAGAAAGAAAGGAAAAATTGGTGTATGACTTCATCAAGCTTTCAGGCCCCCAGGGTCCTGAGTGACCTCAAACAAATACTAAATTTCCTTTGGGGCTTCCTGATAGACCCAGCAAAGTGGTCAACATTTTAAAGTTTCTCTTCATACCCTCTAGAGACTCCAAAACTTTAAAAGTTCCTTCTATCTTCAAAGAGCGACCACAATGATTTTGCATGTGTTGCGTAGTGTGTGAATACAATTGTCTTGCTAATCACTCACAGCACGGACAATAGCCCCATAGAAGAAAGTACAACTACTGTGTCTTTAAAATCAGCCCTCTGTTGCTTAACTGGTTTGAGTGACTTTTGGTTCTTGGCAAACAAATAGTCCCATAATAAGACAGAGTCAGTTCTGACATCCTTGATGAGACCAACATCCTTTGGAGTTCAATCCAAGAATATGTCCTTCCCTCTAGGAAGTAAGCAATATTTCAGTGGGTACTTTTTTTTTTTCCCTTTCTTTTCTTTCCAAGCAGACCTCCTGACAAATAAGAAGTCCTCTTTTTCCTGTTCAGACGGGCCCATATCAGAGCGTGTGACTTTCAAGACCTATTTGTCTGTGAGCAGGAACTCTTCATTTCCCAAAAGCATCCCTTTGTCTCGCTAAAGGTTGCAACCCTTTCTTCCCAGTAGGCTTGGCCGCTCTGGCTGGGCGGAAGTCGCTGCTGTCCCTCGGGGCTGTCACCACTTAACACCGGTGTTCATACTGTGACCCGGGGGCAGTTTCAGCTGCATTTAAGCAAACAGCCCTGTGCCTTTTAACACACATTAGAACCGAGGACTCTTCACCAATGTGGGAAAGCCACAGAGGACTTCATACAGCCCCTAGGGTTCTAAGGTCTGGTTAATATTTCAGTCCCAGTCCTGGGAAGACTATGCTTTGTCACCATTTAACCACCATTTCTTTATTAAATGTAAAACACTGGGCTGAGCTGTCCCTCCCCTCTCGTAGCCGCATTCTATCATTTGGGGGTGAGGGGAGAAGGGAAGAGAAAAAGACACAAATTGCAGATGCAGAAGAAGAACACTTAACTATAACCTGAGGCTAGACCAAAGCCTTTGCCTTTTGCAAAATACAAATGATTAACTGCAGGAAGGAGCAAAGATTTATGGAGGGTGGGGTTTGACTTGCAGGCTTTTAACAGCCCCCAGAACAATGGTTCTCAAACTTCAATGTGCCTAAGAATCACTAAGGGATCACTTAGCTACCCCAGCCCTCAAAGCAGATCCTAACCCTGCAGGTCTGCTTTGAGGGCCAATTCTGCATTTCTAACAAATTCACTCTGTAAGTCTAATGCCAAAGTTCACGGCCCCCCTTGGAGAAACTGTTGTCCAACTGTGGTCTTCAACCTGAGAAGCTTTAAGAAATCTTCACGGGAGATCAATTACATCAGAATGGGGCAGGGGCCAAGGAACGACCAAAGCATCCATATTTGGGTGAAGCCAAGGTTGAGAACCCCTACTGCAGAGGCATTTGAAGCAAAAAGAACGGTTGAGCAAAGGCATGGAGGAGGGTCAGAGCAGTGAATGTCTAAGGAATCAATCACAGGTAATTAAGTATGGCTAGAATGACAGGTGCATAGCGGGGGTTGCCTTTTAACTCATATGCCAGGGCAAGGACAAACAAGAACAAGCATACTTTGCTCAAGGGGGAAAAAAGCTATCCTTACCGGAAGCATTACTAGGAATTTTATGACCCGCTTACTAGTGGAACACAATGTCTCCATTTGTATCTATGGGGAGTTTGTCTGGAGCATAAGGATATCAGTCAAGTGAGAGGCTTTCCACTGAGGTTAAATATCTTTGCCAGTCTGGCTTTTCAGCACTCATTCTGAGAATTAGAACGCAGAAGGCAGGAAGTTCAACATCATATAGCATACTCCCATGAATTGACTTGCTAGTATCAATTTATCTTCGAAAACATACTTTGCAATAAAGTGTGAAGCAATTACTACACACCTGAGACTTTTCTGCGTAGTCATGTAGCAGAATCAGTCTTAGAAAGAATTACCTAGGGGCTTAGTCCCTAGAGCATGTGATTCTCCATCTCGGGGTTGTAAATTTGAGCTCCATGTTGGGTGTAGAGATTATTTTTAAAAATGTTTTTAATCTAAAAAAAAACCAACTAGAATTGCCTGAAAGGATAGTTTTCTCATTTACCATTGTCTTAGCCTATCTGGGCTTCGAGAACAAAATACCATAGAGTATCCATTTTACAGTTTGGGTCAAACAACAAACATTTCTCACAGTTCTGGAGGCTGAGGAGGTCAAGATCAAGGCACCACCAGTAGGTTCAGCATCTGGTGAAAGTCCAATGTTTCCTTACAGGGCAGAAGGTGTGAAGGAGCTCTCTGAGGTCTGTTTTACTTATCCTTCAGCCATCTTACCTCCCCGGAAGACTGTGGACCAACTTCCCGGAACCCTCCATACCCCTTCTCACTATCTATCCTACAATAGACAATCAACAAGATGCATAAATAAAATACATCTGCTTTCTTTGTCCCACCTAGAATGTCAACCCAAGGACAATAGGGACATTTTGTCTGTTTTATTCCTTTCTAATATTTCCAAGGAGTCTAATAGAAGGCACTCAGTAAATATTAGTTGAATGGGTAGCATTTGAAGTTATTTCTTGCCTATTCTGTAATAATCCATAATACATTACTCTGTAATATTTATTATAAAGTATCTTCATCTTTTCTGTAAAAAGTTGCTGCTGTCAGTTGCTATTGCATTGTGTTTTCCTGTGTTTTAGATAAAGAGGAATGAAATCCCAAGGGCATGAGACGACATGGGATGGGGAGAGGGCTTACTATAAGAGGCAGGTGGCATTTCAGTAAAATCAGTAACTCAGAGAAAAGATGACAATGAGTATGTAAAACCCTGGCTCCTCTTTCCTGAAATTCTGACAAATATCAGCTAGAGCAAGTACAAATACCCCCATCAGATGAGACGGGGCTATAGTGCTTTTTTATTTGTTTATTTTTATTTTTATTTTAAGTAGGCTCCACACTCAATGTGGGGCTTGAACTCATGACCCTGAGATCAAGAGTCACATACTTTACTGACTGAGCCAGCCAGGCAGGGGCTACAGTACTTTTTTTTTTAATTTTTTTTTTTTGTTTTATTTATTTCTGAAAGAGAGAGAGAGAGAGAGACAGCATGAACAGGGGAAGGTCAGAGAGAGAGGGAGACACAGACTCTGAAAGAGGCTGCAGGATCTGAGCTAGCTGTCAGTACAGAGCCCAACATGGGCCTCGAACCCATGAACCGTGAGATCATGACCTGAGCCAAAGTCAGACGCTCAACCGACTGAGCCACCCAGACACCCTGCTGCAGTACGTTTAAAAAGCTTTTTTTTTTTTTTAATTTTTAAAAATGTTTTATTTCTAAGAGAGAGAGAGACAGCGTGAACAGGGGAGGGTCAGAGAGAGAGGGAGACACAGAATCTGAAACAGGCTCCAGGCTCTGAGCTGTCAGTACCGAGCCCGATGCGGGGCTTGAACCCACGAACCTTGAGATCGTGACCTGAGCCAAAGTCGGACGCTCAACTGACTGAGCCACCCAGGTGCCCCATTGGTTTTTTTTGTTTTGTTTTTTTTAAAAAGGGTGACTAAACACAGGAGGCCGGAGGACTTGCAGCTTGAGGTTGGGCGAAAAGGAGGACACACTCCAATAACCCAGAGTACTGAGAATTCACAAGGTAACAGAAGTATCACAAGCCTGAAAGCAAACTTTCCCAGGTATCAGAAATGTTACTATGTGCTACAAGGAGAAATTTGCATAAAATTGAATTTGTGTAAAAGTTTTATAATCCAGGAAAAGCCTATATATTAAGTTATATTTGCCAACACTTTAAAAATTATAGAGCGTTTCCCCACACGTTGATCTTACTTTTTTAAGATTTCATTTTTTACATAACGTGAAGCCCAAACTCACAACCCTGAGATCAGAGTGAGCCAGGCATTTATCACAAGCATTGGCTTTACCATCAAACAGTCCCACCCTAACAGCACAGGAGGGTGATTTTCTCCACAATAGAGCCCAAGATCAGGTGTGAATGGAAATTTGCATGGCCTGGCTTGGAGATTTCCAAGTGGATGACCCTTTCTTTTCTCCCTCCTTATCAGCACCTCTCATCACCAGCACCCACCATCTCCAAGGCCACCATGCCCATCTCCCTTCCCCTCCCCATGGCAGCCATGATGGCATCTCACCTTACTGCTTCATCTTATCCCACCCACCAAGCTCTTGCTGCTCTTCAACTATTGTTAGGGCATAAACCCTATGCCTCCCTGTTCTCTCTTTTGATTTTCAAAAGTGTACCTTGAGAGTGAAACCAATGAGCAAAATGCATGTGTTTTTTCTTTGCACTTCATCCATCACAAACCTAATGATCCTCAAGGCCTGTGTATGCTTCAGGCTAGATGCAGAAGAAGCCACACAAAAAATAACGTGAAGGGGGAAAAAAAAACACAAAAAGTCTTATTCTTTTTTTTTTTACACAGGTGAGTTTTGTTGCTTCCATTTACATATGAAGGCACTGATGTGCAGAATTGTGACTCATGCAGGATCACAGCCAAACCATTCTGCGCAGCTGAATTGGGAACAGGGTTCCGACCCTCACGCAGATGGGCAGTGAGTTAGTCCTGCAGATGTCTGCTCAGAAGCATGCTGAGTTTAGCTAATATATTCCATGTGTATAACCTTAATATCCCTATCTACTTTACGGCAAAATGTCAATAAGATTGAAGCAGTAGATGAAGCAGGACAAAATACCGGTCGTGAGTAGCCCGGGAGACCATTTAGCCATTTAGCCCAGAATTCAAATCCCAGCTCAGTCAGGTACCAACTCCATGATGTCGCGTAGCTCAATCTTACCTTGCTAAGCCTCAGTTTCCTTTCTGTCAAAACCAGATAATAATCCTGTTTGTTTGTTTGTTTGTTTGTTTGTTTGTTTTGGAAAGAAAGAGAGCACATGTGAGTGGGGGTGGGGCACTGAAGGGGAGAGAAAGAATCTTAAGCAGGTTCCTCGCTCAGCACAGAGCCCAATGTAGAGCTCAATCCTACTACTCCAGGATCATGACTTGAGCCAAAATCAAGAGTCGGCCACTTAACTGATTGAACCACCCAGGGCCCCAACTAATACCTATTTTAATTATTTCAAAGATTGTTGTGAGGATTCAACTAGATGACATGTTTCATAAAAAACTTTTTTTAATGTTTTTTATTTATTTCTGAGAGAGACAGCATGAGCAGGGGAGGGTCAGAGAGAGAGGGAGACACAGAATCTGAAACAGGCTCCAGACTCTGAGCTGGCAGTCAGCTCAGAGCCCGACGCGGGGCTCAAACCCATGAACTGTGAGATCATGAACTGAGCCAAAGTCGGACGCTCAACCAACTGAGCCACCCAGGAGCCCCATAAAAGACTTTTAACAGAACAAGAAACAAGTGTTGGTGAGGATGTGGAGAAAAAAGAACCCTTATGCACTGTTGGTGGAAATGCAAACTGGTACAGCCACTGTGGGAAACAGTGTAGAGGTTCCTCAAAAGTTAAAAATAGAGTTATTCCACAATCCATTAATCGCACTACTGGGTATGTACCCAAAGAATACAAAAACACTAATTTGAAGGGATATAAGCACCCCTATGTTTATAGCAGCATTATTTGCAGTAGCTAAATTATGGAAGCAAGCCAAGTTGTGCATTGGAGATCAGTTCATCCTACTCCCTCTTCTCTACAGATGTGGAAGTTGAGCCAACACATGCTCCTCTGGAAAAGGCATCAGCTTTGAGAGTGGTGACTTCCAAGCGACACATATAGCCATGTTTTAAGATTTTCCCCATGTCATATTTTAAAAATAGTCTTTGTTTCTGGAACACCTGGGTGGCTCAGTCAGTTAAACGCCAGACTTTGAGTCAGGTCGTGAGCTCACAGTTCGTGGATTTGAGCCCCACAACAGGCTCTTTGCTGACAGCTCGGAGCCTGGGGTCTGCTTCAGATTCTGTGTTTCCCTCTCTCTCTCTGCCCCTCCCTTGCTCCTGCTCTATCTCTTACTCTCTCAGAAACAAACAAACAAACAAACAAAAATAGCCTTGGTTTCTTTTCTTTTTTTATACTTTATTTTTTTAGATAGTTTTAAGTTTACAACAAAACTGCAAGGAAACTACAGAGATTTCCCTTATACCCCTAGCCCCCATACATGCATAGCCTTCTCTATTATCAACATCAGTCACCAGACTGATACTTTTTTTTTTTTTTTACCAAGGATGAACCTACATTGACAAATCATAATCACCCAAAGTCCATAGTGTACCTTAGGGTGGGTTCACTCTTGGTGTTGTATATTCTATGGGTTTGGGAAAATGTATAATGACATATATCCATTACTATAATATCATACAGAGTATTCTCACTGGCCTAAAAATCCTCTATGCTCTGCCTGTTCATCTCTCCTACTAACCCTGACCCTGGAAACCACTGATCTTTTGTACTGTCTCCATAGTTTTGTCTTTTCAGAATGTCATATGGTTGGAATCACAGTGTGTAGACTTTTCATATTGGCTTCTTTCCCCTAGTAATATGCATTTAAGTTTCTTCCATGTCTTTCTATGGCTTGACAGCTCTTTTTTTTTTTTTTTTTTTTTAGCACTTAATAATATTCCATTGTATGGATGTGCCACAGTTTATTTTCCCATTCGTCTACTGAAGGGCATCTCTGTTGCTTCCCAATTTGGGCAACTATGAATAAAGCTGCTAGAAAATCCATGTGCAGATGTTTGTGTAGACATAAATTTTCAACTCTTAGGTCAATACCAAGGAGCACAATCACCAGATCATATGGTAAGAGTATGTTTAACTTTGTAAGGAACTGCCAAACTGTCCTCCAAAATGGCTGTACCATCTTGCATTTCCACCCACAATGAATAAGAGTTCTGTTGTTCCACATCCTTGTCAGCACTCAGTGATATCACTGCTCCAGATTTTTGCCATTCTAATAGGTGTGTAGTGAGATTTCATATTTGTTTTAACTTGCATCATTTGATTTTTTGAAGTCCATCTTGGATCCTTCTCAGTGGTGTCATGGACTGAATTGTGTCTCCCCAAAAACGTATATGTTGAACTCCTGACCTCCAGTGTGATGGTATTTGAACATGGGACCTTTGGCAGGTAATTGGCATTAGAAGAGGTCATGAGAGTGGAGCCCTGATGACCAGATCAGTGCCCTTATAAGAAGAGACACCAGACACCATGTTTGTTCTCTCTGCCATGTGAGAGGTGGCCATCGGCAAGCTGGGAAGAGAGGTCTCACCAGAACCTGACTACGCTGGCCTCCTGAATTTGGACTTCTTAGCCTCCAGTACTGTAAGAAATAAATTTTTTCTATTTAAGACACTATCTATGCTATCTTGTTATAGCAGCTTGAGCTAAGACCGATGTATTGTAAATATATTGAAACGATTGGTTGTAAATTAGCGCCTTGCAGAAAAAACTAATGCAACCTCAGCTGGTTGAAAATACATTAGACAAAAACGATAAATTTGAAAAAGTTATAAATGAAAAATGCCATGTATTTCAAATCATGTATCTAATAAGAGGTTAATATCCAGTATATACATAAATAACTCCTACAACTGAACCACAACCAAAAAATGAATAACCTAATTTAAAAATGAGCAAAGGCCTTGAGTAGACATTTCTCCCAAGATATGCAAATGGCCAATAAGCACACAAAAAGGTGCTCATCATCACTAATCGTTAGAAAATGCAAGTCAAAACCACAAAGAGACACCGCTTGTGCCCATGAGGAATCCTACTATCAGAAAACAGAAACTAACAAATGTTGATAAGGAGGGGAAAATACTGGAACTGTTGTGCATTGCAGATGGGAAAGTAGATTGCTGTAGCCACTATGGAAACCAGTGTGATAGAGCTTCAAAAAAGTTAAAAATCGAATTACCATATGATACAACAATTTCTCTTCTGGGTGTATACCCAAAGAATGGAAAACAGGGTCTCAAGAAGATACTTGTACACCCATGTTCAAAGAAACATTATTCAAAATAATGAACAGGTAGAAGCAACCCCATATCCATCGACACACAGATGAATAAACAAAATGTGGTAGATACATACAATGGAATATCATTCAACCTTTAAAAAAAAAAAAAGAAGGAAATTCTGACATAGGCTACAATATGGAAGAACCTTGAAAACATTATACTAAGTGAAATAGACCAGCCACAATAGGGTCAAATACTGCATGATCCCACTTAAATGAGAGACTTAGAGTAGTCAGATTCATGGAGACAGAAAGTAGAAATGCTGGTTAACAAGGGCTGGAGGCAGGGGGAGTGGGAAGTTATTGCTCAATAGGTACAGAGTGTCAGTTTTGCAAGATAAGTTCTGGAGATGGATGATGGTGATGGTTAAGCAACAACATGAAAGTGCTTATTGCCACAGAATTCTACACGTAAAAATGGTTAAGATGGTAAATTTTATGCTATATGTATCTTACCACAATTCCCAAAAGAATAAAATACTATCACATAATAGCTCAGTACTCTAAGATAGAATTACTCTTTGGTAAATGTCTACAGGTCTTTAAAAAATGCTCTACCCTCCCCTATGACCCAGAAATAGCACTGCTAGGAATTTACCCAAGGGATATAGGAGTGCTGATGCATAGGGGCACCTGTACCCCAATGTTCATGGAAGCACTCTCAACAATAGCCAAAACATGGAAAGAGCCTAAGTGCCCATCAACGGACGAATGGATCAAGAAGATGTGGTTTATCTATACAATGGAATACTACATGGCAATGAGAAAGAATGAAATCTGGCCATGTGTAGCAACATGGATGGACCTTGACATTGTTATGCTGAGCGAAATAAGTCAGGCAGAGAAGGACAGATACCATATGTTTGCACATATAGGTGTATTAGGAGGAACTTAACGGAGGACCACGGGGGAGAAGAAGGGGGGAAATAGTGGGGGAAAGGGAGAGAGGCAAACCATGAGAGACTCTTGAATGCTGAGAAAAAACTGAGGACTGATGGATATGGGGGAGGTGGGGGAGATGGGCACAGAGGGGGGCACTTGTGGGGATGAGCACTGGGTGTTATATGGAAACCAACTTGACAATAAAATATTTGTAAAAATGCTCTACCCATAATCTACTGTGTTTGTACAATGTTTATGGTTTAGGAAGCACATCAGCATCTACTACTTCATTTATCCTTACAAAATCTCTGTGAGGCAGAGAAGCTATATGTTATTCTCATCTTAGAAGAAATTGATGCTCAGATAAGGTCATGGAGCTAGGAAAGTGCAGAGTCAGCAATAAGTCTTCTGTCTCTAAAACAGGAGCCAATCCACTCTCAGAAACACGTGGCCACTTCTAGAATCCTAGTGGTAAGCCACCCCACTGGGGCCTGTGGTGTGTCACAGTACAGGTGATTTTAACTCAGTTGGTTCATAAGCCTCGCCAACTGGCCAGTGTCAGGTTTCTTTTTCTGTATGGCTCAGTTCACTTTACTGAACTTCATGGTCAGGGACAGTGGGTCTAACTCTGGCCAACAGAATACTCTGGTTTTTTCCCCCAAGAAATGGACTCTTTTTTTAAAAAATGTATTTAGTTTTCAGAGAGAGAGAGAGAGTGCAAGTGAACGAGAGGCAGAGAGAGAGAATCCTACACAGGCTCCACACTGTCAGCACAGAGCCCAAAGCAGGGCTTGAGCTCACCTGATGCAGGGGAGCTCATCTGATGCAGAGTTCGAACTCACGAACCGTGAGATCATGACCTGACCTGAAGTCAAATGCTTAGTGGACTGAGCCACCCAGGAGCCCCTCAAGTGGATACTTTTAGCAACAATTCTATAGGGGTGAAAATTTTGGGTAGACATTCCCTTGCTATTACTGGGAAACTACAAGTGTTTGCTGGAGATGCATTAGGGTCAGAGGTGCGAGAGAATCTGAGCCTGGGACAATGCAGCCAGTTACAATCAAGAGGCAAGGTAACTAGACCTGGTTTAAACAATAAAATAATTTCATAGGCTCCCATAAGTGCCAAGTTTAAAAACCATTCCAGGGTTGGAATTCTTTAGAGGTTTCTGGTAAAATCAGGGATCCTGGCCTCCATTCACTTGCTGGGCCCTCTTTCAAGCATTGGTCTCCCCTGCCTGTCAGGATGGCTCAGTGGACACAGCCATGGTCTCACCTCCACATACACACGGTGTCCGAGAGAAGAAAACGGCTTTGTCCCAGCATGCCTCGCATGACCGTCATTCTGATCAGACAGGTAAAGTGCCATGCCACAACCAGTCATTGAGGTCAGGACAACAAGTTCACCTAGAGACTTAGTTCAAGTCCTGTGCTTGCCTCTACAGGCCGGGGAGAGTCACTTTTCCATTAGTCAGATGGAAATGAAAAATTTATACCTTTAGAAAGGAGAAAGGGGAAATGGCTCTCAGAGAGGAACCAACCAGTATCTCCCACAGCAGAGCTTCCCAGGCAGCGTGCTTTGGCTCGGAGAGTGACCAAGTAAGGTACCCTGGGTGCTCAGCAGGGCTCAGAGCCCCCGGCAAGGCTGGGGGCAGCTGGGGTTCCCAGCTAGGCTCTCCAGCCCTGAGCTGAGCATAGCTGTATGTGCTATACAGTGTGACTGCTTTCTATGTCTGCCATGATAACAAAGGATTGAGAAATACTGTGGGGCACCTGGGTGGCTCAGTGGGTTGAGCACCCAACTTTGGCTCAGGTCAGGATGTCACAGTTCCTTAGTTCAAGCCCCACGTCAGGTTCTGTACTGACAGCTCAAAGCCTGGAGCTTGCTTTGGATTCTGTGTCTCCCTCTCTCTCTGCCCCTCCCTGCCTCTCTCTCTCTCTCAGAAATAAATAAACAAAAGAAATGTTAAGAAATACTGTACTACCAATACATTTTGATGGCTCTCATTCCATGAAAGCAATTTATCATCCATGTTAATAGATTTAAGCAAGCTTCTCATACTATTTTTTTTTAATGTTTTATTTATTTCTGAGAGAGAGAGAGAGACAGCATGAGCAGAGGAGGGTCAGAGAGAGAGGGAGACACACAGAATCCGAAACAGGTTCCAGGCTCTGAGCTGGCCGCCAGCACAGAGCCTGACATGGGGCTCGAACCCACAAACTTTGAGATCATGACCTGAGCCGAAGTCGGACGCTTAACCGACTGAGCCACCCAGGCGCCCCTTCTCATACGATTTTTATGAACCACAATCCTCCTATCGTCCATTTCCATTTCCAGAAAAGATTGTGCAAAAACTAGTTTGGATACCACCTAATCTAGATTTGGGTCTGAATACAGGGTAAAGTAGGGGCTCCTCTGGGTGGCTCAGTCAGTTGAGTGTCCAACTTCAGCTCAGGTCATGATCTTGAGGTTCAGGAGTTTGAGCCCCACATCGGGCTCTCAGCTGTCAACACAGAATTTGCTTTGGATCTTCAGTCTCTCTCTCTCTCTCTCTCTCTCTATCCTTCCCCCACTCATTCATTCTCTCTCTTTCTTTCTCAAAAAATAAATAAACATTAAAAAGAAGTATGAACATAAGGTAAAATACACATTGGCTCTGATAGCAAGAACAGAGTGTTCTTCACCAACACCCCCCATATGTGGAGTTTAGGAATGATCCAGCTAGATTTGATCATAAATGGTAGTGGACCTAAACCAGGATTTCCTACTTTGGGGTCTAATAGGTAAGCTCCTGACCTTAGCCTGGCTTCTGTCATGCTCCCTTGACTTCCAAGTGCTGAAGGCAAAATGCAGGCTGGGAGGAAGGATATATCCCTCACCACAGGCACACATAATCCCATCCCTCTCTCCAATTCTTAGCACTACAAAATGTTGGCACCCATTTGGAGTTTCTCCAGTGCTGGCCTGTGGCTTAGTTGGGAAACTAAACCTTGCCTCTTAATTGTAACTGGCTGCATTGTCCCAGGCTCAGATTCTCTTGCACCTCTGACACTAATGCATCTCCAGCAAGCATTTGGAGTTTCCCAGTGGTGAACCCTTCAGCATACACTGACAGTCAGACAAAGGAGGAAGGGGAAAGAAAGGGCAACCCAGAATTCCCTTTCCTTCTGCCTCTTTAGCAGCGTTGATGAAGCCTGGCTCTTCCTCACTTCCCTCACCTTGCCTTCATTTCAGAAGCCCTGGCCATAGAATTCAGGTAACTTGCCAGTTAGAAATAAAGTCCAGGGTGGGAAATATGGAAGTCGAGCCAGGGCTATTCATGGCATGCCATGTGCTGTTACACGGGGCCCCATGCTCAGGAAGGTCCTGTGCTTGGTTTAATGTTCTTTATAACCATCTTGAAATTAGGGGCACCTGGGTGGCTCAGTCGGTTAAGTGTCCAGCTTTTGATTTCAGCTCCGGTCTTGATCTCATGGTTCGTGGATTCAAGCCCTGCGGGAGGCTCCTCACTCAAAGCGTGGAGCCTGCTTGGGATTCTTTCTCTCTCCCTCTCTCTCTGCCCCTCCTCTACTCGGATGCTCACTCTCTCTCTAAATAAATAAATGAACTTAAAAAACACCTTAACCATCTTAAAATTCTTAATAATTGTGTATCTTTGAATTTTTTAGTCCAATGGGACAGCAGCGGATGTTCGTGAGCAGAGGACTTAGGGGTCGTAAGTGTCCTTGCCAGCCCATTTTCATGTAGCCGGCAATCCCTATGGCCCGAGAGCACGGGATTCCAGTGACTCACTGGAGATAGCAGGAGATCAGTGAGACCCAAAGTGGGTGCCGGTCAAGGTGCTAGGTTCATAACCGAGTAGTTGGAGGGGCTCGCAGCCCCAAGAAGCAATGCTTTCCATTCCAGCCAGGAAGAAAGCAATGGCATTTGATGAGTCATGAATGAATAAGGAATGTTCTCAGGTTCTTTCCTGCTCTTGCCACTTCCCTGTATTAGCCAACCACTTACTTTGAAGATAGTGACATAAAAGTGACATAAAAGGGAAAGGACGGATGGCCCATAGTTTCTTCTCTTTCAGGCTTCCTTGTTCAGTAAGCCAAAGGTAAAGAATGTTGGTAGGATGTGGGCATATTATGAAGTGAAAAAGAAAAAAAGAAAGAAACAGATAAACAACAGATTAGCTACTTTTACACAGCGTTTCCACTCTCCCAGTTACAGCAGAACGAATGTGCATGTACAAGCTATGAAACAGAAACGGAGTCATTTGGGTGATCCCGTACAGGTTGTCTGCTCTTCTGTTTCCATTTAAAGCTGGCACTACACCATATAAAGATGAACAGTAAAAATTCATGCTTATACTTTAAAATTGTAGTTTTTCTTTGCTTAAAACAATGTTAAATGGCAAATGGAAAACACCATGACAAGACAACGGAAAGGAAAAAGCGTTCGAGGGGCGCCTGGGTGGCTTAGTCGGTTAAGCGTCCGACTTTCGCTTAGGTCATGATCTCGCGGTTCGTGGGTTCGAGCCCCGCGTCGGGCTCTGTGCTGACTGCGAGCTCAGAGCCTGGAGACTATTTCAGAGTCTGTGTCTCCCTCTCTCTCTGACCCTCCCCTGCTCACACGCGCTCTCTCTCTCTCCTAGAAGTAAATAAAAATATTAAAAAAAGAAAAAGGAAAAAGCGTTCGATTTCAGTAGCTTTAATGGTAGTTTTTTCTTCTTCTTTGAAGGGGCCCCACACGTGTGTTTTGCACTCGGCACTGTGAGTTACGGAGCCGGTCCTGGCTGGAGCCCAGAGAGCTGTATTTGAGAGCCTCCCACCAGGAGATTCCAGTGCACAGCTAGAATACAGAACCTGGGGTCCCTCTCCCTGGCTTGCCAGGGCTCTATTCCGGCCAGCCCACCCCACTGCCTCCCCCAAGCCCCCACCCCTCCACCTTTGCCTCACAGAGTCCTGAACACGAAGTAAAGAAAGAAGAGTTGAAGGAGAGACATTGTCCTCGAGTAACTGGGGAATGATGCAAAAGCAAGACATCCAAGAATAGACAAATGAGGTTCTATTTGACCCATTATTGTTTCTAGTAAAAGACCAACTGTGGTATATTAGAAATATTCTTGGGGGGTGGGGGGAGATGGGCATGGAGGAGGGCACTTGTGGGGATGAGCACTGGGTATTATATGGAAACCAACTTGACAATAAACTATTTGTAAAAAAAAAATTCTCTGGAGGATAAACAAGAAGATGAGGGGACTCAGTTTAGGAGAAGTCACGTAATTTGAAAAGGTTAACAGACCACCTCAGTTTTCTCATCTCATCTCATCTCAATGATCCCAAAAAGCCCTTCTACCTCCGAGAAAAAACAATGAAAAAGTATGCCTCTGTTTCTGTCCCACAGTCGTCATAACTTTAGCATCGTTCACCAGAACAACAACAAAAATCACAAAAGGCAAAATGAGATCTCTTCAAAGTATTTCTCTTAAGTGAACCCACATGGGGGAGAAAGAAAGAAAACCTCTCTGGATGGTCAACCCCTTAGTAAGGAAGAACTGGTGTTATTTGGAACTTTGCAGAAATGATACCTGGAGTAGACATCCAAACCGCTTTGTCTGAAAGAGAGGATGAATACTTTCTTCAGCAGGGTCACCACTCTCTTCAGCCTACAAAGCGAAGCTTTCACACCACTTTCCTGTATAACAAGAGAGAAGGAAGGAAGACGGCACTAGGAGTGGGGGAAGGAAATTGAACAGCGGCGGCTATTGTAAGAAAGCAGCCAGGAGGTGGGAAGAACAGGAAGGGTGGAGCTGGCCGGACCAGATCAAAAGCTGCCGCTGGAATCGGAGTTCACCTGCCAGTAGGCAACGAGGAAGCCTGGACTCGGACTCGGAACCGGTCCAGGTAATCGTGGATGTGGAGAGGCAGGCTCCTTCTAGCTAAGGTGCACTGACAACATGTATTTGTAGGTCAATCTGCTTTGCTCTAAAACTTTTAAGGGGCTTCCACTTTAAGTATTTTTACTTTGACCAGATGAAGAGGTGAAACCCAGGCTTTACGTGATGCCAAGTAACTTGCTTGAGACTTCACAAGTTCGATTTCTCTTTCACCTACACCCCCACTGTTCTAAAATACCTCCCAATGCAATGTCAAAACTAGAGGATTTAAAACAAATCCAAATGCAAGGGCACAAAATCTGGGAGGCCAAAACTGTATGGGCTTTGAAAGGGAAATGAAGCCCAAGGGTAAGTCTTGTCTTGCTTGTAGTTGAGTGTCAAAAGGCTGAGACACCAGTTTAAAAAAAAAGAACAGGAGTGCCTGGGTGGTTCAGTCAATCATCTGACTTTTGATATCGGCTCAAGTCATGACCTTGCAGGTCCATGGATTTGAGCCCCGTGTCGGGCTCTGTGCTGGCTGTACGGAGTCTCCTTGGGATTCTCTCTCCCTCCCTCTGCTCTTCTCTACTCGCACTGTCTCTGTCTCTCTCAAAATAATTAAATAAAAACCTAAAAAATGATAATACATAAATAAAAATTGAAAAAGAAGACTGGATGTTATTGGACCATTCACTCTTGAGGTGGTGAGATGCTCTTGACATCTAAATATGCCTTGGGATCCCTTGGTAAGAGACATCGCTGTATTTGTAACTCAAAATTCCCAATCCACTGTCACAGTCCCAATTAATATCCAGACCTTTTGTCTGCGGGTCATCTTCATGGATAGAATCTGTTGCACTTACTAGCTGCATTACTGATAACGGAGTTCCCCTAAACTGAACTGTTACTGCCAGCCCCAGGCCAGCAGGCATTGATTTACATAATCACATAAATGTCATTGCAAATGAGCCCCAGAGCCCATTTGCAGAAATTGAGTTACAAAAAGGAGGAACCCCTGTATCTGGATGCGGGTTTAACAGTATGACAGTCAGTATAATAGTAGAAAACACCCTTCAAGGAAAACATGCTGTTATGTGAACCCAGTAGGCAGACATAGAAACAGGAAGGCTGAGATTAGAGTCTGCTTTACAGTTCTTTTGAAGCTTCCGGAGCCAAGCCGGCAAGCCCGAGACGCTCTCCGGGAACTGATCAAAGGTACCTCTGCATGTTCAAGTTAACATGGAGTTGGTGAATCAGGGCAGCACCTGCCTGCGAATAGCAACACGTTTCACCAAATAAAGTCAACCTTTGAGTCGAGCTTGGAGGTGGCAGTCCATTAGAAAACCTGCACAGACTAAGTTTTTTCCTGCTGTATCTTAGGTTCTCTGAAAGGGAAATAATGTTCTGCTTTGTTTTCTTTGCCTGGAGGTATTTATTTTAAAGCTGATCTTTGCCCCCTGGTGTGTACCATTTAAGACCTCTGGCTCTAATCAGCTTACATGGCCTGGTTTCAAGAAAGGTGATGTTTTTGGGTTGGAGGAGAGAAGGGTGGAAAGGCATGTCATAAATCTTCGCTTTCCTTTTAAAAGGAGTGTTTGTTATTTCTTGAAGCTATGCCTTCATCCCAGAGAAGCCCTCATCTCTATTTGGGGAAATACAGCTTAAAAGACTTAATTTTTGTACAGAGGAAATTGAAAGAAGCGGCCCAGAGTAACTATAGACACTAGGATAAATTTAAAGTTTCTCTGAGTTAAAAAACAACAACAACAACAACAACAACAAAACCCAAACAGGCATGTACTGAAAAAAAACGTAGTAGCCCCAAGGTTGCAGGCTCAGAAAGCTGATACTTAGAAAGGGAAATGAAATGCACTGAATCAGAGATTAGGTGTTAAGACTTACACAGAGAAGCTACAAAACAGATTTCTTGGCATTGGAGAGTTCATTATTTCAGGCTCTGGCTAGTCATAGGATTTAGGAAATCAAGAGGATGTGTCAGATCCTGCAAGTCTCACTGAGAAACAGAGAATGCCAAAGGGTAAAGCAATCTGGGACGGCAGGGAGTTTGATAGACAGCAGAAAAATAAATTGAGGTACTTTAGAAAATAAAACCTGCATGTGATCATCAGCCAAAGCAACCATCAGATCTTTATCAGACAATAGTATGATGAAAATGGGACAGTTCCAAGTTCTTTCATTTTAGGCATAGTGTGTGGAAAGAGGGAGAACTTTGCAGAATCACCTAGTGAATGCGAGCTCTACTAGCCGGTAACCACAGACAAGTTGAATTTGGAGAAGTCCCAGTTTCCTTAGCTGCATCATGAGAATAACATCTCCCATCAGGGTTGTAAGGACTAAATGAGATACGCATATAAACTGTCCAATAAGTGTTACAATACTAATAAAATAAATAATATAAAGTGGTCATGAAATACGGTTTCTTTTCCTTTCTTAATCTCACATGTTTCACTGCAATATTGAGTTTACAGATGATACATTTATAGAAAACATTACAACTGGAAGGTCTGTTGATTAGAAATTTTAAAGTAAGTAATGTTCTAGACTGTACGCATAAGCTGGAGGGAAAACATTAACTAATGTAATACACGTTGGCTTTACACAGAACTCATTTGAGTAAATCAAATTTCAAAACAAAAATCATTGGCAAGAACTTTAAAGCAATGAAACATTAATGATCAGATAGAGTAACACATCAAAAGGTAGCAAGACAGTTTTTTTTTTTTTTTAGAGCATATATGACAAGTTAAATGACTATCTTCTGCTTATCTATTTATGGTCTGTGTAAGCCCTAGCCTCACATTAAAATTACAAACTTTATAAATTTATAAAGCTATATTAAAAATGTATGCAATAACTTGAAATAAGATAGAAGAGCTGAATTTGTCCTTAGATCATAAAATTGAGTGATCCAATCAAATGTGAATAAATTCAAGTTGCAGTGAATTTATTTATAAAGACAATATTTTGAGATACTAAAAAACGCCAAACCCAAGCTGGCAAAACTTCCTAAGGTAACAGTTTTCTCCTGAAACCCCTCTATGATTTCATTTCCCTCACCTGCACGCTATTAGTTAAATGTCTATTTATAAATATGTTCCCAGTGCTCAGGGTGCTTTTAGGTGACTCAGCCAGTTAAATGTCTGACTTCGGCTCAGGTCATGATCTCGCGGTTCGTGAGTTTGAGCACCGCGTCGGGCTCTGTGTTGGCAGCTCAAAGCCTGGAGCTTGCTTCAGATTCTGGGTCTCCCTCTCTGCCCCTCCCCTGCTCACTCACTGTCTCACAAAAATGAATTCGAATTGGTCAAGTTGACCTAGACGATAATTCTTCATTAAATTACATTTTTTAACAAAAATCATCTAATATTTCGAGAAAAAAGAAAAAAATAATTTTAAGGTATGGAGAGAGAATAAATGATCAACTCCTAGTGTTCTACTTATGTAAATAAACAATGGCTAATAAACCAAGCCACAGAGTTTTGTTTGTTTGCTTGCTTTTTAAGTTTTCTAGGTGATTCCAATGTGCAGATAAATTTGAGAACTCTTAAAAGTAACTATAGTAAAATTCTAGTTTCTAGTAATGGTAGAGTCATTTCTTTTCTTTTGAGACTAACTTCCCAGCAGGTAAGGATATAACAAAATGTAAACGAAAAATTAAACAGAAAGCTAATGGGAGGCCAGGAGAGTGACCAAAAGCAGGTAGCAACTGGAGGGTTGTTTGCCCTTACAAGAAGGGAACTTTAAGGGATAAGATGTGCAAGTTGTGGCTTGCTGCCTCAGGGCTCTCCTCCTCCTTGAAAGGCTAGAAGGTGGCAGAAAGCTGCAGCCTCAGTGGCCTGAGATACTAAGGACAGAGTTGGAGTTGGCAGAGCAGATAGAAAGTTAGGAGAGGAATCCTGGAAAAGAGGGAGAAGGAACAAACCTCAAAGTCTGAATCTGAACTCTGTCCAAATCCTTGGTCAGCTTGTGCAGGGAGATCCCAGTACACTCTCTGAAAGGCACCAGCTGGGAGCTGGAAGAACTGATCCAACATTTGAGCAACTATTTACTACAGGGAAGGCAGATTTTGAAGTTTCAGTCCAGCCAAATGAACTGGCTACCAGAACAAAAATAACACTCTTCAGAGGAATGTAGCAGAATCCAGAATCCTCATTACTGTATCATCTACAATGTCCAACATACAGTTAAAAAACCACCAGACTGGCAAAAAAATAATGTGATCCTTCCTGAAGCAAAGAGCAGTCAAACTGACTCTGATTGTGACATATTAATTAACAAATACTTAAAGTACCTATTATAAATGGCTCATAAAAAAATATACTTGTAATTAATAAACTGATGGGAAAATCTCAACAAATAAAATAAAAAGATAGCAAATGAAAATTATATATGCAAGAATATAATAACTAAATGCAAATTCATTGGAGACAGAAGAGGAATTAGTGAATTAAAAATAACTTAATACATGGGGTGCTTGTGACAAAAAAGGCAGTTAAGTGCCCCACTCTTGATTTCAACTCAGGTCATGACCTCATGGTTCCTGAGATAGAGCCCCTGCATCAGGCTCTGTGCTTACAGGGTAGAGCTTGCTTGGGATTTTCTCTCTCTCCCTTTTTCTGCCCCTCCCTCTCTCTGCCTCTCCCTCACTTACACTCCCTCTCTCCCTCTTTCTCTCTCTCCAAATAAATAAACATTTTAAAAAACCTTTATATAAACTATTCAATTTGAAAAATAAAGAGATAAAAGAACGAAGAAAAACAGAGTCTGGAGATATGTAGGACAATGTTAGGTGATCTAATATAAATCTACTGATGTTCCGGAGAGAAGAAAGCAGAAAACAAAATTTAAATAATAGCCAACATTTCTCAAATTTGGTAAAAAACAAAACAAAACATCAACTTACAGATTCAGTAAGTTCAACAAACCCCAAGTAGCACAAATACAAAGAAAACTATACCTAAGCACATCATAATCAAAGTGCTGAAATACAAAGATAAAAGAGCCAGAGAAAGACATTACATACAAGAGAATAATGACACAAGTGACAACTGATATATCATCCCAAACAATGGAAGCCAGAAAACAAATGCCTTTCAAGTGATGGAAAAAGAAAAAGAAAAAGAAAAAAACATCAACCCAGAATTCTATCTTTAAATCAACTGTCCTTCAACGATGAAAGTAAAATAAAAGTCATTTTCAATGAACAAAAACAGATGATTTGTCACCAGTGGGCCTGAGCAGTTCTCAAGGAAATTCTTTAAGCTGAAGAGAAATGATAATGTCATTTGGATTCACAGGAAGGAATGAAGAGCACCAGAAATGATAAGTATTTAACAAATATAAAAGACTACATACATTCTCTTTTCCCTTAATTTTCAAAGAACATGGGCTTATTTAAAACAAAAATCAGACCATTATACTGTTAGATTATGTATCTAGCTATAATATATATATATAAAACAAAAGGACTGAATGCACTATACTGTTGCAAGTGCCTATATTGTATACGAGGTTATATAATATAAACCCTAAATAGATTGTGATAAGTTAAAGATGTATATTGTAATCACCAGAACAACCGTTAAAAAAAAAAAGAGTATGGCTTATAAGCCAATAGAAAAATTAAAAAGAAACACTAGAAATATTCAATTAACCTGAAAGGCAGGAAAAGAGAAACAGGGAGAAAAAACTCAAACGGTAAACTGAATCCAAACATATTAAAAATTATATGAAATATATGTAACACTGTATGTTACCTAACTGGAATTAAAATGAAAACTTAAAAAGGAAACAAAAAATGAAATATAAATCAAGTATACACACCAAGTGAAAGGCAGAGATTGTTAGCTACATTTAAAAAAAGCAAAACCCAACAGTATCCTATCTAAAAGGGACGAACTTTAAACACAAAAACACAACTAGCTTAAAAAGTTAAGTAAATGAAAAAAGATCATGTAAACACTAAGCACAAAATTCCTTTCTATTTGGCTTCAACATGAAGTTATATGGTCTTTTACATTTGGCATTCCAGTTACATTTACTTGTTTTGGTTTTGTTAATCATTTATTGATTACACACCAGTTATTATCAACCAGGATATATATCAACCTCAAGAGGGGGGAAAAAAGTCAAATAAAGCAATTTTGGAGGATGTCTTTTTTTTTTTTGTAAACCTTTGGGCTTCATCTGACCCTTGACATTTTTTCTTTTAAATCACTCACATGGTTCCTTGTCTCCCCCAGCTAGCATGATTAATGAAACATCTTAACCAGGGAAGTCTTTCAGGATTTGCTGGTCTCTCTTATCTGTACTCAAAGAATTTCAGCCTTTGATCTAGCTGTTAGAGCAGGTAATGAGTCTTAGTCATCTTTGTTCATTCCATTTTTATTTTATACGTTCCTTTTATTCACTTTTTATTCTTTCTTTTCTTTTTTTTTTTTTTTTTTTTTTTTTTGGTTTAGATCTATTCCTGTGACCTGGAGGTGCCTGGCACCAGCCCATTCATGGTTTATCAGAGGGTTCAAGCACCACACCTTCACCTCACTTATTTTTTTTACACCTCTTAGTTTTCCTGATTCAGGTTTCCTTTCTACTTACATGCCTCTGAGTTTAGCTCTTTCTACAGTAGGGATTTCCTTAATAGGTTGACAAAATTAGACAAACTTAAATTTGGAAGGTTTTCTATATTCTTTCAACAGTACAGAAGCTCTGATGTGCCCTCAAATTTAGACAGTTCAGAGCTGGAGCAGGGCTGGAAAGAACATGACTGTAATAACAAAGAAACCTCATACTAAGCATGACTCCAAAGAATGGTTTTGTGGCATGTGACAACTCTGGTCAACCATGTAAGTGAATGGAACACCACCAATTCCCTTCTGGCTATCCTGGCCTCATATGTGATTGTCTAACCCAACAAACCCCACTTGTGTACGGCACCAGTTTTCACCAACTGTGACCTTACAAAACCAACCTCATACACTAACAATCCCATGGAAGACAGAACTCCACTGTTTTAATCACTTTAGAAAATGCTTTAAGAGGTTTTCAAAGGTGATTTCAGTACAGATTAGGGCTATATCTGAATGTAAAGGCTAACATAACCATACCACTTGATAAAGGTTAATTTAAAGGGTAACGTGAAAGGGGAAATACTGAGGGACTGCTTGGGTGGTTGTTTGCTTCTGAAGACTTAAGCCATAATCAGGTACTTCGAGGCCTTGTTTTAACACTGGCCATGTCTTCAAATATGCAGGACAGATCACCAAGGGATTTCGTGGTTAGCTAAGCACTGATGGAATGATTCATTTCAATTTGTCATGCACTTTTAAGTAAAGATTTAAGGGCCTGCTTATACCTCCTATCAAGAGTAAATATCACACATCCTGTTTATACAGACGGGGCTTGTTGTCCACGGTTCTTCAAAGAGCTGGTGACACCCCCTAAGTCACACTCCACCCTACCCCCAACTTCCTGCTCATGGGGTGCTATATTCCTACTCCTTTTTTAAGTGCCTCCTCAATAAAATACTCTGCATGACAGTAAATTTTAAAGAAAATATTTTATTACGTCATGAAAAAAGGCATCAATCAACTAGATTCATACTTGTTTGAAAAAAATTGAAAATTTATTAATTAGACAGTATGTGGGCATCTTGTTCCACATGGGAATGAGAAGATGCTATAGGTTCTCTAAGTATTGCACAGTCTGGGGGGAAAAAACAACAACAAAAAAAAAAAAAAGGGAAGGAGAGAGACAGAGAGAGAGAGGGGGGAAAAATCACATGATCTTGGGAACCATCTCACATTATGAATAATCTACCAAGAAACATTTAAAAAAGAAAACCCTTTGTTTCTACAGTAGCTTTTGAAGTTTATAGTTCTTGGAATGACTGTATTCCATTGAAGACATCTCAGTAACAGGAAGCTTCACTTTAGCAATCCCATGTGCAAATATTAATAAAAAAATATATAAAATAATGCAGTTTGTCTCTTGCCATCACCCCGGCAATGATAACAACATTTGTGAAAACTGTTTTGCTTGAAAAAGGGTTAAGCTGTAAGTTTAGCCTGAAGCTCCATCTCTGCCGCCCGTTTGAGTGCAACATCCACTAGAAGCTGAAATCCACTAAAATCCTGGTTGAGGTCCGGTGGGGTAGGGGGAGGAGTGTTGAAAAGACCACTCTGTGTATTTGTACTTGGTCCGGATTTACATGTGTCCTCTGGGTACATGAGGGAGGTGTCTGTAAAGCTGCTGGCTGCTATCTGCTGTATATCTGTGTTTTGTCCCACACCAACTGGCTGGCAGAGAGAGAAAGGCACGTCTTTCAATGCAGTCACAGTGGTATGACAAATCACTGATGGGCGAGCCAATATTGATCCTGGGGAAGACGGCTTGGGGGACAGTGGCCTCCCCAGGGCTGGGTTTGGTCCAGCTGAACAGGAATGAAATGGGCTCTCGTCTAGAGCTGGTATGAAGTTTTTGATGCCCATTGCTGACTCCACAGAGCTCGCTTCAGAAATCTTGGCCCCACGGCGGGAAATTGTGAACTGATTTGGATCTTTGCCATCTTTCCTCAGCATGTCTGGGAGGAGCCTGCGGCGGGCGTTGATGAACCAGTTACAGACCTGAAATCATACGGGTGTGCTTTAACACTCAGCAAACACGTTCTGAGAACCTTCTGCGGGAAGCCTAATTGATCTCTCTCTCTTTGCATTAAAGAAGGCATGAAAAGGCTTAAATCGGAACTTCCAAAGTTACTAGGTATTTGAGCGCAACCAAGAAAGAGAGCTGCTTCCTGCCATAAACCTCTTCCTTTTCGAATACAAATTCCCTTTTTCATCCCATCATCCTTAAGCCTTTTCAGGAGGAAGAAAAGGATAAAAATTCTCAAATGTCTAAAAATGATTTCAGGGAGGGAAGTTTACCCTTTAACGATCCCCCAGAACTAACCTATTACATACTGCCCCAGCATTTAAGTTAATCAACTACAGGAAAACTTTTCCTGTATGAAAAAGGCCACTCCTCCCAGTTACTGATTTTTCCCAGTTCAAATGACTGTGTCAACAGACATAACATGAATTACCTCACTGAAGTCTGTCCTTGTTTAAATATCAAACCAGTTTCCTGGGCAATAGAGGCAGATTTAACCTCTTCTTTATGTTTGCTGCATAAAAGAAGGCTCTTTTAGGCATTAAAGGAAACGTTATTTGACAGATGACTGTCAAGTGGTTTCTGTTTCTCTAAATAGCCAGTTATTAGCTTTCAGCACCAAAAACATATTCCTTCTTTTTTTTCGTTTTGGGTGGAGAGGCATTTCGTGATCTGATATGCAGGAATGCTGTAAAAGGACTTTGGAAAGGAGAAGAGACAACCCATGTGCATACACCTCCTGTTCTTTTTTACCTTACCTGTAGTGTAGACAGGTGTGTTTGTTGGGACAGTAATGCTTTTTCTTGCTCGGAGGGATAGGCGTTGTATCGGTGCTCATACAGCCAGTCGCGGAGAATCTGAACAGACTCTTTGGGCAGGTTGCCCCTGCGCCTTCTCTTGCCCGCACCAGCAGAGGAAGAAAGGTCCAGGGGGATGTCCATGTTGTCATCATCCTCCGTCTCACTGCCCGAAGCTACCACAACACCTGGTAAAGGACAAAGGCCAACCATCAACCGCTTTTCTAGGAGTAGCACCTACAGTAAAAGCTTATCTCTTGGCCACTGAGTGTGTAACCACGTTTTCTCAACTGCCAAGAGACAAGCAAAGGACCAGTGTCTTCCGTCTCGAAATATCTGAGCACATGTCAAAGCCTCAAGAGTGACTTGACTAGTGGCACAGTATAGATTCTCCACCAATTGTCAGATGCCCTTTTATACCCAGTTTCCTGTAGAATTTAACTTCTCACATTCCTTTCGAATGATGCGCAGAAAAGTCTGGTGAAAGCAGAGACAGAGCTACGCTCAATGGTTTGTCACACGAGAAACAGGAAAGGTGTTAGAGCAGATGGAATGTGTCTAGCCACTTTCTCTGAGGTCATTGCTGACTTAGGAAAGATAATCCAAGTGTCCTAATGAACATTTTAAATGCTATTCTTACTCCTTCTTCCATTGAAGCGTTGACATAAAAGGGCAGAGTGATGCATTTTTTCCATGGATATAAGGAGGGGAGAAAAAATATCACACACAACCCAGTTGGTATTCTAAAGGCAAAATATACGTCAACATTTTCTGCCAACTCCAGTCATGTCTTTTTCATTGCTACCTACATTTCTTCAAAACTTAGGGGCCTACTTTTAATGGACAGTATTGGCCAACCTTTTACTAAATACAACCAACCATGGAAGCTTTCAGTTTCATTACACAAAAATATTTTTCTACGATTAGTACTTGAGTAAGAGGTCAAAAGATGCTTAAGACAGATTACATTTTTAAATTCCTATAAATTTCAATGGTCAGTTTAATCGGAATCTAGATTACTACATACCAATAAGTAGAGTTCAGTCTTAAATGATTACATGACAAAGAAAATGGAATAGTAACCCCCAGAGGACACTCTCCGTTGTAAGTACTTTAATCCTACCAGAAATTTTAAGAATTACAAGCCATAGAGAATATTTGCATCACATATGATAGACTGGGGTCAACTAAAATTCACATCTGGCCCTTAACATTTCAACATAATTTTGAAACTTCAAAAAACTTAAATTACAAATTCCACAAACCCCTTTCAAAACCACAACTGGCAACTCTGAATGGCTGAGAATTCTGTTTTGAAAACAATCTAGAATTTTTAAAATGGAAAAGCATGCCATGCTTGAAAATACCAGTATTTCTATATAAAGGAAATTAAAATAACATGAAATGTAAAGGTACGCATTCTGGATTTTGTAGATGCAATTCAGACTGGTTTGCCTTGATAAAAAATAAAGACAGAATGTTCCACATAGTGATAAACCATTTGACGCATTAAAAAAATTTTTTAACCCATTCTTTTGAAGTATTTTAACACTCAAAAGCTACTCATTCAAAGATTTGTTTATGAGCTAGCACACAGTTAATCGAGTCTGACTTTACTTGGTGACATGTTTTTAGTTTTGGACTGCAGGGGGCAGAAGGTGCTGGAGGGAGTGTCCACAGAAAAGGCAGGAACCTTCCAAAGACAAAGTAAAGCAAGTTGTAACAAAAGAGTAGGATGATCTTGCAAATTCACTTTAGCTCAAGGCTTAACATCCGGCTATCAATAAACCACACAAGAATCCTAAATTTTAACCGCAGTGTATTTGATGTTCCCCTTCCCAGAAGATTAAACTGCTTAAAAAAAAAAAAAAAGAGGCACATTTAAAACTGAAACTGCTTTCACTGTGGAGGAGATGAGCGACTTTTAAAACCTTTATTGAAATTTGGGTAAAGAGCTATTAATAAAAAAAATTAAATTATAAATGAGTTCCTGTTTTACATTTACTTTGATGAATAAAGCAATCTAACTTTTTAAACATGTGTCAAGTAATTGAATGACTGAGGCAAATTTAAATAACGCAATTTGTTTAAACTCTTCAACGTCTGAAAAGCCAGACACTCTCTTGGAGGCTATAATCCGCCTCCCCCGCTTTTAAACCAGAAAAGGTGTGAAAATTTGCTCATTGAACAGTGAATTCCCAACTGTAAGTTGATAATAACAAAGAGTCTGAGACAAACAAACAAAAAAACCCTGAAGCCTGCCCTTTGATCTGCTTGTTTAGTTTGACAAGAAGCCTGATCCTTCAGAATGGGTTAGTGACACACAAAAGCAGGTTTCAGTTAAGCAACGCTAAACTACAGTGCGACTTTACTCTGTTCTCAGTTCATTTAAATAAATGAATGCCAGGCCTCTGGCCCTCTTAACAAATATTTCCAATATGTGCACAAAAGCTGAAGTAACAGGAAGTTAAGACTTGAGCTCCTTGGCCACACCAGCTGATATTTCAGGGCAGCAAACCACGCTTGCTGCTGTCAGGACTGTTTTCATTAAAACTCTCCCTCCGGATTGTGGCTCCGCTTGGAAAAACAAAAAGACTTTTCCACGTTACTCATTTCCTATTGTAACAGAGCTTTTGAAAAGTTTCCCGGTTACCGCCTGTTTCCAAAGGTCCTGCTCTGCTTACACTTTAAAAAATGTGGTGGTGGGGGAGGGGGATCACAGGCCTCTTACTCCATCCACATACAAGGAAATGTTTTGAAAGCCACAAGATGGCCTATGGATCCCACAGCTCTGAAAAATCAATCTTTTCTTATTAGGAACTGGGAGTGGGGGGGTGGGCGAGAGAAGGCCAGAGACAGTGATTGTGAAGTTTGGACTTTTAAAAATATCTAGAAGAGGCTAGAGAAGGATCTAGAAATAGGAATAATCGAAGGAAAAGTTCAAGCGTACAACTAGGAAACAGGAAACGTAACCTAACAAGTCTCCTGATTAGAATATCTCACAGGAGATGCCGCAGGAAGCCTAGTTCCAACAACCCGAGGCACAGGCTCCAAGGTGCGCCGGGTTGGACCCAGCCAGCCCTGAGCAGGTCTAAAGCAGGAATTCCAAATTGTCAGAAACTAGGCGCAAAAAGACGTCGGGGACTTTCCTCGCTGAATCGTCTTTGCTTATTTTGAAGCTATTTGCTGGGTGAGGAGACCTTTTTGGCATCCTCAGCTTTCTAAAGACGAGATACTATTATCACCAACCAGGACCAAATCCCCGGCTCTGAGATGGAGTTTAAGGTGCTTTTGTTCTCAAGAAAACTTGAACAGACTTTCATAGACTTTTCTAAAACAGACAATAGTCCAACTCCACGAGCCAGGCGGCACCGATTTCTTCCCGGGTCCGGGCGGAGCACCCCCGGAACGCGGGCCCCCTCCGAGGTCGTTTTAGGAAGGGGGCGGGGAGGCAGCACGGAGGAGGACCAGAGGAGAGGGAGGAGCCGGGGAGGGAGGACGGCCAGGGAGCTTTTGTTCTTGCGAGTTCCTCACCCCAACCGAAATCGGCCCCTGCAACTGCACAACCGGCGTGCTTCAGGAGTTTCAGATTACAAGAAGAAACTAAGAAACGCGGCGGTGAAGCTCAACATTCTGAGGGGTCTGCCCACCCTCCTAGGGTTTGCCGGGAAAACCTAAAAAGGGAAAGAAACCGGGCAATCTCAGCAGTCCCGGCTCCCCCGCACGAGCTCGGAACCAGTCGCAAAGTTTCCCCTCCAACACGTCACCTTGCATTGTTTCCGTGAGCCGGTGCTCAGTAGCAGGACCTCGCGCGCCCGGGGCCGCTGACCCCTAACATTCCCAGCCTCGTTTCTCTGCTGGGGGCGCAAGGGGGGGGGGGGCGGGAGGCATCCGAGGGGGGGCTCCGGGGATGGGGGGACGAGGAGAGCCGCGGGAGGGTACCCCGCCAGGCTGCTCAACACCTTCGCCGCCGGGGCCCGAACAAAGGGGGGGGGGGAAGCCCGCCCCCGGCGGACGCCCATCTTTGCTTTCGGCTCACAAGAATCACTTTTCCAAAACAAAACCCCCCAGTGACTCCCGTCAGTTCCACCGGGAGAGGGAGAACGCCTCCCAGTTAGGGATCTAGACCCAGCAGTCCTTGGCGAGGTGACACAGCCTTCCAGACACCACCTTGGACGCTCCCCGCGCGCGTTTCTCACCGAGTCGCGTTAAACATCTGAACCTGTAAGCACCCACGTTCTCACGGTCTCCCGCAGAGCGGACGCTGGGAGTCCTACCACCAACCACTCTACATGCCCCGGGTTCTGACGTTCAATTTTACTCTAGCTGGGAACGCACGGGTTGGGAAGCTCCGCGTGTTTGGAAGCCACCAGCCCGGCATGCAGAGTCACAGAACACCAAGATGAAAACGTGGCCGAGGGCACCCTCGGGTTGGAGCCTGGCCCCCAACGATATTGGGTTTTCACTGTATCCGCTGCACTAGTCTGAAAGAATGTGAGTTACAAAAACTCGGGGACGTTCCTGGGCATGCGCAGCAGCGCCCCCCCCCCCAACCCGCCCCTGCGCTGGCTTCCCTGAGCGATTAACTTCTGTTTTGAACCACTCCACATAAATCACAACAGAAAAGCCAACTCTGGCTCACCACGGAACGTTCGGGGTACCTCCCAGCCAGGAACTCAAAAGTTAACTTCAAAAGGGAGTTAACATTCTTTGACCTTTCGGGCCGGTGGGTTTTTTTTTTTTTCTCTTTCTTTCTTTCTGTGTATTTTGTTTTTAAACCAGATTGACGGCAAGTTTTAGTTGTAACGCTTCCAGGACGCTTCGTGGAAACAATGACAGACTCACTCTGTGCACTTACAACCAAGCCTGCTTGTCACACTTGGACTCGTTCTGACCACACGCCGCTTTAAGCTGCTTGCCCTCAGTCCTAACTCTTCATCTTGCCCCAAATTCATCGTGGGAAAACTTTGAGAGGCTGGGAGTTTTTAAAAGTCGAACTTCCCAAAGCTATGGACGCCCGAGAGCGGTTTGGGGGCCAGAGTCGCATTCTGCGATTGTGAAAACACCCCATCCCCAGCGAAAAGGGTGCCCGGGGCCCGGCTGGGAGGGAGTGGGGGCCCCAGAGTCCAACTTTCAGACAAAGGCGCCGCCGCTCGGTGGTCGCGACCGCCCCGGGCCCAGCTCGGGAGAATCGGGGCGGGGGTCCCCCCGACCCGGGCCCACACCCCCGCGCACTAGAGCAAGCGAGAAGCCACGCGGCGGCTCCGCGGAGCGTGGGGTGGCGGCTGAGACAATGAAACTTGGAGGCGCACAAACAAGGCGCTGAGCGTGTTTCTTGACAACGTGCCAGCAGCGTGGAGAGGCCCGTCTCCCCACAACAGCCCCTCGTGTTGTGTCTAGAAGGAAAACAGCAACTGCCATGTCGGACGCAGTCTCAACAAAGAGAACGGCCGCGGTTCCTGCCTGTGAGCCCCGGGCTGAAAAGTCCACCAAGTCACTCTCGCCCCCAGCCTGGCGGGGCCCCGCGAGCACGTTTCCTCGGACCCGCGCCCGCGGCGCGCACAGCCCGTGGAGTCTTACCTTTCTTGCTTTTCATTCTGGAGCTCCCCTTCCAGCGCTAGGCGATGCTGGGGTCTCGAGGGGCCAGGAGCGGGGACGGAGGGGGCAAGCGATTGTCCTCCTTCCCGGCCGACTCTCCCGTAACTTACAGGACGCGCTCAGCCGTTATTGCTGATCAAGGCGCTCGGATCTCGGGCGCTCGCTCCTAGGGTGGAATTCAAGTGACACTTGGGCTTCCTCCTGCCGGGATCTTCAGGCAGTCGTCCGGGGGGGCTCTCCTTCGCCCCACTCGCTCCCCTCCCCACTCCTCTCCTTTGTTCCCCGCTCCTGCTCGGCGTACCTCGGCGCTGTCAGAGTGAGAGAGGCGAAGAGGGAAGGTACAGGAGGTCCTGCCTCCGCCCCCAGCCGCCCGCCCCGTCCCCCGCCCGCCCAGCCGCTCCTCCGCCCCTCCCCCGCACCTTCCAGGCAGGGAGGCCGGCACCGAGCGCCCGGGCCGCGCCGCCCCACGCCGCGCCTGGCCGGCCGCTGTCACCCGTCCCTCGTGGGGGCGGCTGAGCCCAGAAACCCGAGCCTTCCTCCCTGCTGCGCGCTCGCCGCCCGCATCCCTCGCTCGGCGGCGGCGGCACCAGCCGAGCGCCCGGGTTTCTCCTTTGGGCCTTTCTTCCTTGGGCAGGCGAGGGTGCGTTTGGTTAGGAAATTGCAACAGATGGAAAAAGGCTGCCCCCCTCCTCCACCTCAGGGAAGAAAAGGCTTCCCTCTCGTTTTTGACAGCTGCCCCAAACTCCACCGTCCCCTCTCTAGCCGCGAGGAGAAGACAGCTGCTTCTGATTCAAGGGGCGGGGCACCGTAGGAAAAGTATTCAGGACAAGAACCAACTTCTTCCAGAATGCGCGGCTGCCATTGACACGCGGGCGCGGCGCGGCGCACCCTGCTCCTCCTGGGGCTCTTCCTCCCACAGAGACGGCGGGGTGGGGTGGGGGTGGGGGGCAATTAGGGGAGGAGAGTGAGACACAGACACCCCAGGCGAATGTCTGTTACCCGGGGCTAAAGCTGCGAGTTCCGGAATGGATTGCTAGGCAGTTTCAAAACCTAACACGTTGCGGACAGACACTTGTCATGCTCACATGCTCTTTAAAAGTCTCAGCCTGGGGACTGCCCGGGCGCCCGCCCGCCCGCCCGCGACTCGGCCTGAAACGCCTATCCTCGGACCCCAGCAGCTGCCGCCTTTAAGGAAAGGGGGCGACCACGCTGGGGCTGCTCATCTGTTTCCGTTAAACAGTCTACTTTTAGGACTTCAACCCTGTTAGGGGACCATTTCTCCCCTCGGGTATTTCAAACAGAAACTAGCCATTGAGCAAACACATGTTCCTGTTAGTTTATTTTGGTTGAGAGTTGGGACTCCAACAGGAGTTCCTTGATGAGATTACCCTTTTAAAAGACCAGATGCTGTTTGGCTGATCTCAAACGCCTGCCCCCTCCCCGCCCTCTCCGCTGGGTCTAGTTTTCGCGTGTGTGTCCCGTTGTTTTGAAGTAAACGAACGGTCGCATGCCTGACTTTCCCCATCAGTTAAAAAAAAAAAAAGCACACACACACACACAACCGTGAATAAACCTAGCAGAGACGTCAGCGCCGGAGTCAGCCTCCAGTTTCGGCTCTGTGCTGTTTTTGTTTTGCAACCTCGATGGAGAAGCCGGCAGGAAAAGCTCCGTGGAAATAAGGTTAAACCCGAGGAGGACTGAGGCAGCCAAACGATGACTAACTAGACTTTGGAGCCTCTGTTTTAGCATCACACTGAAAATTAAAGCCAGCCTCCCACCCACTCGCCTTCCCAAAAAAAGACACCCCCGCCTCGAGAGTGAATTAAGGCCAGAGTTTACAAAACTTGGGTGGTTTTACCAATTACAGGACTTAAAATGAATAAACAAGGAAAGAAGCGTCATTCTAAGAAGGCAGTAACCTTCTGATTTTTTTTTTTTTCTCTTCTTCTGTGGTTTGCCGACTGCTCGGCACCTATGAGAACACACATCTAAAACGGCAGAGTGGGGGAAGCATGGTCCTGGGGGAAACCACCAGCCTGGAAGCTACTCTGCAACTTGCTGGAGCGCAGTTCCTTCCCCGGGCCTGGCTGGAGATGAATCAGCTGCTGCGCCCGAGTGCGGGACAGATGTGGGGCGGGGAGCGAGCCGGAGGCCGCCCGTTAGAGGGCCGCCGCGTCCCAGCATTTGAAGGGTTGTTTGTGGCTGGGATTGGTGGCCGGTATCCGTTGGGGAACTGGAGAGGAGGGAGGAGAGACGCAGGGAGGAGGAGCCGGGGGCCGGCCGACGCTGCGGCTCCGCGGTCTGAGTGGCAGGAGCCTCGTCTGCAACCGGGCGGTTACTGGGGAGACGCTTTGTTTGCTAACTTCGAAAGCTGCTTCGGCTGCCTCGGCCGCTTTCGAAGCCACTCAGCAAAACACGCCTTCGGGTCGGCTTAGCCCTCCCCCTCCCCGCTTACAGAAGCCCGGGACAAAAATGTTTCCGTCTGCGTGGTGATCGTTGGCCACGCGGTGGCTCTCATTAGGTACACAAAGGTATCTTTTTCCTCGTCGAAGTGAACTTGGCTAATTACTGCGATTCTCAGGCAACCGGGATGGAAACCGAGAGATGAAGCGACTTTATAGGTAGAAAGCAAACTTTACAGGGGAAGGGGGAGGGGCGGGGAGCATTAAAAGCCTCTTTCAAATGCGAAGAAAAAGAGTCGAACTTTAAACTTTCTTGCTGGAGGTCCAGCTTGATCCGGCCAATGCTCGAGCAAATCCTATCAAAGCTGTTATTAAATACGGAGAAAAGCTCCCAAGAGGAACACCGGCACCATTCCGGGTGGTGGCTCTCCAGTGGATCCTCCGACCCTTACCCCCCACGACCACCCCCACCCCCACCCCCACCCCCACCCCCACCCCCACCACAAGGCCGGTCCCAAACTTGTTTGGAGCTTTGGATTGTTGCATTCTGGGAAGAAAGTGCCCGGAGTCTGCATAACACAGGGAAGAAAAACAGCCCAAAAGAGTGGGCTCGGAAAAACCAGCAATTGCTTACGGTATTTTTTGTTTATTTGCTTTTCTCAAGGTGGAAAAACAAGTTTCCATTCTGGCTCTGTCAGTCCTTTAATGTCCTAGGCAAGGCCTCTCTATAAAACCGTTCCAGGGACTTTTGAGTTTCTTTTCAGTGCTAAAGGAAATGATATGGATTCGCTTTTGCTGCCTATTGTTGGCTGAATTCATATGCATGTTAAATTGGAAAATTATGTGAGTAAAAGTGAGAAAGTGCCTCATGCTGGAGAAGGCTGCAGATACACATTTTTCACCATTATTTATGTTTTCCCTCCAGGCACACATAGTTCCATTTGGTGTCATCCTATCCTTTGAAACTGCCTCAAGGCCAAGAAAACACACCGAGTTGTGTAAGTTACTTTTCACAGCCTGCAGACCTTCAAAGACAAAAACTGAGAAAGAAACTTAGAAACCAGGAAAGTGTGTCAATATGTGCAGTTATTTTTTATGTCCATACCAGGTCTGTCGAGTGATCAGAGAATGTATTTACTTCATTCATCTACTGGACAACCATTGATGGAGCAAGTTTCCCTCCAGCAAGAATGGTGACTCACATTTGCTTCTAGTCTCTGGGGAACAGATACTTTTATAAAGTATGCGACTACAGGGCTCCAGACGGGGCATGAGCATTCTATAATCATCGTTTCACATCTCAGGTCAGAGGGTCTTGGGCTGCTTAAGGAGAAGCTGGCCATTGTCTTTTCAAGGGCCTGGGTTACAACTATCTTGTGATTTTATCCGTCAGGATTACTCTCTTCGCCTAGGTTACATGAATAATGTAAAACTGGTGCTACTACGTTGGTTTGTAATCACTTTTCTCCTGGCTTGCACTTCCTTTCTCAGTCTTTTCCCCTCTCTAGTCTAGTCCATATTGCTCACTACTTACAGAGGGTTTGGAATCAAGGGGACAGAGCAAACAAAAAGATTATTTGTGGAGCACAAATTTCCCCCCTTATTCTCAACAGCATGGATCTGTATTGTGTTTTCCAGTTTATGAAATACTTTTTTTTTTTTAAGTTTATTTTTTTGAGAGAGAGAGAGTGAACAGGGGAGGGACAGAGAGAGAATCTCAAGCAGTCTCAGCACTGTCAGCGCAGAACCCAAAGTGGGGCTCGAACTCATGAACCACGAGATCTATGACCTGAACTGAAACGAAGAATGGGACACTCACCCGGCTGAGCCACCCAGGCACCCCAGAACACTTATTTAAATTATCTTGCTTAATACACAAACTGTAAGTGGGTTATTTTTTTTACCCCTTTATAGTCAAGTTAAGTAACAGCAAATGTAACAGAACTAAAAGGTATAAAAGCAAGTGTTGGACATAGATTATTTGGCTTTAAATCAGGTGATCTCTGTCATTCATTGGAGGGGTGAAAAGCAGAGACTAACCACAGATTACACACCGGGGCCTCCTGACCGGGACTGGGGTTGCTCTAAAATCTCCCCCTTCTTTTAAATCTATCTATAGTTTTACAAGAGGCAGTCTTCCAACCTGCCTGCTTTCTGTACTTTTCTCCCCTTTTCCCCATTTTTAAATTAAAAACAAAGTATTCTCAATAAGAAAGCCATACAGAGTGAAACATAAGAGATCTCTTAATTGTCCCCTTCACTCCCCACAGACACACATGTATAATACGTACACTGTTGTACCTGTTGTTTTCAAGTCCCCTCTGCTTGGGCTGGGCCTGCAGCACTCTGCTGCAAGTCTGGCTGTTTTGCACCAGTAAAAATTGGGCCTAAATGTCACGTCAGAGAAGTCTTCTGTGACTGCTTGCCCTCCCCATCTAGTTCAGGGTTTCTCAACCACAGCCCTGTTAATATTTAGGGTTGGATAATTCTTTGTTGTGGCGGCTGACCTGTGCATTGTTAAGCAGCATCCCTGGCCACTAACCAACACTTGCTTGTAATACCCTCCCCACCAAATTGTGACAAATAAAAACATCTCTAGACATTGCCAGATGTCCTCCAGAGGGGATGGAAATGGTGTGGAAGAAGGGAGGAGGCAGGGATTACCTCTGTTTGAGAACCACAGATCTAAGCTCAGCCATTTCTTTACTTCTCCCATAGCCATAGTTTTTAATTATTTTGTTTATTTGACTGTTAACTTGTTTATTTTCCTCTGATTCCCTTACTAAACTATATGCTCATTGTTAAACCTTAATGCACTGAGCACAATGCCTCACACATCATAGGTACCCAATAAATATTTATTAAACAAAATAATGCATGAAAATGAGGCTGAAAAGGGGTGCACCTGACTGGCTCAGTCAGTAGAGCATGTGACTCCTGATCTCAGGGTCGTGAATTCGAGCCCCACATTGAGTAGAGAGCTTACTTTGAGAAAAAGAAAGAAAGAGAGGAAAGAAGGAAGAAAGAAAAATGAAATTGAGACTGTTAAGAATCATTAATAAAAATAATACAATCATTTATTGTATATAACATGCCAGGGAGTATGTACACACTTCACCTATTTAGTCTTACTTATTCCTGAAAACAACCTTAAGACTCCTTGTTATTACCCCATCTGACAGAGGAAGTTGTTGGAGTCTGGGGAAATGACATAATTTGTCCTGTCATTCTGACCCCTGGTCAATGATCCAAACAAGAATGATATTCTGCAATGCTTTTTTCATTTAAGTAACAATTTGTTTAGTGATGAGTGTTGAAACAATTTATTTGTACCTAAGCACAAAAAGATAATCCAATTATATTTGAAATATTTAACAATTGAGAGAACACGTGTACCATCCAATTCGAAGGAGCTCCTCCTGATGGTAAACTCATGTATCTCAACAGCATGTCAGCTTGTGTACGGATCTTTTGGGGCTTGAGTACCTTCGTAGGAGTCCCTAGAAGGTGGAATGGCTGGGTCAAAGGTATGTGCATTCAAAATATTCATAGATATTGCCAAAAAGCCCTCCAAATCATCTTACCTATTTAAAATCCCACCAAAGGTATGTGAGAAAACCTTTCTCTATGCCCTCACTAACACTGCATATTATCAATCAATTTTATATTTGTCAGTCGCCTAGGCACATAAATGGCACCTAATTTTTATAAGGTTTACATTTCTCTGCCTGAAAAAGCACATTTTTGTGTATTTATTGGCCATTTTTATGTCTTCTTTTTCCATATTTATGACTTGTGTCAAATACTGTTTTATATTGGTTGTTTTTATGTTCTTTTTTAGAAGAGTAAGTGAGAAACAGTCTGTTTTGGGGTTAGCTTTAAAGCTCATCTAACAAAAAGAGTGAGTAAATATTGAGAGAACAAGGTTAGGTGAAACAATAATGAAGGGAGGCAACATGTCTGTTTTTTAAATATATGTTGTTTGGAATAAGTACCATATTTGCGCAGTAAGAATAAGACTTTCAGAATATCGTATCTGTCTTTAACTTACTCCCTTTCTCCCCTTTCCGTCAAAGGGTTAATCCATTCACGTGTTTCCATTTATCACCATTACCTCTTCCCAACACTGTGGAGGACCCATTTATAATAGCAATAAAATGATGAAATATCTAGGAATAAATTTAACAAGAAATATGTGCAAGTTTTATGAAGGAAACTTTAAAACCCTACTGAGGGACATAAAGGAAGCCTTAAGTAAAATAAAAGATATAATTTATTCTTTCTAGCAAGATTCAATAATGAAGGCATAAAGATGTTTATTTTCCCCAAATCAATCTTTAAATTTAAAGCAATCTCCATTAAAATACCAACAGGATTTTTAAAAATTGCCACAGTTCATCAAAATTAAATGGCTCACAACAGCCAGGGAAATTCTGAAAGGGAAGAGTGGAGATAAAAGAGATGGAAAGAGTGGAGATGGAAACCCCTCCAAATGTATCTATATGCTTATTTATTTTTAAAGTTTATTTATTTATTCTGAGAGAAACAGAGACAGGATGAGGTGGGTAGGGTCCGTGCAGAGTCCGACATGGGGCTCGAACTCACAAACGGTGATAAAATCAAGAAACAATAAAAGCTATAAACATTTATAAACATAAATAAACTTAAGTTTCAGGAAAAATTCCATACATTTTCCAAAAGCTAAGAAAATGGGAGACAATGCTTGCAGCTCATGTCAGGTGTAAGACCAATTTACCTAATTTATGAAGAACTCATACAAACTATAGGAAAGAAGAAAGAACCCTGTTTTTAAAAAGCTGAGCAGTGTCTATAGATAGGCAATTCACCAGAAAAAGGTATCCGCCCTCAAAAAAAAAGAAGAAAATTTTATGTGGAAGTCATTACAACAGTAAAGTAAATTAGATTGAGCTGACATGGAAAGATTAATAATATATATTGATAAGGGTTTTTTTTTAATGTTTTTATTTATTTCTGAGAGAGAGAGAGAGAGAGACAGTGTGAGCAGGGGAGGGTCAGAGAGAGAGGGAGATACAAAATCTGAAGCAGGCTCTGAGCTAGCTGTGAGCACGGAGCCCGATGCGGGGCTCAAACCCATGAGCCGTGAGATTATGACCTGAGCGGAGGTCGGATGCTTAACTGACTGAGCCACTCAGATGCCCCTGATAAGGTTGTTTTTAAAGCAAGATACAAAACAATTATCCCTTTTGTATAAAATATTTCATGCCTATATTTTTTGGAATGAAACTCAAACATTAAGAAAGTATTTACAACGGCTACTTTTGGAGGAAGAAAGGGAAGGCAATATTATGCATCATAAGGGGTCTGTTTTTTCATCTTGTGTTTTTTTTTGTACAAGCCCGAGAAGAGAGAGAGAGATAAGCTGGAGTTAAAGAGGCAAGCATCCCATCATTGACTGGTGCAGAAGGCCAACATCATTTTATTTTACCTTCCCTTACTCCTTCAGCGCTCTTCCTTTCTTTGTGTATGTCTGAGTTTCTGACCTGTATTTTCCTTTTCTCTTAGGAACTTATTTTAACATTTCTTGCAAGGCGGGTCTACCGTTCTCATTTTTAATGACTAAATAATAGTCCATTGCAGCTGTGGATATCATTTATGTACCAGTCCGCATTTATTGGACATTTAGGGTTTTTTTTAAACGTTTATTTAATTTTTGAGAGAGAGACAGAGACAGAGTATGAGCAGGAAAGGGGCAGAGAGAGAAGGAGACACAGAGTCCAAAGCAGGCTCCGGGTACTGAGCCATCAGCACAGAGCCTGACACGCAGCTCGAACTCACAGACTATGAGATCATGACCTGAGCCAAAGTCAGTCGCTTGATGGACTGAGCCACCCAGGTGCCCCTGGACATTTAGGTTTTGTTCTGGTTTGAGTTAGAGGGGATTTTTGAAGATCTTATATAAAAATAAGAAGGGATCTAAAATAAGAATCTGAAGTTGTATTTGGGGCCTTTAAGCCTGCTCTTTGGTCCAGGAGCCATGGGTGGTTAATCATTAGCAAGTGTGAATAACCCCCAGTGACACCCTGGGAGCTCATTATTCATTGCCTTTTACAGAACATAATAACAAAGGCTGTCAAACCATTTACATTGTTGAACTGGAGGACCAAATCTGCAAAATTAGAAAGGTTAATCCTGATGCAGGTAATTTTTACAGAAAATTTGGCCAAGAATTACAGCATGTAAAAGTAGGGCAAGATGCTTTTCCACAAAACAAATTAATATACGCTATCAGTGTATGGATGAAGTCAGCATATCCCCCGAAAGGCATGGAACGTTTAAGTAAAGGCTCTCTCTTCTACTGGCATGGTTGTAAAAGGGAGCAATCTGTTATCTCCTGAAATGTTTCAGCAGGCCTCCGCAGGATGTCATGAAAAAGCCAAAACAATTCTTCCATATTACCTTAAAAGGCAGGAAAACATATTCATATCCAAGCTACCTAGATATACTTTATTCTTTAAACCAAACATATTCATGTCCAAGCTACCTAGATATACTTTATTTTTTTAAACTTAGATATATTTTATTTTATCTTTCCAGCCCGTTTTGGAAGCTCAGCAACACATTTACCGAGTAGATTAGCAGGGCTCCTCTTCTGGGGTGAAAGAAATGTATACATCAGTCCCTGTTGTGGGATGCCTGGGTAGCTCAGTCGTTTGAGCCTCTGACTTCGGCTCAGGTCATGATCTTGCGGGTCAGAGTTCGAGCCCTGCATCAGGCTCTGTGGTGACAGCTCAGAGACTGGAGCCTGTTTCAGATTCTATGTCTCCTGCTCTCTCTGTCTCAAAAATAAACATTTTAAAAAATCAATCCCTATTTTTCTCTCCCCTTCTGCTTGTGCTTGGCAACAATCCACACATGTGTCTACTAGTCCTGAATAAAAAATGTTTAAAAGACCTTAAAAATAGCCAGGTGACCTCAGAAACAAAGACTTTGTCATGCCTAGAATGTCTTTCTTTGTTTTGCTTTATTTACTTATGGAAAAATTGAAATATGCCTCCTATGGAGATCCTAGTGTAAAGAATCCCCACATACCCATCACGAAAATGCTACAGTTATCAACCCAAGGCCACACTCTGGCTTCATCTGGACCCTCACATACTCTCTTCCTTGTATTATTTTAAAGCAAATACCAGACATCATATCCATTCTGGATAAGCTCTTACAGGTAATGTTCCAGGCTGGCAGCTCCTTATTCCCTAGTCTAAATGGTTTGTTTACTAATAGGACTAATAAGTCCCAGAATTATGCCCTATTATATTTTCCTTTCTAGCTATTTCCGTTCCTATGCTTAAACATTCTCTTCTTGGGGCGCCCGGGTGGCTTAGTCGGTTGAGCGTCCGACTTTCGCTTAGGTCATGATCTCGCGGTTCGTGGGTTCGAGCCCCGCGTCGGGCTCTGTGCTGACTGCCAGCTCAGAGCCTGGAGCCTATTTCAGAGTCTGTATCTCCCTCTCTCTCTGACCCTCCCCTGCTCACGCTGTCTCTCTCTCTCTCTCCTAGAAATAAATAAAAAAAAAAAAACATTCTCTTCTTGCCGGGGAAAACAATTACATTTTATCTGTAGATAGTAGTTTAGGGCTTTTAGTTCTGCTAGCCTCTTTCAGACCAATAACTGAGGTGAATTTTCTTTTTTGGACAGTCCTACCCTCAAATATTTATTTCCACTTCTCCTATTTGAACAGTCAGAACTGTGTGTCCTGACTTTTTTGGTTCAGGCAACATGTTCACCCAATCAGTATCTCAAATTGGGATCTCCAGAAATACTGTTTTACTCTACTGACCCTAAAGAAATAAATTACTTTTAAAAATTAATATCTACAAGTGATTTTAGGGCCAATTATTTCCTCCTTGGGTACTGTGTGTGTGTGTGTGTGTGTGTGTGTGTGTAAGACAAGAATAGGGAGGTGGAGGAGTAAAGTCTAGAAAGCTCTGATACATGTAGCGTGGAGGTATTTTCAGCCAGGACAGCCAGGTAGTAACATGAAAACACACACAGGCCTTATTCCACAGTGTAGAAACAGAACATTCTGACCATTAGATTTGAAAACAGCAGTATTTCAGATAGCTGAGCTGTTTTTACTTTCTTCCTCCCTTCCTTCTCTTTCTCTCTCACTCTCATGCTCTCCTGCTAACTCTTGGACACATTATCCCTCATTGGAGACCAGAAATCTGTGATTTGTTCTAAATGTTTTGTACTTCACAAGAATCCCATTTAGTTTTAAAAACTAAACAAAGCATCCATTTCAAAAAAAGGGTCCGGATTTCTTGAGTTAGGTTCACTGTATTTTCATCTAGTAAAGTCATATGTTCATCTAGCAGCTTCTTTATGGGGAAGAGTATAGAAAAATCCTACACAAACTTCTACTTCATCAGTCACTTGTCACTTCCTATTTGTCTGATTGCAAAGTGCATTTTCCAAATGGATTAATGATTCCATAACCAGAGTGCTTTGCCTTCTGTTGACATTTTGCGGAACCTCCAAGAATTCTTGAGACAGCCCCCCACGCTCCCAGTCTGAGATACAAGCCCTTCTGTGTAGCTTTGGAAATCCAATTCACAAAATAAAGCCCCCATTTTTTCATACTAATGATAGTGTTTAGGAAAAGTTTCCTCTCTGACAGAACTTAATCGTACACTTATTTTTCCCATTTCTCCCTCATGCACCTCCCAAAATACATTTCTTATTTTGTAGACTTCAAGTTGTGTAAAGATTTCACAAAGTTATTGTTAAGGAATCCTTATCTGGTAATAGGTAGTCTAAGCTAGGAAAAAAAAAACTTAACAATGCTGGCAGGGGGAGTTGACATCCATTCCTCATCAATTAGCCATTCGCTGAAGAGTTGTAGGATAGAAGCCTCCTCCCCCCCAGCCCCGACCCTACCTCCAGTCACACAGAGCTGTCGTCCCATCTAAGATTGCTCTTGAGACATGAAGCCTAGAAGGTCTGTGGGACATTCAGGAATTTGCACTGTTTGTTCCATGTTAATAAAATTGAAGATATATTTTCTTTTACCTGTGGGCCTCTAGATCTACACTCTAACCATCCACTCCAGATATTATCTCAATGGCCATAGAAACAAAACAAAAAGAAAACTGTACTTTTAGGATTCAGCTTCATATGTTCTACCAAGTCTGTGTGTCACCCTAAATGTAAAGCCTATGTCCACGCTGTGAGATTATGCTCCCCCCTTTCAGTTTACTGCAGTGAGCTTGGACTTACTTTAATCATCATAAAACCCAGTAGGTGTTATTTTTTAAGTCAAAGACCTTGGCATCAGGTTCTAGACACAACGAGAAGTTCTGCATGGAACTGAAATAGTGGCATTCGTCACTTAGCAAATATAGGCAAAAAATAGTATCTATTCTTGAGTGTTCACTATGTGTAAAGTGTTAAGCTGGTTGATATGACAACTGAGTGATGAACAATAGGTAATGTGCTTGGGAATTCAAAGGAGGAGAAAAAAGGAGTAGTGCAGTGAATTTCAAAAGCTGAAGAAAGTAGGATTGGCAAGGATTTGAGGAATAGTAGGCCTTTTGCTCAAAGCTCGTGAGAGGAGAACAGCTCACCAATGTCTGTCTGAAGCCTTGAAAATGGGTGCACTCTTTGGGGGATTTATTCTAAGGTTCGGTGGTCTAATTTGGCAGAGAGAGAAAGCAGGTTCATGGAAGGTAAACTTTGAAAGGTATATTGAGGTCAAATTGCTAGACTGAGGTGGGGGTGTGGGGCCTTATTCTATGGGAAATGAAGACTATTTGGCAACACTTTTGGAAGACAAAATTCACAGGTTTTTCCAGAATGAATCAGAGGCAAAGAGTCTGGGTATTATAGGGTTTTAAAAAACTGAAGGCCTGAAATTTCATTGTAGCTGTGAAAAGGGATATGATTTTTTCACTTGGCACTTGAAGTTTCTAAAAAATAAAACAAGATTTACTGTGTCTTGATATTTGATGCTATACAGGCAATCACTATAAACACTTAAAGCATAGAAGACACTTTACCGTTGTTTATACTATAAAAAAATGAATAACCTAGATGACAACGTAAGCCTACTTCAGGCCAGGCTGGTGCCAGAATTCAGACTGCATAAGTCGGCTATTTTACTTTGCTTTAATTTTCCTGTTCACACTGCAGAGGTCAAAGGGTGCAACAGGGAAGGGCTTCCACAATGCTTTATTTCTATGTCACCATCCTTGGGATGCCTGCAAACAGGCTGTTGGCTCATTACTGTAGTGATTGAGATTACTTCCTGAGCCAGCTCATAACTGTTATTTAAATAGGCTGTTTCTTACTGTGATTGGCAAGATGTTACAAGATCTCTGGTCCGGAAGGAGGCTGTTCCTTAAATGTTTTGTTGAATGAACCTGCAGGTTGTAATCAGCTCTGGGGAAGGAGTGCTGATGGTGTGGGGTTAAAATATAAACTTGGGGCTATCAACCCCCATTCCCTTTTTTGTATGTGGTAAAATGCACATAATGTAAAAAAGGCCACTTTAAGTATTTGTAAGTGTACAATTCAGTGGCATTAAGTATATTCACAGTGTTGTGCAGGCAGCACCAGCACCAGAACATTTTTCTTGATCCTAAACTGAAAGTTTGTACCCACTGAATGCTAAACCCCCCCCATTTCCCCCTCTCCAGTCCCTAGCAACCTCTTAATTCTACTTTCTATCTCTATGACTTTACTACTCAAGGTCCCTCATATAAGTCAAATCATACAGTATTTGTGCTTTTGAGTTTGGCTTATTCTACTTAGTATAATATCTTTAAGGTCCACCCATGTTAGAACATATGACTGAATTTCATTACTTTCTCATTTACTTTTGTTTGGTGATATTTTATCTTAATATACTTTCAGCCTTTTCAAAAAAAAAAGTGGTAAGAATAGTACAAAGCACTCTCACATACTCTTTACCACCCAGATTCTTCAGATTTGGTTCATTGTTTAACACACACACACACACACACACACACACACACACACACAATCATTTCCCACATAGATGTCCCTTTTTCTTTGAATGAGTTGAAAATAAGTTGCAGATATGTTACCCCTTGAGCCCAAAATACTTCAGTGTGTATTTCCTAAGAACAAGGACTTCCTCTTACATAATACAGTTATCAACATTAGGAAACTAACATTGATATAATGCTATTACCCAAAATATGGACCAGATTCCTATTTTGCTAGTTGTCAAATAATGTTTTGCATAAGAAAGCAAAAATTTCTAGACATAAGACCCAATCTAGAATCACACATTGTATTTAGTCAGTATATCTCTTCAGCCTTCTTGCATCTGGAACAGACTGTCTTTGTCAATCATGACCTTGGCATTTTTGAAGAGTAAAAGCCTGTTATTTCCAGCAGCACACTCACTTTGGCATTGTCTCATGTTTCCTCATAATTAGATTGAGGCTGAGCATTTTTAAAAATTTATTTCAGTCCAGGTTAGTTAACATATAGTGTCATAATGATTTCAGGAATAGAATCTAGAGACTCATCACTTACATATAACACCCAATACTCATCCCAACAAGTGCCCTCCTTAATGCCTCTCACCCATTTAGCCCATTCCCCTACCCAAAACCCCTCCAGCAACCCTCAGTTTGTTCTCTGTATTTAAGTCTCTTACGGTTTGTCTCCCACTCTCCTTTTAATCTTGTTTTTCCTTCTCTTCCCCTGTGTTTCTCTGTTGTGTTTCTTAAATGCCACATATGAGTGAAATCATACATTTGTCTTTCTCTGACTGACTTATTTCACTTAGCCTAATACACTCTAGTTGTTGCATGTTGTTGCAAATGGCAAGATTTCATTCTTTTTGACTGCAGAGTAATATTCCATTGCATATATATATACCACATCTTCTTTATCCATTCGTCAGTCAATAGACAGACCCTTTCCCTACTTTGGCTATTGTTGATAGTTGAGCTTGGGCATTTTTGACAGGTACGTCACAAAAATTGCATAATGCCCTTCTCAGTATATCATATTAGGTGGCACTTGATTTAAATATTGACTTGTAATGTTAGCTTTAATTATTTGGTTAAGGTGGTGTCTAATCCACTATGATTCTAGCTTAAATCAAATATTACTATCATATTTATCAATTTTTCACACCATAATTTCTTTTACAGTTATTGTTGGCATTCTACTATTGTTGGCATTCTACTAAGAGCTTTTCCTTCCCCATTTGTTTGCTTGCTTGTTTATTTATATCAATATAGATTCGTAGAATCCTTCTATTCAGTATTTATAACCAATCGCTATTATTTATTTTGATCCTCAGATTGTCTCATATTTGTCCAGTGGGAGCTCCTCAAACTGACTCCCTTATCCTTTTGACTTGACTCTGTCATTTTTTTTTTTTTTTTTTAGGATTTTCTTATTTTCTGGTATGGGAAAATGTTCCAGACCCATATTGATTTTCAGTGACCTGGCCCTGGAATCAATCGTTTCTCTAAGAAATGCTAGTTATTTTCAGTAGAGAAGGTATTTAGAAACCAAGACCCGGGCTCTAAGTGTGCTTAGAACTGCTGGAGTGTCATTACTTTTAAGACCTATCAGAGGAGGCAGAGATAGAATACACACGGACCTGCATGTACACATCCACATGCACACACACCCATACACACCCATATACATACACATCTATATCCATATGCAGAAAACCATGAATTCCTACTGATATGCCCAGTTTCAGTCCAACACCACAGGATTCATTTCAGTCTTCCTGGTATTCACAGTTGTAATGCTCTTCTCTGACAGGGAGAAACCCGTGTCCCCTTGCTCTCAGGACAATTAGCACATGCTCAATTCTGGAATATAGCAGCCACACCCCTGTGAAGAACAAACCTACTATTATTATCTTTTTAAGTTCATTCATCCATTTTGGGAGAGAGAGAGAGCATGCAAGCAGGGCAGGGGTACGGAGAGAGAGGAAAAGAGAAATCCCAAGCAGGCTCTGTGCTCTCAGCACAGAGTCCAATACAGGGCTTGATCTCACAAACTGTGAGATCATGATCTGAGCTGAAATCAAGAGTCCAATCAGTGCCCAACCAACTGAGCCATCCAGATACCTTCAAACTTAATATTGTAATTCAATATATTTTTTTATTTTGTCTGAGGACATAAAGTCACAATACTACTATTCAAAAGTTTACCTGAGTTAGTTCTCTATTCAACCATTTTTAACATGACTGTTATTCTTTTGAAACACATTTAGGTTTATGTTTGAAACTCATATTTTATTTTATGGTGGCCTCACAGTCTTCTGATTTTATCATTATGTTTTGTATATGAAACATTAACATAGTTCCAAAATCAATACTAAGTGAAAAGTTTACCTAGAGAAGGGTCAATCCTGCAGGCTCCTCCTACCATGTAGGTAACCCCTCTAGGTAACCAAGATGATTGGTTTCTAGTCCTTTCTGGGTTTCTTTTTACAAAAAGATAGTAAGAGTGGCACCTGGGTGGCTCAGTCGGTTAAGCGTCCGACTTCAGCTCAGGTCATGATCTCACGGTTCGTGGGTTCAAGCCCTCAGTCGGGCTCTGACAGCTAGCTCAGAGCCTGGAGCCTGTTTCAGATTCTTTATCTCCTTCTCTCTTTGAACCTCCCCTGCTTATGCTATCTCTCTCTCTCTCTCTCTCCCAGAAATAAATAAAACATTTAAAATAAATGTTTAAAAAGATAATTAGATATTTGTATATATCTTTATTATACAATAGATAGTACACTATAGATCAGCAATTTTCAAACATTTTAGTCTCAGGTCTCTTCACACTATTAAAAATTATTGAAGAAACAAAGAACTGTTGTTTATGTGGGTGATATCCATTATATTTATTGGATTAGAATTAAAGCTGAGAAACTGTAAAAACATTTACTAGTTCAACTAAAATTAACAATAATGAGCTCCTAAAATGTAAATATATCACATTTTTATGAAAAATGACTCCATTTTTTTCAAATAAAAAAAAAATAGATGATTGGGGCACCTGAGTAGCTCAGTTGGTTGACTTCTGCTCAGGTCATGATTTTGCAGTTCCTAAGTTCAAGCCCCGCATCAGACTCTGCTAACAGCTCAGAGCCTGGAGCCTGCTTCAGATTCTGTGTCTCCCTCTCTTTCTGCCCCTCCCCCACTCACTGTCTCTGTCTCTCAAAAATAAACATTAAAAAAATTTTTTTTAATAACGATGGCATTGTTTTATAGTTTTGCATATGTCTTTTTTCATGTCTGGCTTAGTAGAAGACAGCTGGATTCTCAGCTTCAAGTGATCTCTTGCAGTACATTGTTTAGGTAGAAGCATATAAAGAAAACCTAGCCTCAAACAGATGGGTTGTTGGAAAAGGGAAGTGTGTTTTTAACAGTGTTTTCAGATATTGTGCATGTCCTTTGACATTACTCTAAAACAAAATAGTGATAATTTCTTTCAGTTTTTATTTTATATTTTGCTGCTATTTATATTTGAGAGAGAGAGAGAGAGAGCATAAGTGGGAGATGGCCAGAGAGAGAGGGGGATAGAGCACTGACAGCAGCAAGCCCAATACGGGGCTTGAACTCACAAACTGCAAGATCATGACCTAAGCTGAAGTCAAATGCTCAATTGACTAAGCCACCAAGGTGCCACAATAATGATAATTTCTTTTTTTAATGTTTTTAATGTTTCTTTCTTTCTTTCTTTCTTTCTTTCTTTCTTTCTTTCTTCCTTTCTTCCTTTCTTCCTTTCTTCCTTTCTTCCTTTCTTCCTTTCTTCCTTTCTTCCTTTCTTCCTTTCTTCCTTTCTTCCTTTCTTCCTTTCTTTCTTATTTATTTTTAGAGTCCAATGAGGGATTTTATTTGTATGAACGTATTACATCCCTAGAAAAAGAATCCCAGGATTTTCCCTCCTGTGTGTTTTCATCTTGCTTCTTCATGGTCCATGATGCCAGCTAAGGTTGTCAGCACAATGAAACCAAACTGGCAGGACAGGAGCAGATTATTCCGCCATTTTTCTAGATCTTTGAGTTGTACATCAAACCTGGGGCAGATCAGTCCACACTTGTTTAACCTGCCTGTGAAATTCCCAGTGTTTCATTTATTTTTGAGAGAGTGAGACAGCGTGTGAGTAGGGGAGGGGCAGAAAGGGAGACACAGAATCTGAAGCAGATTCCAGGCTCTGAGCTGTCAGCACAGAGCCCAACATGGGGCTCAAACCCACAAATCATGAGATCATGAGATCAGGACCTGAGCCAAAGTCAGTCAACCAACTGAGCCACCCAACACCCCAATATTGATAATTTCTTACAAGGTAGTTGCAATGTGGAATCTGAAGCTGTATCAATGAACTTTTTGTTTATTTATTTTTTTTTTAAATGTTTATTTATCTTTGAGCGAGAGAGAGACAGAGAAACAGAGTGTGAGTGGAGGAGGGGGCAGAGAGAGAAGGAGAAAGGGAGACACAGAATCTGATAGGCTCCAGGCTCTTAGCTGTCAGCACTGAGCCCGGCGTGGGGCTCAAACTCACAAGCTGTGAGATTATGACCTGAGTTGAAGTCAGACACTTAACTGGCCGAGCCACCCAGGTGCCCCTCAATGAACTTTTAAAATTCTATTACATTAAAATCTATTGATCTACCTTATGCTTTGATAGCATTTTTTAACCATGCATGATTTTGTATCATCTTGCTTTGGTCATTTGGAAAATAATGGTTCAATGAAGTATATAAGTCTCCCAAAAGTTAACACATTTTATTGTACAGTATCACAAATTACTTGATTTAGTATTATCTCTGACCCCAACAGAAAAGACTTTAAAGTGAATCAGGAAGCTGAAAACCCCATGGTAGTGGATGGGGCTTTTCCAAAATTCTAATTTTGACTTGAAATTTTGAATTTTACCATTAGCAACGTATACTGACAGTTGTTTTGCTTGAAGCAACAGGCTCATTTCACTCATATTTGAGAGGAAACCAAGAAGCCCAACCTGTCAAACACCCGTGTCTAACAATAATTTGTCCATCATTTGTTCTTTCAAGCAGAAATGGTGTTCCATCAAATAGTAGCTAGCCCAGTTTGCAGCACAAGCAACAGCAGAAATACTTTTCCTTGAGATAACCACCATACCCTGTGTGCATCAGAGGCGTTTCATGAGTACTTCCCCTTTAGTCACACAGAATATTGAAAAGACATGTATTTAGGATCAAGTTGCAGTAAAATTACCAATTTTTACCACTTCATCAAGGACATTTTTTTAATGTTTATTTATTTTTGAGAGAGAGAGACAGAGTGCAAGCTGGGTAAAGGCAAAGAGAGGGAGACCCAGAATCCAAAGCAGGCTCCAGGCTTTAAGCAGTCAGCACAGAGCCCAATGCAGGGCTCGAAATCACGGACCATGAGATCATGACCTGAACCAGAGTCAGACGCTTAACTGACTGAGCCACCCAGGCGCCCCAGTCATAAAGGACATTCGTAAGTGAAATTGTCTTTTTCCCCCCCAAGAGTGTGTACTTGTCACAAGCTTGATTTGTGGAGGTTCCAGCAGTTTTACCCCCACTGTCTCTGCACCATCAGTGAGATGGGAAAAAAGCAAATGATGATTTAGTAGTATTAGGAGAATAGTTTTGATTTCATTTCATGGAAGGGTCCCAGGGACTTTCATGTATCTATGAGAAATGCCATAGACACTTTTTTGTACTTTCCTTTATTCACTTAAGAATATATTCTGGGGGCACCTGGGTGGCCTAGTCAGTTAGGTGTCTGACTCACTCAGATCATGATCTCACAGTTCATGGGATCAAGTTCCACACTGGGCTCTGTGCTGACAGCATGGAGCCTGCTTGGGAGTCCTTCTCTCCCTCTCTCTCTTTCTGCCCCTACCCTGCTCACACAAGCTCTCTCTCAAAATAAATAAATAAACATCAAAAAAAAAAAAGAAAGAATATATTCTATCAGTTTATAGCTATCAACCTTACTAATTTTTTTTAACAATTCCATTGTATAGGTGTACCATTCTTCAAGTACTTTATGTTTGGACATTTAGGCCGTAATTACAAATAATTTTGCAGTGAACAATCTCATGTCTATATGTTTTCATATCCTGAAGACAACTTCCTAGATGTACAATTGCTATGTCAAAAATAAATACATGTGTGATTTGTTGGATGTTGCCAAATTCGAGTTCACAATGCAAATTTTACTTTGCATTTCTACCAGCAATGAATAAGAGTTCCTCTTTCTTCACAGCCTCACAACAAAGTATAATTCAAAAGACAGACACAGATAAATTAATCATATATTAGACCCATAGGTTATCTATGAAGCCAATACCAACCTTTTCTGAGAAATTTCCTCTCTAATACCAGCCAATGGGATGATTGGATTCAGTAGGCCCTACCCAAAGCTGGGCCTGATTTCCTATCCTGGCAACTCTGGAATTAGAATGAGGTCCCATTCTGTCTGTGTTAGGAAATGATGTAAAAGTTGGGGCCGGTTCAATCATATTGGGTCGTATACCAACCAAAGCAGAGAAAACTGGTCTGTAGAAGATACATGAGAATAACATCATTTCCTGATGATATCTTCTCTAATTCCCGTTTTAGATCTCACAAGGTCTGGTTGAATCAAGTAGATTATAGTTGAGACTGGATTATAGTAAAGACTTGTTATATATAATTATTCCCTGATATTATTATTACTGATTGGCTACTTATAATAAAAAGAATCACAATTAAGGAAAAGAGTTACAATGCAATGAGATATGATACTTGGTCATTAGCTTGCATTAATTAGGTTATAAGCTTTATTTGCTCTAACAAAGACCCAAATAAACATGAAAGAACTGCATTTCCCTCTATATCAGTTTGAACATAAGCACTCCAGGGCCAATATGGCAGCTCTGAGGTGCTAAGGGTCACGCCCCTTCTACTTTGTTATTCCATCTTGGCTGCCCTCTTGTAATCTACAATGCCTACTTTAGCTCCTGCTACTTTCAGCCACTGATGAGAGAGAAAGGAACAAGGGAGCCATGCCTATTTCTTTTAATAGCTTAAAAATATATGGTATATATGAATTCTTCTCACATTCCATTAAGGAGAACCAAGTCACATGTTCAAACCCAGCTGCTAAGGAGGTTGAGAAATACAGCCTTTGACGGAATGACCATGTGCTAATCTAAAATTTGATAATTCTATTGCTAGAGGAAGAGGGGAGAATGCATACAGTCTCAGCCACAACCCACCCACGGTCACCCAGTTACACATGCTCAGCCTTCTTCCTACATATAAAACATACGTGTCAGCTGTTCTAGTGAAAACAACACAAATTTTCATCTGACCACTGCATTCAGTTCAAAATCTAGGATCTCTGTGACATGCATTCCCCCATCAGGACTCCCTTGGGCTCTTTCATGTGAGCATCTTCTGAAAAACAAATTATCTGTCCTCCCCACTTCCACTCACCAAAAAGAGTGATGAATTAGGAATGGGATCATAAGAATCTTTTTTCAGAAAAACAAAGAAAAAGAGGGAAACAGCAATCATTGACCAGCAATGATGTAATGCTCGCTAAGGCAAAAGGCTCACTGCACTGGCAATTAAGTACATTTCTCCATGACACTTGGGCTCTGCCAGACAACCTCCTTCTTTATTGCCCACTGTGGCCTTCCACTCTGCCTCTGAAAGGTTCTTTCATCAATTTTGCTTCATAGCCACATCTGAAGTGGTATTGAAGGGTAGGTTCTCATGTAGGTTCAGTTGTGGGGGTCCTGGGGATTGCTTTAGGGGTTAAAGAATTACAAGTTCTTGGGGGCTAGTCTTGTGGAGTCTTACTACATTTCTGGTATATTTTCTTGCATTCTACTCCTTGGTCAAGTAACCACAACCACACATCCCATCTGGAAAGCCTAAAGAGTCTCCTGTTTTACTCACACAGCTCACACCCGCACTCAAAATATTATGATGGATAACCTGATGCCATGTGAAGCAGCTGGCTTAGGCTGGGAAGCAACCAAATTTTATTAATCTGGCTGGCTCCTGTTGACCAGTAAAAAGCACATGAGAAAGGCTTTACCAAATGTCCTTAGTGGAAATGTATTTCATTTCACTCTGCTTTCAAACCTAACTCTTGCCTGGACTCATCCCTCTCATAGGACTTAGCTAAAGACAGAAAAAGCAGTCAACGTACATAAACATTCCTACCTTCCTCAAACACTTCTCCTAGAGCCATGAGACTGACTGGCATGAGCATTGCCTTCCAAGATATTGCAGGCCATAATTTGTCTGAAATTAATATAGCTACTGCTGCTTTCCTTTGGTCGGTGTTAACATGGTATATCTTTGTCCATCTCTTTACTTTTTTTTTTTTTTAATGTTTTTTTATTTATTTCTAGGAGAGAGAGAGAGAGACAGCATGAGCAGGTGAGGGTCAGAGAGAGAGGGAGTCACAGACTGAAACAGGCTCCAGGCTCTGAGCTGGCAGTCAGCACAGAGCCCGACGCGGGGCTCGAACCCACGAACCGCGAGATCATGACCTAAGCGAAAGTCGGATGCTTAACCGACTAAGTCACCCAGGCGCCCCATACTTTTAATCTGTCTTTATATTTAATCTTGTAGACAACATATTCCTAGGTCTTGTTATTTTATTCCCTCTGATAGTCTCTGTCTTTTAATTGGTATTTTTAGATCATTCACTTTTAAAAAGATTATTATTTTTTAAAATAATGTTTTACTTATTTTTGAGAGAGAGAGACAGAGTGTGAGCAGGGAGGAGCAGAGAGAGAGGGAGACACAGAATCCAAAGCAGACTCCAGCCTCTGAGCTGCCAGTGCAGAGCCTGATGTGGGGCTAGAACTCACGAGCCATGAGATGATGCATGACTTGAGCTGAAGTCAGACACTTAACCCACTGAGCCACCCAGGAGCCCCTAAAGTGATGATTGATATAATTGGATTAATATATGCCATATTTGTAACTGTTTTTCATTCATTGTTCTCTTGTTCTTTGTTTTTTTGTGTGTGTGGGGGGGTGGGATTTGGTGGTTTGGTTTGGTTTATTGGCCTCTGGAATTTTTTGTTTTTGTTTTTAAGGGAGGAGTGATATTTTTTTAAGTTTATTTATTTTTAAGTAATCTCTACATCCAACATGAGGCTCCAACTCATGACCCTGAGATCAAGAGTCCAATGCTCCACTGACTGAGCCAGCCAGGTATCACAGCCTTCTCTGATTTTAATTGAGCATTTTTTATGATTCAATTTTTCTCTCCTCTGATAGTGTATCAATTATACTTCCTTAAAAGTTTTTTTAGGGTCACCTGGGTGGCTCAGTCAGTTAAGCATCTCACTCTCCCAGGTCATGATCTCATAATTCATGAGTTCTAGCCCTGTGTCAGGCTCTGTGCTGATAGTGCAGAGCTTGCTTGGGATTCTCTCTCTCTCTGCCCCTCCTTTGCTCTCTCTCTCTCTCTCAAAATAAATAATTATAACTTAAAAAACATTTTTTTAAAGTTTTTTTGGCGGTGCTTGGCTGGCTCAGTCATTGGAGCATGCAACTCTTGATCTTGGAGTTGTTAGTTCAAGTCCCATGTTGGGTCTACATAGAGATTACTCAAAAATAAAATCTTAAAATAAAACTTAAAATAACTTTAAAGTTTTTTTTTTTTTTTTAATTTATTTCTAGGAGAGAGAGAGAGACAGCGTGAGCAGGGGAGGGTCAGAGAGAGAGGGAGTCACAGACTGAAACAGGCTACAGGTTCTGAGCTGGCAGTTAGCACAGAGCCTGATGCAGGGCTCGAACCCACGAACCGCGAGATCATGACCCAAGCGGAAGTCGGACGCTTAACCAACCAAGCCACCCAGGCGCCCCAACTTTAAAGTTTTTTTAGTTATTGTTCTAGAGCTTGCAACATACATTTACAATTAATCTACATCTGCTTTTGAATAACATGATAACTTCGTGGGTAGTGCAGGTATCATATAATAGGATATCTCTAATTCTTCCCTCCCATTCCTTATAATATTGTTGTCATATACTTTACTTATCCATAAGCTAGAATTATACTATATATCATTGCTATTATTATTTTGAACTGTTATCTGTTAACAGTTATTTATCTCAAACTAAAAAAAATAAAATATTTTATTTTACCTTCACTTCTCAATGCTTCACTTCTCAAACTCTCTTTCTTTATATAGATCAGATTTTCTGACCTTTATCATTTTATCATTTTCCCTCTATCTAAAGAAGTCTTTTCACATAACTTACAAGGCAGGTCTATTAGAGAAAAATTTCCTCAATTTTCGCATGTCTGAGATAGTCTTTATTTCTCCTTCAGTTTTGAAACATAATTTTGTTGGATGCAGAATTGTGGGTTGCTGGCTTTTTCTTTCAATCCTTTTACTCGACTCTCTTCTTGCTTGCATGGTTTCTGAAGAAAAGGCCAATGTAATTCTTATTGTCCCTTCATAGATAAGGTGCTTTTTTAAAGCGATTTTAAAATTTCATTTTTGAGCAATCTCTACATCCAACATGGGGCTTAAACTCACTACCCCGAGATCAAGAGTCATATATTCCACCGACTAAGCCAGCCTGGCACTCTCCCGGTGTGTATTATTAACTTATAGGACATCTCAATTAGGAATGTCATTTTAAGTGCTCCATAACTACATGTGGCTGGAGGCTACCATATTGAACAGCTCAGTTATAAGACATCTCTATTACTTTATTTTTTTAATGTTTTTTAAATTTATTTTTGAGAGAGAGAGAGAGAGAAAGAGAGAGCATGAGTGGGGGAGGGGTACAGAAAGAGAATGAGACACAGAATCTGAAGCAGGTTCCAGGCTCTGAGCTGTCAGCACAGATTCTGACACAAGGCTTGAACTTGTGAGCCGTAAGATCATGACCTGAGCCGAAGTCAGACGCTTAACCAACTGAGCCACCCAGCTGCCCCAGAAATCTCTATATCTGATTCTTGCAATCTGACCACGAATTCTGATGAGATTAATTTATATTTATTTTTTAAAGTTTATTTACTTATTTTGAGAGAGAGGGCGCTCGTGCATGCACGCATGAGTGAGGGAGGGGCAGAGAGAGAGGGAGAGAGAGAATCCCAAGCGACTCCTAAGAAAATCCCAAGCAGTACAGAGCACTGTCAGGGTGGAGCCCAACTCAGGCCTCAGATCTACCGAATCCTGAGATTATGACCTGAGCCGGAATTAAGAGTCGATGCTTAACTGACTGAGCCACCCAGGCACCCCAAGATTAATTTTTTATTAAAAATTTTTTAATGTTTATTTATTTTTGAGAGACAGAGACAGAATATGAGGGAGCGGGGGCAGAAAGAGAGAGAGACAGAGGATCTGAAGTGGGCTCCACGCTGACAGCAGAGAGCCTGATGTGGGGCTCCAATTCATGAACCATGAGATCATGACCTGAGCCAAAGTTGGACACTCAACTAACTAAGCCACCCAGGCACTCACCCCAAGATTAATTTTTTTTAATCATGGTAAAAACATATAATACAAAAATTTACTGTCTTGGGGCACCTGGGTGGCTCAGTCGGTTAAGCGGCCGACTTCCTCTCAGGTCATGATCTCACGGTTTGTGGGTTCGAGCCCCACGTCGGGCTCTGTGCTGACAGCCAGCTCAGAGCTTGGAGCCTGTTTCAGATTCTGTGTCTCCCTCTCTCTCTGACCCTCCCCTGCTCACGCTGCCTCTCTCTCTCTCTCAGAAATAAATAAAACGCTAAAATAAAAAAAATTCAAAACAAAACAAAAACAAAAATTTACTGTCTTAACCAATTTACTGTCCTAACCATTTCAAGCACACACTTCAGTGGTGTTATGTATACTAACATTGTTGGGTAACCAATCTCCAGACCTCTTTTTGTGTTGCAAAACTGAAACTTTATACCCACTAAACAACTCTCCATTTCCCTCTTCTCCCAACCCCTGGTAACCACCGTTCTGCTTCCTGTTGCTAGAATTTGTCTACTTTAGATACCTCATATAAATGGAGTCAAAACATGTGTGTCAGAGCTGGGACTGCTCGATCATATGGTAGTTCTATTTTTATTTATGTTTTGAGGAACAGCCATACTATTTCCCATAGCAGCTGCATTCCCACTAACAGTGCACAAAGGTTCCAATTTCTCCATATCCTTACCAATACTTTAATTTTCTCTTTTTTTTAATATTTAATAGTAGCTATCCTACTATCAGTGGGTAGAACATGATATGATGTGGTATTTCACTGAGATTTTGATTTCCATTCTCTTTTTTTGATTTCCATTCTCTCTCTCTCTTTTTTTTTTCTTTTTCTTTTTTTTAGGTAGGCTTTATACCCAATGCAGGGCTTGAATTCAGGTCCCTGAGATTAAATGAGCCAGCCAGGTGCCTCTGCATTCTCTAATGATTAGTGATATTAAGCATCTTTTCATATGCTTGTTGGCCATTGGCATATCATCTTCAGAGAAATGTCTATTCAGCTCATTCACTCATTTTTTTTTAAATATTTTTATTTATTTCTAGGAGAGAGAGAGAGACAGCGTGAGCAGGGGAGGGTCAGAGAGAGAGGGAGATACAGACTCTGAAGTAGGCTCCAGGCTCTGAGCCGGCAGTCAGCACAGAGCCCAACGCGGGGCTGGAACCCGCAAACCGCGAGATCATGACCTAAGCGAAAGTCGGACGCTTAACTGACTAAGCCACCCAGGCGCCCCTCATTCACTCATTTTTTAATCGGGTTTGTTGTTGTTGAGTTGGAGACTACTTTTTTTTTTTAATGTTTTTATTTATTTCTGAGAGAGACACACACACACAGCATGAGTAGGGGAGGGTCAGAGAGAGAGAGATACAGAATCTGAAGCAGGCTCCAGGCTCTGAGCTAGCTGTCAGCACAGAGCCCAGTGTGGGGCTCGAACCCACAAACTGGGAGATTATGACCTGACCCGAAGTCAGATGTTCAACTGACTGAGCCACCCAGGGGCCCCTGGAGACTACTTTTTATATGCAGCACATACAATCAGATGCATGTTTAGTCTCAGGTGGAAATTGGAAGTCATTATGTGGATTACTAGTTTTATGCACTGCATTTAGCAACACATAAGATCGACTTAAAGAAAAAAGGATCATAAAAAGGATATAAACAAATGAACAAAAAAAACAAAACAGAAAACACTCTTCTGATCTAACACAACCATGGCCCTCTACATCTGGTATATGGCAGTTCTGGTTGCCAAAGGTCAGTGAAGAGATAATTAAGCTCAATAAGGCCCAGAGATCTGTGGAATGGGGAACCAACTAAAGCAGAAGTTACAATCTGGTCACCATTTTCATCAATATTTCCCTATAGCACTTTAAGTATTTAAGACATCTGGAATACATTTTGTTATTTAATCTAATTTTGTTGTTTTCTAAATGGTTATCCAGTTCTCAACATCACTGATTGAATAATCCATTCTGTCAACCATCCTAACTTGAAAAGCTACCTTTTTTTAATATGCTTAAGTCATATATGAATTTGAGCCTGTTTCTGGTTTACCTGGTCTACTCCATTATTTTATTTATTCTGTACCACAATATTACAGTATTCCAACTATTGTAGCTTTATAATATCTGGGGGAAGCGCCTATTAATTGATTCCCACTATTCATTCCTTCTAAGTTTTAGTAATAATTCCTTCGCCCTCAGTTTTAGCTAAACACATGTCTATGCCTGGGAGATAGAGATCACACAGTGCCTTGCAGACTGGTGTGGCCTGTGACCAGGATGAAGCCAATGGTGAATGGAAATGAAGTGTGAAACTTCCAGGTCATCTCCTTAAAGACAAATCTACTTGTCCAGGACTCTCCTGTGGGCTAGAACAGGGATATGGAGGTTAGCCAGCTTCTACAAATAGAAAGGATATAAACCCAGATACTAACAGCATGAAGTGAAAGAAATCTGTCTCCCTGAGTAACTGTGGAATACAGCTTCATCATAACTTTGGACCATTCACCTTGAGACAGTTTGGGGAGATTTAAAAACCCCTCTATCTTATTTGAGCCCTACAGTTTGTGTCTCTTTGCTTATAACCTAATTAATAAATGGCTTTTAAATATAACTTTTTTCCTATTCCAAATGTAATATATATCAATTTTAGAAAATTCAGAAACCAGTAAAAAAGAAATACTGAAAATTAAAATGTAAAAAAAAAAAGAAAGAAACCAGTGAGCAAAAATAAGAAATACACATTGCTACTTCTTCATAATTACAGACACAATTATTACAAAATTGAGTATTTGGGGGTATATATTTCTATTTCCTTTGGTGATCTCTAAAGTTATATATAAATACATAGACAACAGATATTTATAGTCACATAGTTATAGAGAAATGAATATATCTATAGACAACAAAAATGGGATTTTACTCCATATGTTGAATTGTGATATACTTTTTGCACCTTACAAGGTATATCATGAACTTCTCCATGTTATGAAATATTCCTCTGGATGTAGTATAACTTCTTTAACAAACCACTCATTATTGGACATATAGATTCTACAAATTTTTAGCCATCATACATAATACTGAAATAAAGACTTTTGTAGAAATATAGTTGAGGGGCGCCTGGGTGGCTTAGTCGGTTAAGCGTCCGACTTTCGCTTGGGTCATGATCTCGCGGTTCGTGGGTTCGAGCCCCGCGTCGGGCTCTGTGCTGACTGCCAGCTCAGAGCCTGGAGCCTGTTTCAGTCTGTGACTCCCTCTCTCTCTCTGACCCTCCCCTGCTCACACTGTCTCTCTCTCTCTCTCTCTCTCAGAAATAAATAAAACATTTAAAAAAAAAAAAAAAAAAAAAAAAAAGAAATATAGTTGAGTTCATCCATGATGACTTGAGGTAAATGCCAACAAGTGAGATTTCTTGGTCAAGGAATATGCAAAATTCTATGATTTTTTTTTTTTTACATGAACTGTCAAATTGACCTTTAGAAAGAATATGGAGGGGCACCTGGGTGGTTCAGTCTGTTGAGCGTCCGACTTCAGCTCAGGTCATGATCTCACGGATCAGGTTTTCAATCCCTGTGTAGGGCTCTGTGCTGACAGCTCAGAGCCTGGACCTTGTTTCAGATTCTGTCTCTCTCTCTCTCTCTGACCCTCCCCTGCTCACACTGTCTCTCTCTCTCTCTCTCTCTCAGAAATAAATAAAACGTTAAAAAAATTTATAGAACGAATATAGAGGTGTAGTTAGAAGAGTATCACTTCTCTTTGGCCTTTCTGACATTAGGTATAGTGAGTTTTAATGAACAATTCCTCTTTTTTTGTTATTGTTTTCAAAGATATTTTAAAGGGAAGTTAGAAGAGACTTCAACGGTGTATGTTGGTAAAAGGAAATTGTGGGCTTAGATAGGATGGGTCTTGAGGCCTAAAGAAGACACAGAGATGGGCCACCTCTTTATTTAATTTCATTGGGAGAGCCAAGACACTATCACAAGCAGTGTCAGAAGGAAGAACCAAATAAGATCCACGGTAAACAGGATCACCCCAACTGGGGCTACACTTGGAGAGGAAGCTTTAGCTACAAAGCCAGGAAACTTAGGGGAGGTGGTAGAGGAGAAGGTTTGAAGCATGAGGATCATGCTGGAGTGGCATGGAACATGCTAGAACCGGCGAGAGTAGTTCCTGAATTAGTAGTGTGGTTGAGAGCATCAATTCTAGACTCAGACTGTCTAGCTGCACAATAAGTGTTAGGCATTATCGTTATCGTTACCGCAGCTGACTAAGCATCATATGCTCATGTCCACCGAAGTCATGAGGGTTCAGGAACATTTAAGAGACGATAACTATTTAACATTTTGCTATATAATTATGACCAATTCAGTGCAGCATGAAACAAAAATAGGAGACATAACCCTCAGAAAGGAGTAGATAAATTCTCATTTTGTACAAACGATATGATTGTGTATCTAGAAAACCTAAGGGAATTAATAAGTGCTCAGTAACGAACTGTGTGCCCTTGGGCATGTTACTTCATCTCACTGAGCTTCAATTTTTTCATTTGCAAACTAGGACAACAATGATAAATAACTATATGGTTACTGTGAAGATTCAACAGGAAAATACATGTAAACATACAGTATAGTGCCTGTCATTTGGCAGCTATTCAATACTACTATAATTTTATCACTTATTATTGTTACTTTTATTATGGCTACTAAAAAGGACAAATTTTTAGCAGAATAGTAACGTTCTTGTGTATCATCTATAAACAGCTAAAATATGGTGCGCCTGGGTGGCTTAGTCGGTTAAGCGTCCGACTTTCGCTTAGGTCATGATCTCGCGGTTCGTGGGTTCGAGCCCCGCATCGGGCTCTGTGCTGACTGCCAGCTCAGAGCCTGGAGCCTGTTTCAGTCTGTGACTCCCTCTCTCTCTGATCCTCCCCTGCTCACGCTGTCTCTCTCTCTCTCTCTCTCTCTCTCTCTCTCTCCCCCTCCCTCCCTCCTAGAAATAAAATAAAAATAAAAATAAAAAAAATAAAAATATTATGTCCAATGTCATTAGTTATCAGAGAAATGTGAAGCGAAGCCACAAAGAGATATCAGCACGTAGCTTATGGCTTGGTCAAAATGAATCAGCNCCTGGAGCCTGTTTCAGTCTGTGACTCCCTCTCTCTCTGACCCTCCCCTGCTCACGCTGTCTCTCTCTCTCTCTCCTAGAAATAAATAAAAATAATAAATTAAAAAATATATATATGATGGAGACAAAGGTCTTTTTTTATAGTATGAAAAAAACCCTTATAAAATTCTTTACATAAAACATACATACTAGACTCTATGAAGAAAACTCCAAAATGTGCTCAGAGAAAAATAATAACCTGATTGAGTGAAACTACCAACTTCCTGAATGAGAAGGCTCATTATTATAAAATGTCAGATTTAACAAAATTCCAATCAAATCTCAATTCAAACGGGGAGCCTGGGTGACAGCATCTGACTGTCAATCTCAGCTCAGGTCTTGATGTCAGGGTTGTGAGTCCAAGCCCCATGTTTGTCTCCTTGCTGGGCAGGAAGCTTACTTAAAAATTTTCAATTCAAATCTGGGGGCAGAATTTTACCCTAATGATTCTAAACTAATCTCTTGGCTAGAATGAGTGGCAAGCAAGATGAGTTTGGGGCAGTAATTAGCAAACTTGATTGCACTAAGACCCAGGTTGCAAAGAATAAAAATGTTCACTTGCTACATTATACTCTTTCTTTCTCTCTCTCTTTTTAAGATTTTTATTTTTAAGGAATCTCTACACCCAACTTGGGGCTTGAATTTACAAGCCCTATACCAAGGGTCCTGAGCGCTAGAAATTAACTAAGCTAACCAGGCAGGTCCACATTTTTCTCTACCAACATGAAAATAGTTATGTTGAGGGGCACCTGGGTGGCTCAATCGGTTAAGCTTCTGACTTCAGCTCAGGTCACGATCTCGCACTTCGTGAGTTCGAGCCCGGCATCAGGCTCTATGCTGACAGTTCAGAGCCTGGAGCCTGCTTCAGATTTTGTGTCTCTCCCTCTCTCTGCCTCTTCCCTGCTCACGCTGTGTCTCTCTCTGTCTTTCCATAATAAATAAACGCCAAAAACATTTTTTGTAAAAAGAAAATAGTTATATTTAAGTTCTACTGATTCAATGAAAAAAATCTTCTTCTTTCTACTCTATTAAAAAATGCCAATGAGAAAATAAACATTTCTTTTTAGTCACTACCTTCTCGCTATCTGGGGGTATTGAAGAATTCAGAATCTTTTATCCCTACATTTCTGAGTTCACCAAGTGACATTCAATGCCATCTCTCTTTCACACCGGAAAAACCCTTGAGGTAGGTCTTATTTATTATCAGTTCTACTTTATAGATGGAAAAACAGATACCCAATAAAGCTTGGCAATGCCAAAGAGTGAGTCAGTGGCAAAGGCCAGAATTCGTCATCCACTCCACGGACTATAGCATTCTCTGGAAATCTAATGAGCCAGACCCCCAGCCGGGTACTGCGGAGGCCTACCTCACGCACCTGGGTCCTTCCTGACCTAGGCTCCTCCTACCTCTGCGGACAAAGGCAGGGTGAGCCCCACCCCGGGGCAGCGATCTGAGCGCCTAGCTCCCTCGGCGAAGGGCGGTCTCTTCCGCCATTTTCTGGCCTTTCCCTGCTGAGGCAAATCCTTGCGGTGCTAGAGACTTCTTTCCTCCTTGTAACAGATAAAATGTTTTTGAACCATTCCTGGCCTGTTTCCTTACGATAAGCTGGTTTCTGTTTCCTGAATCCTTTCGACCCTGGGGCAAGGGCGAGAGTCATCTCTGGAAGAAAGGATACGATGAAGGGGAATGTTCTGTCAGACCGGAAGAGGAGGGGCAAAACCCGCCCTTCTAACTAGGGTCGTTGCAGAGAGGAGCGGGATGTATCACGTGCGTGGTTAGGCGTGTTCGGATTTTCTCTTTCTGGGCTAAGCTGAGGTCACACGCTGTGTTTGGGACAGAGGAGAAGGGAGAAAGGTTCCCAGGCTGCTGTTGGTTCTCAAGAAGTGTCACCAGGGCCAGACCCTTCTGTAGGCGGGTCCCAACGGGGCAAGCTTGGGAGGGCCCACTGGGCAGGGGCTTATGAATTGGCGCCGAGGATGTGACTGTAGGAGAGAGCCCCTGGGCACCTATCAGCCGACTTTACCAAGCTCGCCTGGAACATTGTCTCTGAGGCCAGAGGAGGCCTGGCTGGACACTGTAACATCTATACACCTTTTATCTGGAAGTCATCAAGAAAATATGTAAGTCCTGCCGGTTTCCCCAGAAGAAGAAAAGGTGGATGAGACTACGTTTCAGAGATAAGAATATTTTAGGGGCGCCTGGGTGGCTCGGTCAGTTAGGCCTGGGACTCCTGATTTCCGCTCAGGTCATGGTCTTAACATTGTTCATCAGCCTGGAGCCTGCTTCAGGTTCTCTCTTCCTTTCTCTCTGCCCCTCTCCCCTCTCTAAATAAATACATACAGTTGAAAAAAAAAAGAAAAAGAGAGAGAGAGAGGGAGAATTTTATCTAAAGACATTTACTCAACCAGACAAAGATTTTTTATCAGCCCTAATGGGAAGCTGAACTTTGAATGGACCAAGTGTTTACGCTGAAACAAACCTGCATAATTGGGAAGAAATAGAAATATTGTAAAGAAATAAAATGAAGCTTTCCTCTTGATACCTGAGAAGTGGAGAGGGCAGAGTGGGAGAGGGAAGTCAGCTCGCCAGTGAGCAATCAAAGGGAAAACAAACTTGAAATTGTTTTTGCACATCCGAGTTGTATAATTTTACAATCTTGCTGCATTCTGTTTCCTCCATGTTGTAGGAACTGAAAGGCTGAATTTAAAATACATTGGGCCTTTGGGAGCTGGGAGCATACACACAGTTTGTGGATTTCAGGATGATTATCACTATCTCTAGAGAAATTAATTACCACAAAATAACAGCTACCATATTGGTTACTTAGAAGTTTCTTCTGTGTGTGCAATTTATTACAAATAGGGGGTGGGGTGGAAAATGTTCAAAAGGAAAAAAATAAAGCTACTGCCTCATGATAATTGACCATAGCGTTCCTGGACAATGTATAAAAATTACGTCTGTGTAATCTTCCATCAATAGTTAACCAAATTAAATGAACTCTTATGAGACTATGTATCTTCTAGGTAATAAACCTCTGTGTTTTTATAATAGTTTAGAATTTACCTATTCTATCTTGATGCAAAGAGTTAATGTGACATAGGGAGAAAGGTACCGATATCTCCATTTTACAAGTCAGGAAACGATCAGAGAAGTCATAGCATTGCTCAGGGTTGTAGGAACCTTCACGTAGATGAGAAAAATAATGTGCAAACCCAGACCTCCTGAGTGCTAAGTCAGTGTTCAGCACCAGTGACTTCAAGGGAGTTATTTCTGGAAACTTCTTTCTCCCAAAATGTAAGACAGCATTGGATCAGCTACTCTGATTCAAGTGAGAATGAGGTGGACTCAGGGTCCCTGGCTACTCCCTCCCACTCTCTAGGGTGTCTCCGTGGAGGTGTCTCTGCAACGCCCTAGGACTCCATTGAAAGCAGTCTGAAAACCACTGCCCTGCACCATGCCTCTCTCAAACCACTTCAACCTCCCCCATTTCCAACTATAATTACGTGGTGTTGAGAACACAGAGCCCGACATCAACTTGTGAGACAAGTAATTTGGGGCACAAAGTAAATCACAAAAATAACAGCATGGTGAGAAGAAATACGCCAGCTGAATTTAAAGACATAGACATGGATAAATTTCTCCTCGTACAGTACACCACCATTGCTGTCAGCTCAAGTGTCTTGGGGCAATTGATTGTTGAAATATTGTGACTTTCTGTGATGCAAGCGTTCAGCTGCCCAGGCAGAACTGAGACTAATGAGGACAAGTCTGGTGCAAACATCCGTTGCCCATTAAGACTGTGTGCCCCACATCTGAATGAGAAAGCGGGGGGTGGGGGGGCGGGGGGATAGGTGGTCAAGAGAGGAAATTCCCGTTCAGTCTGGCCACATGTGAACTCCGTAGAGCAGTCCGAAGGAGTATGCCCCTGAGGAGAGGGCCTTTTGTGAGAAACTCTGTCCGCATCCAACCATTTCTAAAGCTGCCTCACAAGAAGGAAGAGACTTGGGGCTCTGCACACATTCTTGGTGACCCCGCTTCTGCAGAGTTTCACAAACTCACAAAACTCCTACAGTCCTCTCTGTAGGAAGACTCTGTCCCAACCTGTGTATACCACCTATGAAAACATAAATTTTAAAATGTGCCATCATTAAAATACATCCTTTAACTTAAAAATAAAAGTCGAATTGTAGAAAAGGGTTGATAATGAACAGCAGTCCCCACTCCAAGAGGGAAAACTATTTTTAACGATTCTAGTCACTTCTGTTTGTATTCTTCTGGTGGTTGCTTCATTTCTTTAAATACTATATTAACATTGCTATTTCTTGATGTAATATTTTCTGAAATTATTTGTTGACTTCCTATCATGAAAGATGAAGATTTAGCTTGGCTCTACCTCTTCCCCAGTCTCTTTCCCAATAGATTTGTGTTTCTTTTTTTTCCTTAAGTTTTTATTTTAATCCCAGTTAGTTAATATACAGTATAATATTAGTCTCAGGTGTGCAATATAGTGATTCAACAATTCCATACATCACGTGGTGCTCATCACAAGTGCACTCCTTATTTCCCATTACCTGTTTCACGCTCCTCCCATCCCCCTCTACTCTGATAACCATCAGTTTGTTCTCTATACTTAAGAGTCTGTTCCTGGGGCGCCTAGGTAGCTCAGTCGGTTGAGTGTCCAACTTCGGCTCAGGTCATGATTTCACGGTTTGTAGGTTCAAACCCTGCGTCAGGCTCTGTGCTGACAGCTCAGGGCCTGGAGCCTGCATAGGAGGCTGTGTCTCCCTCTCTGACCCTCCCCTGCTCATGCTGTCTCTATCTCAAAAATAAGAAAACATTAAAAAAAAAAGTCTGTTTCTGGGTTTGTCTCTCTCTTTTTCTTTGTTGGTCTTGTTTCTTAAATTCCACATAGGCGTGAAATCGTATGGCATTTATCTCTCTCTGATTGACTTATTTCATTTAGTATAATGCTTTCTAGCTCCATGAAGGTTGTTACAAATGGCAAGATTTCATTGTTTTTAATGGTTGAATCATATTCCATTGTACGTCTATACCACATCTTTTTAAAAATTTTTTAAAATTCTTATTTATTTTTGAGAGAGAGAGAGAGAACAAGCAGGGGAGGGACAGAGAATAAGAGGGAGACACAGAATCTGAAGCAGACTTCAGGATCCAAGCTGTCAGCTCAGAGCTCGATGCAGAGTTGAACCCATGAACCATGAGATCATGATCGCAGCCAAAGTCATACGCTTAACCGATTGAGCCACCCAGTTCCCCTATACCACATCATTATCCATTCATCAGTCGGTGGACACTCGTGCAGCTTCCAATTTGTATTCTTATTTTGAGTTCCTCTCTTGGTTACATTTATAATTTTATCTATTATTTATTTATTTTAATTTTTTTATCATTTAAATGAGCACCTTCATTTCTTGTTACATCAGCTATTGACATTATCTCTTTTCTCTCCATTTTCTTCTCTTGATTTCCATTACTCAAGTCTATCATATATACTTTTATATTATCAATGACCGTGACCTTTACATTCTTCTCTGAAACTAAAGTTGATCCTTGAACAATATGGGTTTGAACTATGTGGGTCCATTCATTTGCAGATTTTTTGATAAATACAGTACAGTATTATAAATGTATTTTTTTGTATTAACTACATTTTCTTTTCTCTTATTGTAAGAATACAGTATATAATACACATAACATACAAAATATTATTAATCCACTGTTTATGTTATTGGTAAAGCTTTCAGTTAACAGTAGGCTATTAGTAGTTAAGCTCTGGGGGAGTCAAAAGCTTTGCAGGGAATTTTGACTGCAGGGGGGTTGGCACCCCTAACTGCCACATTGTTTGAGAGTAAACTATAGAAGCAAGTCTTCAGATTAATTCTAAGAGTTGAAAATCGGTTAACTATATTATAACAAGGGCAGATGCTATTGGTTGCCAACTTAGCATCCATCCCGTCTTCACTTAATAGAACCCAACAGAGCCCTGATTTTTTCAAGTGTCTGCCCTCTTAGCCAGAATTTCCAGGAGAGGTCAACTCTAGTTTCATCCAGACAAAGGATCCCACCTGGGCTATCCAGTGTTTCTCAAACTTGAGTTTGCATCAGAATGACCTGGAAGGCTTGTTTAAGCACAGCCTGCAGAGCTGCATTCACAGGTATTCTGACTCACTAGGTCTGGGGTGTGGCCCAGGAATTTGCCTTTCCAGCAAGGTTCTAGGCGATGCTAATTCTGCTGGTATGGGGACCATACTTTGAGAAGCATGACCATTGCATTAATTAGGATATTGCTCTGGCTGTTTAATAGTGATTAGAATAAATGGACATAAGTTTATTTCTTTATCTCATAAAATTCTAAACTAGTAGGAGTGTAAGAAGGTTAGCTTCATGAGAATGCCTTGGGTCTCAGGTTCCTTCTATCTGTTGCTGTCATCTCCTTAGTAATTGCCTTCACCTTCATGTTTGAAGTTGACTTGCTACCACCAAACTTTTGAGCTATCAAAAGGGAAAGCATGAGACAGTGGAGAGCATACAACTTTTTTTTTTTTTTTAAGATTTTATTTTTAAGTGATCTCCATGCCAAATGTGGGGTGTTTGTTTTTAATTTTTTTAATATTTATTTATTTATGAGAGACAGAGCATAAGCAGGGAAGGGGCAGAGAGAGAGGGAGACGCAGAATCCAAAGCAGGCGCCAGGCTCTGAGCTGTCAGCACAGAGCCCGATGTGGGACTCGAACTCATGGACCGCGAGATCGTGACCTGAGCTGAAGTCAGATGCTTAACCGACTGAGCTACACAGGCGCCCCTCAATGTGGGGTTTGAACTCACAAGCCTGAGATCAAGAGTTGCATGATCTACCGACTGAGCCAGCTAGTCACCCCCATACAACTTGTTTTCTTTCTTTCTTTTTTCCTTTTAAGTAGGCTCCAAGCCCAACATGGGGTTTGAACTCATGATCCTGAGATCAAGAGTCACATCCTCTACTGACTGAACTAGCCAGTCGTGCCCCAGCCATCCCCAATTACAACTCTTTTTAAAGGAATAATCTAAAAATTACCCACACATTTCCAATCAGATACTATTGGCCAGAATTTAGTCACATGGCTACACCTAGGAACAAAGGAGGCCGGGAAAGGTGGCTCCTCGTGATTATGTATCCAGATAAAACTCAAGGGAGTTCTATTATAGAAAGCGAGGAAGAGGAGAATGAATATCAAGTAACAGGGAATCTCTCCAGCAGTGGTTCCATTCTCCTTTCCAGCAATTGTTTCAAGGTATACATGATACACTTGGCCAATGAGACAAGTAAGGTTGTCTGCTGAGGGTTTCTGGGAAAGTTTTCCTCTTTCCAGGAGAGACATGGTATGTTCTTTGGGGTCCTATCATGTTGGATGTGAACCTGAAAAAAGAGCAGTGGGCATCTTCCGACTGAGAGAAGAGCCAGCTTTTGAACAATGGTTACAAAGTAAAGCTGCCAGAGGGAAAGATAGAACGTACATGCTTGATGAAGACCCAGAACCACTGAGTTAACCCATCAACCCTGAAACTTCCCTGCCTATAGTGCCCCTGTTATGTTAGATAATAAATCCCTTCTTTAAACCACACTGATTTTCCTAGAGTTTGCAGCCACATCGTCCAAATGAATAAAGTGGCTTTCTAATTGTTTTTCTTTCTTTTTACCTTTGCATTGTTGGCATCATTATATTAGCCTATAATCAGAAAGTTAGTAGGAGATACTCAGCCCCTTCCCGTTTCCCCCCAGATTAATTTCCTCCTAGCCTCTTGCTTACTTGCCAGGTCTGCTACCCAGCTGTCACCCTGAGACTTCCCTTAATTACATTCCTCATTGGAAAACACCATTTCCTGCATGCCAGTGCTTTTCCTGGGCTTATTCCTTTGTCTTGCATAGGCACATTGCCAAGTAACTTCCTAAGAAAAGATATGTGGGAAGTGAATTTTCTGAGTCCTTGCATGTTAGGATCCTTAGGCAGGTTGGCTTACTTCTAAGGTGTGGCCTCACCATGCATCCTTTAGGCTGGAATTCCCTTCACTGTATTTCTCTGGTTACCACTTTCTTCTTTGTCTTTTCTTATTGAAAGATTTAGATCACTGATGGCCCTTTCTTCATCTCTTGATTGCTCCTCAATTATACCTCTTTATTTCTTTATTGCCATTTTAATGAGGTCTTAGGAAGAAGATCACATAAATATGTCATTCCTCCATCTTGAACCAGAAGTTTTATCCCCTTTTAATAAGACTAGTAAATAACTCAGACTTTGAAACCAAGTCATTAGATTGGATAATTCACAGTTCAGTACTCTGTGAAAGAACATCATCTTACTATTTCTCAAAAAAAAAAAAAAAAAAAAAAACAATTTTTTTAGCACGGTCAAGGTAAAATTAAATGAACAAACTATATTTGCCTGGGAATTTTCACCCACTCACTTTCCTGTATGTGCTTTAAATTACAATCAGGGAACTGAAGTTTGTAGTGTCTATTTTCCATTGATTATAAAAACTTGTTGTTTTAAAATTATTTGACACGTTTATTTATTTTTGAGAGAGAGAGAGAGACAGAGCATGAGCAAGGGATGAACAGAGAGAAGGAGACACAGAATCTGAAGCAGCTTCAGTCTCTGAGCAGTCAGCACAGAGCCCAACACGGGGCTCAAACCCACAAGCTGTGAGATCATGACCTGAGCCAAAGTCAGATGCTCAATTGACTGAGCCACCCAGGCACCCCCAAAATTCTTTTTTTTTAAATCATTACTTGCCAAAAGTCTAACTGAACATCCAGGTAACTAGAAATTTACAGTTCTAAAATGAGTGTGTTTTTTAAAAATAATTTTTCACTAATTCAATTGGAATTCAATCATGTTTTTCAATAATTACACTGAAAAGAAAGAAAAAAGCTCTTAATTTTTATAAACACATGAAATAAACATAAGCAAAACCCCATGTCAACAGGTATAATGGAAAGAGCTTGTAAACAATGACATCAAAATGATGAATATTAATGGACCACTTAAATGTGCTCATATGTAAAGGATGCATATTAGCCTTTCATGAGAGCCTACTATGTGCTTTGTAACTTTCATATATTTAATAATAATTGCTCTCAGTCTTGTGAGGATCTTATTTCTATTATATTGCTAAAGAAACAGTCTAAAGTAATCACCTTACATAAAGTCACGCAGGAAGGCATTGGCTGGGTCAGGCTTTATTCCACTTTTGCTGAACCCCAAAGTCTGTGCCCTTTGCACTTCATCAGTCTCTAAGATAGGTGAGTGCATCCATTCCAACCTGTGCTCATTTCCTAAGCGCTCTGTAACCCAGTGCCATAGTTGGGTGTCTTAAAACAACAGAAATTCATTCTCTCACAGTTTTGGAGGCTAGAGGTCAGAAATACAAGGTATTGGCAGGGCTGTGCTCTCTCAAAGGCTCTTGGGAAAAATTTGTTCCATGCTTTTCTCTTAGCTTTTGGGGTCCAGGGCAATTCACGGTGTTCCTTGGCTACAGCTGCATTACTCTGTTTTTTTCCTTCTGTGGTCATATGGCATTCTCCCTGTGTTTGTTTGTCTTAAGATGGTCATCTTCTTATAAGGATATCAGTTAGTGGGGTGCCTGGGTGACTCAGTCGGTTATGATCCGATCACATGGTTCATGATTTCAAGCCCCGCGTCAGACTCTGTGCTGACAGCTCAGAGCCTGAAGCCTGCTTCAGATATTCTCTCGCTCTCAAAACTAAATAAAAACATTTTAAAAAATAAAAAGGATATCAGTCAGAATTGATCAGCACCACCACCCCCATCCCCAGCTCAAATATGACCTCATCTTAGCTATTTATTTATTTACTATTTTATATTATTTGTTTATTTACTATTTTATTTTATTTTAATCCAAGTTAGTTAGCATATAGTGTAATAATGGTTTCAGGAGGGGCACCTGGGTGGTTCAGTCGGTTGAGCGTCCGACTTCGGCTCAGGTCATGATCCCATGGTTCGTGAGTTCGAGCCCCGCGTTGGGCTCTGTGCTGACAGCTAGCTCAGAGCCTGGAGCCTGCTTTGGATTCTTTACCTCCCTCTCTCTGACCCTCCCCTCCTCACGCTGCGTGTCTCTCTCAGAAATAAATGAAGCATTTTAAAAAATAATGGTTTCAGGAGTAGAATTTAGTGATTCATCACTTACACATACACCCAGTGCTCATCTCAACAAGTGCCCTCCTTAATTCCCCTCACCCATTTAGTCCATCCCCTCACCCAACACCCCACCAGCAACCCTCAGTGTGTTCTCTGTATTTGAGAGTCTTTTATGATTTGCCTCCCTCTCAATTTTTATCTTATTTTTCCTTCCTTTCCTCTATGTTCATCTGTTGTGTTTCTTAAATTCCATATATGAGTGAAATCGTATGATATCTATCTTTCTCTGACTTATTTCACTTAGCATGATATACTCTGCTTCCATCCATGTTGTTACAGATGGCAAGATTTCATTCTTATTGATTGCCAAGTAATATTCCAGCTAATTATATTTTTAATGACCCTATTTCCAAAGGTCACATTCTGAGATCCAGGGAGTTAAGATTTCAACATATCTTTTTGGGGTGGCACAATTCAACCCATAACACTCTAATTTGGGTTTCCTTTTCTATAAGGGCTCTGTTTCAACCATTTGCTGATGAATAAAGGTAGTATTTGTGTTGAGGAGGAAAAGTTTTACACTACCCTTCAAGGTTCTTTTGGCTGGTCTAAAATTTAAATTGACATGAAGCAGATTAACAGGAGCAAATCAAATTTAATTACTTATGTACTGAGGCTCTACAAGAATATAAGGCCCACGAGCAGTTAGACAATGGAGGCTTGTATGCCTTCCAGAGCTAAGGACAAAAAGGTAGGGGTGTGGACCTCAAAGGGAAGAAAGACAATTCACAGGAAGATATAAAAGAGTAAATATTCGATAAACAAATGTTGGCTGGGTCACATAGGAATAGCTGGACATAGAAAGGAATTTGAACAGACTTTCTAAGCTTCTCCCTGTCTACCATACCTCGTTTATATTACACTGTAGTTATCCATTGCGATAGCTCCTTTCCAGAGCAGATCCTCTAACCAAATTCTTTCAGGCAGATCAAGGGTTCTTATGGAGCCTTATGCTTTTATTGTTTTGTTTTTTAAATATCAGCGTCAAATAATCCATCTGCCAAAGAGACACATTTTGGGGTGGCAATTTTGCTCCCCGACATTAGCTAGAAATTCTAACATAAAATTAGCTTCCACAAAATTCTAAAAATATGGTAAAATTATTATTGAAGGAAACGTGGCTTGTAAATCTAAAATCTGTATTAGAATCGTATTGAAATATTTCATTTCAATGGATAATTTTTATTTGTGTTAAATTTTTCACACATGGAAATATACCCAGGAGTTATTGTTATCACATTAGAAGTAATTGAACTACATTAATTCCTCAAAAAGAGTCTCACCAAAAGTGATTTCAGGGTATTTAAACAATGCATTGTGATGACAAGTAGGCCTTTTAGAATGTAAAGATTACCTTCAGTGTGCTGCCCTTTTTGTAGGCTCTGAAGCATGACTAAAATAAGCATGGAGCTCATCTCAATGCCAAGTCTATTATCATTTAAATATTTAAAGAGTTATTGTTTCATTGCTGATGGTTCTTCCGGAAACATCTAGCTGCTCACTGAGACTAGATGTACCTGCTGTGTACTAATGTTTTTGTACCAATTTATTTCTTTGAATAAACAGTAGATTTTTACTTTTTTGAAAGAGAGAGAGCACAAGCAGGGGAAGGGCAGAGAGAGGGGGACAGAGGATTCCAACGCAGGCTTTGTGTGGGCTTTGTGCTGACAGCAGCGAACCTGATGTGGAATTCGAACTCACAAACCACAAGATCAGGACCTGGGCCCAGGGTCTGAGCCCAAGTCAGATGCTCAACTGATTGAGCCACCCGGTGCCCCTGCGCAGACAGTAGATTATAACAAAGAATAAAGCAGGAGTATTTCACAAATGCAAATAAATAAAGGATGATTTTGATGATTAAGATACCTACTGTATTCTTTATAAAAGGGAGGGTCTACAGAATTTGAATTCCCCTGGCTGGAACAGTGATCTCTTTAGACTATAGCACAGGGCCCCTTTCAGGTGTCTAAAATTATCAAGAGGGACAAAGTCATAGTTGCAAAAGGGCACACATTTACATGTGGCTTGCATAAATCATTTTGCTCAGGCTGCAGTTCTGTTACTTCTGTGGTTTCATTTCCCTTCTTACAATCAATCACCGACCCCCTTCTTCTAGAGTGACAGTTTTAGTGTGAGGCAATGTCATTTTCTGGTTATCCAGGTTGTTCTTCTAAGATTCCAGACATACGGAAGTTCAGCCGTTTAACAAAAGTAACCCTCCCTAGGCCTCCAGCTTTTCAACTGAGGAGTGTGAACATTTCTATTTAAAACCTACACACTCAGCCTGTAGCTAATACCCTGCTTGTATGCGAGTCCGATTTCCTCCCCAACTATTTCCGAGTCTCCTTGGGGTGAGTGAGGGTTGCTTAAGCTTTCCACATTCCACTCTGGTCATCACTTCTCACCTCTCTCCCACCGCCTTCTGGGCTTCTTTGTCATTCATCTCTGCCATTTCACAAACATTTCTCCATGACCCGCTCCTCTAATCTCTTCCCCTCTCACACCACGTGCAGAGCCCTTTCTCCTATTTCCCAAAAGATGTGGAGAAAGGCGGCCATTTTAAATAGACCTTATCAAGGTTTGAAACTAACACAACAGAACTATTTTGCAGAAAAGGGAAACTGAAGCCTGGATTACCTATTACTGTCAGCAGCATCCATGGGCCACACCCTTCACTTGGGGTTTCCTTAGGCCATCTGTTCTCTAAACACCCCCACTCAGTCCACCTCCGTGTCATCTGAGCCCACTTCCTCCTTTTCAACTGCCTCACCTGCACCACCTTCAGGTAAAGGAAACAAATCTAATAATTAAAAAAAAAAAAAAAAGAGCTATTCTCCAAATGAAGACCCTCCTTCTATTCCATTCTTGAAAGGCACGCTAATAACAGCATGACATTCTCAAACAGCATCGACCATCCCATCCCAGACTGAACCACAGGCAGGATTACTCAGCTGCCAGCCCTCCTTAAGAACCATGGAGAGAAATGACTAAGGAAGGGTCCCTCCTGGAACAAAATAAAGGTCTCTTTCAAGCTTTTGTGCAGAATGCAGACACTGCTCCAGTTTTACATCAGCCCTTTAAAATTCTTCGTGCTACCCATATGTGTCAACACTACCTGCTGAAGATCTGTTATGGGTTAGGTATCACCCTGTTAGTGACGTGAGAAGTCCCAAAGAATAAGGACTTTCCCTGGCCTCTGAAGCTTCCATCACATGGGGACCACTCACTGAAAATGGATTCCAGTCTTGGTCCAGTTGTGTGTTAGCTGTGTGTCCTTGGATAAGTCACCTAAACTCTCAGAACTTTTGTAATCTCACCTTTACATCAGGGAGGAAAATACTAGCCTCAATATGCTGTCAGGGTTTTGCAGGAAGTGAGAATATAAGAAAGTAAGCACTTAAGAAATTATATGCAAATGCACACTGTTATAATTACTAAATCTCAATTTATCCTAAGAGATTCTTATGATGAGCATTGTCCTATGGGAAGTAGCTTTTGTGGATTCTGGGATGTTTCCGGAAGCTGGTTGGAAGCTAGAAGGAATAAAGAGACAACAGTGAATACTGTCATGTATAATATCCAAAGTTATTATGCCAGCTCCCAGTCAATGGAGGTATTAAAATAAGATAACAATTAAACAATTCTTTAAATAAAATACAAAAAGAATTAAACTCCAAAAGGAAGGCCAAGGAGTGAGCTCTATCGATGAGCACTGAGCATGAAAATTGGAGCTCCAGGTCTGGTTTCCTGGGTGCAAAACCTCCCACTAGCAGCAAGACCTCGATGGAGATACTGAAATTTTCATTGTCTCCATTTCATTTGTTAAAAAAAAAAAAAAAAAAGGTGCCATTACAGCTCCCATTTCATAGTGTTTCTGTGAGAATTAAATAAGCTAATACATGTAAGGCTTGTAGACGTTGGCATGAGAAATGGCATAACACAACAATATTAACCACTGTTGTGTCTGGATAGCCTAATGATGGTGTGCCCCAGATTTGAGAACACTTTAAAAAAAATTTTTTTTTAATATTTATTTATTTCTGAGAGAGAGAGAGAGAGAGCAAGCAGGGGAGGGTCAGAGAGTGAGAAAAGGAAATACAGAATCCGAAGCAGGCTTCAGGCTCTGAGCTGTCAGCACAAAGCCCGATGTGGGTCTTTTACCCATGAACCATGAGATCAAAACCTGAGCCGAAGTCAGACACTTGATTAAGCCACCCAGGCACCCCTGAGGAGGCTTTTCTACTTAAGTTCAGAATGCTTAACTGAAACCTTTGAGTGTGATGATTGTATTTTAGTTATTTATTATTATTTTTTTAAGTAAGCTCAATACCCAGTGTGGGACTTGAACTCACAACCCCAAGATCAAGAGTCCCATGCTCTACTGACTGAGCCATCCAGGTACCCTTATGATTGTACTTTATGTGTCAGCTAGTGAATGACATGAACTAATCCCAATAATCCTTCCCTTCTCATGCTACCTTGCAAGATCCTTCAGTGTAAGTCCTTTGTACATTTTTTTTTAAATGTTTTTATTTATTTCTAGGAGAGAGAGAGAGAGAGAGACAGCGTGAGCAGGGGAGGGTCAGAGAGAGAGGGAGTCACAGACTGAAACAGGCTCCAGGCTCTGAGCCGGCAGTCAGCACAGAGCCCGACGCGGGGCTCGAACCCACGAACCGCGAGATCATGACCTAAGCGAAAGTCGGACGCTTAACCGACTAAGCCACCCAGGCGCCCCTTCCCTTTGTACATCTATTGATGATGAGTGTACTGCTATAAAACATCTCAGTGTTTATTATCTCCGCATTTGTGTACCAGATATCATGCTATCCCTGTGGCTCTTTTTGTAACACTATTCTGCTTGTGTCTTCAGAGAGGCAGAGAAAGAAGTAGAACTGTCTTAGAAACAAAGCTTTCATTGAACATTCTCGAAGGCTGTATATGTACATGCATGTGCATATGTGTGTTCTCTGTTGTTTCGTTGACTCATATCCAGCTGGTGGTCTGCTTTTCTTCCTAGACTTTCCTCCTTGGCTCCACCTGACCACTGCTTTCCCGGTTTGTGTGTTTATGGAATTTATTCGTTTCTTATCCACAAAAATCTACCTCCGTAACCTCAAAACGTATGTGGGTGTGCCTGTCAGGGACAAACAGTAGAGGCGTTGTGTCTTGCAGCCAACCTATACTCTGTATAAGATCTCGGGACAAGAGCATTTACTTTGGGCCAAATGTCATTCGCAAATACAAAAAGCTGGTCCCCTTAGTTGAATGATCTCAAAACTCTCTGGGGTAAGGAAATGGGCAAGGTTGGTAGGCAGTTTCAGGTTGAACCTGTTTGGTTTCTTTTTGTTGCCGCAAGGTGACCACGGTTTAGGGTTTTGCTTTCCCTGCTCTGGAATTTCAGAGCTTCCCTGGTGAACTTGGAGGTGAATGAGGTAACTGTCTCACTTTATCCAAACAGGGGCTGCTTTGTAACCCAGACAGCGAGCCTAGTACTCACGTGAGCCAGGGGCATGTTCTCAGAGACAGATGCACTCGCGAGAGCATTGCCTTTCCTGTGTCCCAGTACCTGGTGAGCTGCAGAATCATAAATCAGCCATGTGCAGTGCCCACAAAGGGAACTAACCTGTGACTCAGTATTTTGAACAGAATGCGAGAGGCTGTGATGCATTTGTCTGCTCTGGGGTCCTCTGGACCCCTCTTTCACAACACTGATGCTGAAAAGCATATGCTTTCTTGCCTTCCTTTCTTGTTTCTGGAACTCCTTTTTCTTTTTTTTTAATTTATTTTTGAGAGGTAGAGACAACATGAGCGGGGGCGGGGGGGGGGGTTCAGAGAGAGAGGGAGACACAGAATCTGAAACAGGCTCCAGGCTCTGAGCTAGATGTCAGCACAGAGCCCGTNAGAGAGGGAGACACAGAATCTGAAACAGGCTCCAGGCTCTGAGCTAGATGTCAGCACAGAGCCCGTCGCGGGGCTCGAACCCACGAACCGTGAGATCATGACCTGAGCTGAAGTAGGGTGCTTAACCGACTGAGCCACCCAGGCGCCCCTAGAACTCCTTTGATTGGCATTTTCCAGGAGTACACTCCCCTTCTTTCTTTTCTTCTTTAGTTTTAACTTCAGAATTCCCAGTTTAAAATGTACATTATGTTCATACACTGTGTGGTGTATTTAGAAATTTTAAGTTGCTCTTCTTTAAACTTAGTGTATTTTGAGCATTTCCCCCATGAAATTAAATTTTTTTTGGAAACATAACTCTTGATGATTATATGAGAACTTATGTTCTATGATTGCTTAACCATTCTTTATTTTTTTTGACATTTGGATTGTCACCTTTCAATATTGCATTTAATTCAGATGTTGGCTAGCCCTTTCATCTGTACAGGTGACTCTGGACAAGTCCCCTGCTAACTATGACACAAGATTTAATAAAATCATATTAAATGATAGATTAATAAAAGTGTGCCATTCAGGTATGCCTAATGTAGGGAAGAAAAATATTTTCCCCCTATCCAGCTTAGCTTTAGTGGCTGGGCCATGCAAATCAGACTGACAAATTGATTAACAAGAGAAAAATGGATGTTTCCTAATGTGTGCATTGTACACAAGTGCGAGTACTCTGTGATGCGTAACTCAAAGAGGGTTTATTTAGCATTAAAAATTTTTTAATGTTTATTTATTTTTGAAAGAGAGAGAGACAGAGTGCAAGCAGAGGAGAGGCAGAGAGAGATAGGGAGACACAGAATTGGAAGCAGCTCCAGGCTCTGAGCTGTCAGTACAGAGTCCGACGTGGGGCTCGAACCCACAAACTGTAAGACCATGATCTGAGCCGAAGTCAGAAGTTTAACCAACTGAGCCAACCAGGCACCCCTATTTAGTAATTTTAAAAATATTTATTTTTGAGAGAGAGAGACAGAGAGAGAGAGAGAGAGAGAGGCATAGGGAGAAGGAGAGAAAGAGAATCCCAGGCAAGCTTTGTGCTTTCAGCAAGGAGCCAGACATGGGGCTCAAACCTATAAACCATGAGATCATGACCTGAGCTGAAATCAAGAGTTGGACGCTTAATCAACTGAACCACACAGGCACCCCTTTATATCATCTTAATAGTAATTTTGTAAAATAATTTTGTGGAAATGTGACAAGACAAAAGAAAATGACTCAGCTCCTAGTGGTAACAAATTGTGAGAAAGCAAATAAATGGGGAAACTAAGGAAGATAAAGTCTGGTTAATAAAGTTTGTTATGTAGATTCCTTTGGTGTCATCTCCAGGCTGATAAGGGTCTAGAGTTGTTTCTGGGGGTTGATTTCTGTCCTCTCTGGTAGAGAAGGGGAGGAGGGGAGCACCTTTACAAAGTTCTGTCGTGCTTTTTGGCAAATGGGGAAAGCAGAGAGCTTTTCTTATATCTCTTTTTTCTCAGTTGTGTTCAGCTCAAAATAATCCTATGCCCAAGCGGCACATTTTAGGGTATGTCCTACTACATTTTACCGTGCTTAATGCCAGTCATCTTCTAATGCTAGAATCCTCTTCTAAGGAGTCTTTTGCCTCTGATGGCCAAACTTAAGGGTCCTCATCAGAACCCATGAGCCCGCCTGTACCAGCCACAACTGAGGAACCAGGTGGACATCAACCCACTGCCAGAGGCAATGGCATGGGCCAGCGGGAGGGGACAGCTGGGTCAAACTGAGAAGCCTGAGGGATGAAAAGGTGAGAAGATGCAGGGAGAGAAATGAGGGAGAAAACACAGTGGGAGACAGAGAGCCTGGAGATTTGAGTTCCAAACCTGGCTCAGCCACTTGACCTTGAGGAATTTACTTAACTCCTTCAAACCTCACTGTTCTCATCTGTAAAGTGGAGATAATCACACGTATCTCATAGGCTTTGGGGGAGGATTAGAGATCGTGTGTATAACGGGTATATAACAGAATAGGACCTCACCAAATGGTAGCTGTAATTAAGCATAAAAGTATCTTTTAGAAAGGAAATAAATACAGTAGAATCTTCTAAAATCATCACTTATAATAAAGAATAAACTATATGGAGGAAGTAAAGGATGTATATAACACAATAGCTAGATTTTAAGTTCCTAAAACGTAGTCTGTTTTAATGACATGTTTATAGTCGGTACTTAGCACAGTGCCTGACGAAGTGTTCAGTGAATGAGTATTGCTTTTAGTAAATAGCTTCAAAGCAAGATTTTTCTCTGACTCTAGGACCACTCAGATACCCAGCTGATTGAGCATTTGTACTGATTTAATCACCCTGTCATGACTTGCCTCAGTGTAACTCACGGAGCCCCTTGCTTGAGGAATCACTGCAACAATTAGTTTCACTTTGAGAGGCTGGGGTTTATCAGGCCATTTTTCCTTCAGTCTATTCCCTATTCTTCTTCATTCTCATTTGCTGCATAGCTGCTACCATATTTCACAAGCTACAAACAAAAGACCTTTCATAAAAGTAACTTCCTGCTGTAACTTCTCCCTGAAATCTGCTGAGAAGACAAAAAAACAATCACAAAAGAGATGAAAACACAAGCCAAGCTAGTTCCCCAAATCTTTAATAGGATACCAATATTGACATTAAATGAAAAGTTTCCACAAGGTCCTGGAAGTAACCCTTCACTCAAGGAAGGATGAGCCAGGGCGGGAGAGAGAGCTTTTCCATACCAAAGAGTGTGAGATATGGTAAACACCTGTTGTTTTTGTGTTCTCAGGGCAACAAGACTCTCTACTCCAGTGATCTGGTCTTCCCAGAGCCCATAGGATTCCCATGGGAATGATGATGCGCGTAGGCCCTCCATCCAGTCATGACTCCCCGCCATGTTCACACGATGCCATTGGGTGCTGACCCAAGCAAATCCAATCTTCCTTATTCCAAAGGATTTGATACATGAAATATTGGGAAAGAGAGGGACTCTCTTATATTTATACCATGATTATATGGTTATACATATGATTGGCACTACCAGTAGTCCTGTTTTCTACCACACAGAATGAATTTATTTGTATCAGAAGAGAATTAGGCCACATAGAGGAACAAAACAAACAAACAAACAAAAAGCAGCAGAGACAAACATAACCTGAGAGGAAGAGCGGGAAATATAATCTTGATGACATCATTTAAACACCTGAATGCAGCAGTGACTAAAGCCTTTGTTTGGGAGAGCAGATCCTAAGAGTAGAAAATGACTGCTAATGTCCCCACCCCCACCCACTTCTGGCTTGGTAAGTTGGTAAAAATGTTTTATGAAAGAAAGAAGGAAGTACTGTGCACAAATACAGGGAAGAATTTGAAACTGAACAGTCATCCAGGAGGAAGGAATGAGGAGCAGAAGGGGAGGAAGAAGAGAGAGGAGATGATCCAGTCCTGTGATGGGAACCCCTCCTCACAGCTTTTTAAATTTTAACCAAATTCAACTAAAGGTTGCTAAATAGCGACGTTAGTCCATTTCCAGGGGGGAAATTGTGTGTGTGTATTTTTTAAAGGTATGTGGTTTTATATGTTCACAGTTTTGTATCTATGGCATATGGAGAAAGAGACACAGGATTTCGTTGATATTGGGAAGTCTCTGGGCTTTTATAGGTCCTGAAGTTGACTGGGGACTAAACCAGTTATTTAGATCTTCAAAGGGCCAAGAGGTCTTAGCTAACAGCTGAGTTATAGATGTGAAAAGAAACAGGAAGATTCAAGACACACATAATATGCGTTTATAGGGAAGAGAACCAAAATATATATATATATATATATATATATATATATATATATATATACTCACAGTTGATAAAAGGAGATTCTCCTGAAAGAAGAAATCTAAATCTTCAGGTTAAAACAACACATCAAGGAGAGGCTGAGTGGCTTAGGCAGCTGAGTGTTGGACTTCGGCTCAAGTCGTGATCTCAGGGTCCATGAGTTGGAGCAGACCCTCCCCTGCTCACACTGTCTCTCTCTCTCTCCTAGAAATAAATAAAAATATATTTAAAAAAAAAAAAGAATACATCAAGAAAACAGTGATAAGATCAAGACAAGATCGAAAAGCGATCAAGATCAAGACATAACTTGATGAGTTTCAAGTATGAAAAAAGTGTTATAAGCATCCAGGAAAGGCTTGTCACCTTTAAAGAAAAATAATATGTATCAGGCAGGCCTTAGATGTCTATCCACAGGGACACTAGAAACAAGGTAATAGAGCAATGTTGCAAAGAAAAAAATATGATATAGAATTCTGAGCCTAACCAGGATATCTTCCAAAAGTAAAGGCTTGAGAAACACAATCTTAAATATGTAAGCGCTTTTTAAGTTTAGTATTAATAAAGTGTTTTTTAATTTTTTAAAAAATTTATTTCTGAGAGAGAGAGATAGAAAGAGAGAGACAGCATGAGCAGGGGAGGGTCAGAGAGAGAGGGAGACACAGAATCTGAAACAGGCTCCAGGCTCTGAGCTGGCAGTCAGCACAGAGCCCGACGCGGGGCTCGAACCCACGAACTGCGAGATCATGACCTAAGCGAAAGTCGGACGCCCAACCGACTAAGCCACCCAGGCGCCCCTTGATGTATTCTTTTTTAATGCTTATTTATTTTTGAGAGAAGGCGTGCACACGTGTGCAAGCGTGGGCAAGCAGGAGAGGGGTAGAGAGAGGAAGACAGAAGATGCAAAGCAGGTTCTGTGCTGACAGCAGTGAGATGCAGCAGCCCGATGCAGGGCTTGAACCCACAAACCTCGAGAGATCATGACCTGAGCCAAAGTCAGACACTTAACCGACTGAGCCACCCAGGCGCCTCTAAAACGTTTCTGAAGAATCTACTTAAAAATGACCCTGCTGAAAGAATAATCAAATTTAGAGTATATAAGTTAAGAAGCTGTGATGGAGATAGATTAGCAATAAATACTATGGTCCGTTAAACAGAATTAAATCACTTATAACTGTGGTACCCATTGCTTCTGAATATTGTGATTATGGCTTTGAAAGAAATATGTTTTTATTATTTATTATTTTTAAAAATATTCGGGGCGCCTGGGTGGCTCAGTCGGTTGAGCGTCCGACTTCAGCTCAGGTCATGATCTCACGGTTCGTGAGTTCGAGCCCTGCATCGGGCTCTGTGCTGACAGCTCAGAGCCTGGAGCCTGTTTCGGATTCTGTGTCTCCCTCTCTCTCTCTGACCCTCCCCTGCTCCTGCTTTCTCTCTCTCTCTCAGGTAAATAAAACATTAAAAAAATATATGTATGCATGTATGTATTTATTTAAGTAATCTCTACACCAATGCGGGGCTAAAATTCATGACCTCCAGATCAAGAGTCTCACACTTTTCCAACTGAGCCAGTCAGGTGCCCCTGTTTTTATTATTTTACACAATGAAAATATAAGAATACTTTGGCAATAATTGACAGAGATTTAAAAAAAGAAGAATCCCAGAATATGCCAACAAAAAGCAAAACATGTGTAGCTGGTTCATGGTGATAGACTAAACAGACATGTTCCCCTTCCTCCCCAGGTTCCCCTGAGAAGGTGGAAAAGAAGCTGAAAGACAATCCAATGACAAGAGTGCTGGAAAGTGGAAAAAGAGTGCAGACCACAAAGTTGGAATATTCATGGAAGACAGAAGAGTTTGCAGGAACAACAACAACAAAAAAGTAATACCACAACCCCAAATACCAGAAGTAAGAGAGATTTTTCCTAGGGAAGCATCTGGAGAGGCTCTAAGCTCAGAGTCAGGAAATCTAGCACATTGGGGGCACCTGGGTGGCCCAGTCAGTTAAGCAACCGCCTTCAGTTCAAGTCATGATCTTGTGGTTCATGAGTTTGAGCCCTGCACTGGGCACTGCGCTGACAGTGCAGAGCCTGGAGCCTGCTTCAGATCCTTTGTCTCCCTCTCTCTCTGCCCCAACCCTGTTCTCTCCCTCTCCCCAAAATAAATAAACATTAAAAAAAATTAAAGGGACACCTGGATTTTTAGGATGAGTGTCAGACTTTGACTCAAGTCGTGATCTCATGGTATGTGGGTTCAGAACCTGTGTTGGGTTCTGTACTGACAGGTCATAGAGAGAGAGAGTGCAAGTGGGTGAGGGGCAGAGAGAGAGGGAGACACAGAATCTGAAACAGGCTCTGGGACCTGAGCTGTCAGCACAGAGCCCGACGCAAGGCTTGAACTCACAGACTGTGAGATCATGACCTGAGCTGAAGTCGAATGCTTAACTGACTGAGCCACCCAGCACACTTACTTCCTTATTATTTTGAAGAAACCTAGTTAGAAGGTTATATTTAATGCATAAAAATAAAGGAAAGAAATAGAACAAAATATTATTACTTCCCTCTAAGTGTAGAGTGTCTTCCTTTTTTCTTCATTTTTACAATTTTGTCAATTTATATATTATACATAATATCTATAAAAAGATAATATAAAATATTTTAAAGCAATTTATGTATATAAAGACTGACTAGGTGAAAATACAAAACCCAACCACCTGTACACTGAAAATAAAAGATGTCAGAAAGACTAAAATTGAAAGAAGGAACAATAGTGTAACCAGTGAATTCAAGAAAAAGAAAGTAATGGCAAGATGTTTAAATTAAGGCAAAAAGAAGTACATAAGACAAAGAAGTTCACTTAGTAATAATTAAAGATATTTATGTACAATTAATAAGTAAACATCATGGAACTTTGTACAACAAATAGAGCATCAAAATATATGAAGCACAAACTTTAAGGGGTAGAATAAGAAGCAACAAAAATATAAAAGCTGAAAAATTAACATGCTTTTCTCAGGTAGTATCAAGAAAAACTAAAATAAAAGAAGATAAAATAATGACTAAAAGGTTAAATAGGTATGTGTCAAAGATTACGAGGGGTGCACTGTGGCTCAGTTGGTTAAGCATCCAACTGTTGGTTTCAGCTCAGGTCATGGTCTCATGGTTTGTGGGATCAAGAGCCCCGTGTCAGGCTGTGCACAGACAGTGTGGGGCCTATTTGGGATTCTCTCTCTCCCTCTCTTTCCATCCCTCCCCCACTCATGTACATACACACGCTCTCTCTCAAAATAAATAAATAAACATTTTTTTAAAATTACGAAAAAATAGAACTTTTCTAGCTCTTAACAAGAGTTTAGGGAGAGGAGCAAGGAGATGATTAACTTTGCATTTATACATCTTTAGTACATTGTCATACTTCATACAGCAAACATTTATACATTATTTTTGAAATGTGAAAAACATCAAATAGAGAAAATTTACAACAATTTATAAACCTGGGTGCATTTTTAAATGTAAACCAAAAGCACATTTTCTTTGCAAACATTAAGAAATGATTACTCTGGTTTACTGTAAATATTGCACCAAAAAGAACACCTCAAAAATATCCTCCAAGAGAGTATGGCCTGCTTTTTTCTTCTGACAGCAATATAATAAAAAATGTAATAAAAAAATTAACAATAAAAGTGGGCAAAGCAAATCTCAACAGATTGGAAATTTTATGATCAGTAAAAAATAAAATAGTAATAATAATAATAACACAAATAGCAATAATACAGGTCAAAACACATGAGGCAAAGTTAAGGTTATATACCAAGAGCAAACTCCATGATCTCCAATGCCTTCATTCCTTATCAAGGAAAATGAAGCATTTTTCAATAAGTAAACAACTAAAAATGTTATTTAAAGAATGACAACAATATTCTAAAGAAAGAATAGCAACAAAGCAAATGAACTAGAAAACTTGTTACATAACTCTAACCAGTTCTTGGAACACAAGAACTAAACAAAACCTTCCCTATTAAATGAAGTAAATGCTAGCTAGGCCATCATGGGAAAAATTGGAGAAAACATAAATACACAGAAAACAAGGAAGGAGGAAAATCCAGACTAGTCTGTGACTCATGGTAAGAACTCCATTTCTTCAGGTGTTTCATTTGTGAAAGTTACAGTCCAGGAGACTCTGGAATTAACTTATAGATGAACATTCTGAGAAATGAGTGGAGACTAAAACAACAGTCATGTTAGTAATGAAGTCCTCAAGACAGGATGCCTCTGCGATAGTGATTAAGATTAAGAGACACACAAGAATTAGAAAACTAAGTAAAACTGACTTCCAGCAACAGGTTTTGTCATGGAGAAAGATCAAATCCTCATCTGATTGGCTGTCCATCAACCAGACTCCCAGGCACCATTTGAAATGGTCGATGAAGCCACAACTGATGTGATCAGCAGTAGACAAGAGGTGTCTACTCAAAATCAAACAAAAAACTGTGCTACTTCTTTATTCTGGAATATGATGTCATATTAGTATTCTTAGTTTGGGAAAATATGATTTAATTCAGCCGCATCTTGGCAGGTTTTCCTGAACATCACTTTCATTTCTCTATAGGAGATAAATTATCTGGCATATGGGCATAAGCAAAGTGCCTTTCTTTTGGTTTTCTTTTGTTAATTTCAGTGGTCACAGTGGTAAAGATCAACCAGAAAAAGAGTCCATTCTAGGAAAATTCTACTTTCTCCCATGAGCAGTATGCTCATTTAACTTTTCATAATATCAATGATTTTACAATGATAAAAATCAATGTTTTCCTTATATGATTAAAAATAAGGTTCATTCATAATCTTCTGATTATGTATATAGGCCTATGAGAGAAAAAAAGCACTTAAGGAAAATTGAAAAATCTGGATAGCCTTGGGGCGCCTGGGTGGCTTAGTCGGTTAAGCGTCTGACTTTCGCTTAGGTCACGATCTCGCGGTTGGTGGGTTCGAGCCCCGTGTCGGGCTCTGTGCTGACTGCCAGCTCAGAGCCTGGAGCCTGTTTCAGTCTGTGACTCCCTCTCTCTGGCCCTCCCCTGCTCATGCTGTCTCTCTCTCTCTCTCCTAGAAATAAATAAAACATTAAAAAAATTAAAAAAAAAAAAAAGAAAAATCTGGATAGCCTTTCCTAAATATTATGAATCTTCATGTTTAATACACTTCTGGTTAAAATTTCAAGTATTTTGGTTATTTAGAATTTAAAATTTTGGGGCACCTGCCTGGTTCGGTCGATAGAGCATGCAACTCTTGATCTTAGGGTTGTGAGTTCAAGGCTCACGTTGGGTATAAAGATTACTTAAAAATAAAATCTAAAAAAATTATTTAAAATTTCACTAGTAATTATGTTAAGAGTATTGCGCTCTGAGAATGTGCTCTATATAATTTCCACTCTTAAATTTTATCAGTCGTTTCTTTGTTGCCTGATAATAAATTCCATTGACACTGGAAAAGTATCCATGTGAAAGGTATAACATTCAATATGCAGCTAATGGAGTGTCCGGGTGGCTCAGTCTGTTAAGCATCCAACTTCAGTTTGGGTCATGATCTCATGGTTTGTGGGTTTTAGCCCCGCGTCAGGCTCTGTGCTGACAGATCAGATTCTATGTCTCCCTCTCTCTCTGCCCCTCCCCGCTGTGCTGTCGTTCTCTCTCTCTCTCAAAAATAAATAAACATTAAAAAATTTTTTTTCTTCAATGTAACTGTTAAGGTACTTTGTTCATTTTATTATCCTAGCCTCCATAATCGACCTTGTTTGTTGCCTTTGTGATTTATGAAATATTTATAAAAGTATTTTAAAATATCCTATATATCAATATAATATCTATTAATTTCTGTTTTGGTTATTACATATTTTGATGCACTCTTATTCAGTTTAAGGGAATATGAAGTATAACCTTTATTAACATATCTGAGAGTGGATTTCTTTCAGGAGTAGAACTGGATTCATGGCCAGAACAAATGCAAAATTAAACTTTTAACTTTGTAATGTTCTGTATTATCTCTGCTTCCCAACCCTGTCCATGTTGTTTCTATTTTTCAAAGATAAACAAGCAAAATATAAAATAAAGTAAAATAAGACAATCATTTGTATCTCAATGCTTTATGCCTTTACCACTAAACTGTATGATATTGGTCTGATTTTTCTTGCTTTATGTATTTATTCTTTGTATAGGATTGCCTGGTAAATATTTGGCCATCTTTTAGTTTCTATCAGACACTATAGGATCATCCAATATTACAAAATTTGTTAATATAGGGCCACCTGGGTGGCTCGGTCCGCTGAGTGTCTGATGTTGGCTCAGGTCATGATTCCCCAGTTGGTGAATTCGAGCCCCACATCAGGCTTGCTGCTCTCAGCGCATAGCTGCTTAGGATCTTCTGTCTCCCTGTCTTTCTGTTCCTCCCTCGCTCATATTCTCTCTCTCAAAAATAAATAGAATATTAAAAACAAATTTTGGGGGGCGCCTGGGTGGCTCAGTCGGTTAAGTGTCCGACTTCAGCTCAGGTCATGATCTCATGGTTTGTGGGTTCGAGCCCCCCAAGCCCCGCGGCGGGCTCTGTGCTGTCAGCTTAGAGCCTGGAGCCTGTTTGAGATTCTGTGTCTCCCTCTCTCTCTGACCCTCCCTTGCTCACGCTGTCTCTCTCTCAGAAGTAAATAAAACATTAAAAAATTTTTTTTTAATTTAAAAAAAAAAAGGAAATAAAATGTGTTACTATAACGTTATATTGTCAAATTAAACAAGGAGGTCATTGGATGAAGTGGATCTCGAGCCCCGGTGGCCTCCGTTGGCAAACGAAAACCTAAGCCTGGAAATACCTCAAGGTTACAAAACTGAAACTAAGGACAGCTAATCACAAACAGCCAAGTGGGCTTTCTGCTATAACCAACCAATGATTTCCTTTCTTTGTCTCTGCACTCTCTGTCTAAGTCTTTCCCTGAGCTTCCCAATGGAGTTTTCTTAAATACTTCTTGTTTGGCACTGACAGATTTGAATTGATTTTTTGCTCAAATGAACTCTTAAATTTTTTTATAGACCTCAGTTTATCTTTTAACAATATTAATAAGTCTCTTATTTATTAATTAATGTATTAATTTATTTATTTTAGTTCTATTTATTAAAATTAAAAATATATATTTATTTTGAGAGAGTGACAGAGCGTCAGTGGGGGAGGGGTCAGAGAGAGGGAGACCCAGAATCTGAAGCAGGCTCCAGGCTCTGAGCTGTCAGCACAGAGCCCCACTTAGGGCTTGAACCCAAAAACTGCGAGATCATAACCTGAGCCGAAGTCAGACGCTCAATGGGCTGAGCCACCCAGGTGCCCCTAATGTTTATATTTCTGAGAGAGAGAGAGTGAGCCAGGGAGGGGCAAAGAGAGAAGGAGACAGAAGATCTCCAACGGGCTCAGCACGGACAGCAAAGAGCTAGATGCAGTGTTGAACCCACAAATTGTGACATCATGACTTGAGCCCAAGTTGAATGCTTAACTGACTAAGCCACCCAGGAGCCCCTCTTTTTTATTTTTTAAAGAAGCACCCCTATAGTTCCAAAAGAACCGTGATTTTTTTTTCAAGCTGACTTCACACCCAATGTGGGACTTGAACTCACAACCTTGAGGTCAAGATTTGCATGCTGTATCCACTAAGCCAGCAAGGCACCCCACCAATAAATCTTTTTATTTTTTATTTTTTTATTTTTTTTCCTTAAATGTTTTTTATTTATTTCTAGGAGAGAGAGAGAGACAGCGTGAGCAGGGGAGGGTCAGAGAGAGAGGGAGACACAGACTCTGAAACAGGCTCCAGGCTCTGAGCTGGCAGTCAGCACAGAGCCTGACGCGGGGCTCGAACCCACGAACCGCGAGATCATGACCCAAGCGAAAGTCGGACGCTTAACCGACTAAGCCACCCAGGCGCCCCCAATAAGTCTTTTTAAAAGCAGTATATGCTAGAAGGCATTCAATACAATTCAGAAAACTAAGAAAAGAAAGACACTGTCTTAATCACTTTACCTTTACTCTTTTCTGTGACTTATTTTTCAGGGTGTCCCTAGAAATCCCACAGAGTTGGAGATGGATGCTGTCTTCTGATTCAGTCTGAGAACCTTTGTCTTTTCATAGGAAGTTTAACCTATTTATATTCATTGTTAATAACTGATATGGTGATGTTTCTGATTATATTCAGGCTATTCAACTAAATCTGCATTTCTCTACATGACAAAGCCAAAGAGAAATGGAGCCGTCCTTAACTCTCCAACTCCATTCAAGGTAAAATATGTACATTTTTTGCATTTCTTAAATGATGAGTTCCCTTACCTTTACTATTCTAATAATCCAGATGATTGTTACTTAAATATTCTTATATCATGTTTCTTTCCCTTCAATAGCTCCATGAATACGGGTACAAAAATCTTCATAAAACATTTGCAAAGAGAATTCAACGATTAAGAAAAGCATAATATGTCACCACAAAGATATGCAAGAGTGGCCTAGCAGTCAGAAAATGAATCAGTGTAACTCACTGTGTCAACGACAATGCAAAGAGGAAAAGTACTGTATGAACATTTCGAAAGATGCAAAAAAAAAAAAGGGCACATGTTTGACCTTGTTATTACAATCCCGCTGACACCTGAAGCTCTGTTTTTTGTTTGTTTTTAGTCTATTTTCTCTCTGGTGTTCAGTTGGGTAATTTCTTTTTTTTTTTAGATGTTTATTTATTTTTGAGAGAGAGAAAGCGTGCACAACCGAGGGCAGGGCAGAGACAGAGGGGGACAGAGGATCCAAATCAGGCTGCACAGGCTGCGGATGCAGGGCTCGAACTTGTGAACCACGAGATCATGATCTGAGCCAAAGTCAGCCATTTAACCAACTGAGCCACCCAGGTGCCCCCAGTTGAGTAATTTCTTTTGTTCTATCTTTAAGTTTACTGAGTCTGCAAGTCATCTCCATCCTGCTTTTGAGCCCATCTGTGGTTTTTTTTTCATTTGGTTTTTGTATATTTCAGTGTTGCCCAACTAAAATCACAATACAGGAAGGAAAAGATTGTAACCAGCAAGGACTAAAGGTATAGGATGGGAGCCAGACAACAGATATCCAGGAATGTTCACAATGGGGGAGGCTTATAAAGGAGTTTCCACTACCTTAGCAAAGAAGCTGGGTCTGCGCCCAGTTTTTGGCACAGCAGGATGTCAAGGAGAAGTAAAAGGATTCTCTCTATAGAAACTATAGAGGATCGGACTCATAGGCATCAGATATGGTCCTATAGAATATGGGTATCTGAAGCAGAGCTGGGAAATGTACACCTTTTATTTTGGGAAGTGATCCCAGTGGCGGGAGGTCCTGAAAAGAGTGAAATAGGGTGACAGTTGCATTTTCAGCTGTTCACTGCTCTGGGAAATTTGAGTTTAAATTTGCTGGAAAGTCTTTGAGAAGCCATATGTAATTCACCTCTGAATTATTCACTGGAAGGATAGAAGAGAAGACTCATCAAGGAGCTCCGCACCCCAACATCAAAGGTTGTTCCGCGGTCTGCTACCCCTCTGTACTTCCAGCTTGCACAGGTATCCCAATGGCCAGGCAGCAACTCGCTGGTGGCCACAGATACTGCAGCACTTAAGAGCAAAAATCATGATGTATTCATAATCCTGACGATCCCTCTGACCTTAAAATTCCATAAGCCCAGTTATGGTCTTCCCATTGACCATCCAGCCATAGAAAATGGTAACCTGGATCAAATGTTTGCACTTTAAAACAGTTTCCTTAGGAAATCTAAAACACAGAGCTTGTAATGATTCCTTTTCCAATGTATTCTTACCAAAACAATAATTGTCAGTCAGAAAATATAATGGTATTACTTTTCTATTTCATGTGGTCAAAATTAGCTAGAGTTTCAAGTACCGGAAAATAAGTTATGAGTCTGAATATAGACTTTTACAAGACTAGGTAATAACAAAGACAGTTTAAGCAAAAACACAAATGAATGAAACATGTGGTAAGGACCCAATTTTAGTTAAATTTCCCAAAACTTTTTATTTGGAATACTTAAAAAAAATTTTTTTTTTAATGTTTTATTTATTTCTGAGAGAGAGAGAGTGTGTGAGCAGGGGAGGGGCAGAGAGAGAGGAAGATACAGAATCTGAAACAGGCTCCAGGCTCTGAGCTAGCTGTCAGCACAGAGCCCGAAGCGGGGCTCGAACCCACGAACTGTGAGATCATGACCTGAGCTGAGGTCAGACACTTAACCGACTGAGCCACCCAGGTGCCCCTATTTGGAATACTTTTAAACTTACAGAAAAGTTAGAAGAATATTTCTTTGTGTGTCTGTGTTTAAGTGATTTCTACACCTAGTATGGGGTTTAGACTTCAGAACCTCAGTCAAGTTCAAGAATCGCATGGTCTGCCGCCTGAGCCAGCCAGGCGCCCCTCGAAAACCTGCAGTAAGAGCGCAGAGATCTCCCTGGTACCCATTCCATTGCCTTGATTCACAAACGCCTAATATTTGGCCATTTTTACTTCCTCTCTTTTTCTTGTTCTCTGCCTGTCTTTCTGGATCATTTCTCTGAATCATTTGAAGGTAACTTGCAGACATCACTGCACTATGTTTCTAACCACTTAATTCCTAACTCCTGAGAAAAAGGACCTATTCCTACATATACCATGATCATATACAAGAAGTTTAACATTGGTATAATATTATCTAATACTCATTTACTATTAAAATATTAAAAATAACAGCTATAGGAAAGGAGAAAATATCTTCCTCTACCCATTTTAGGTTCTCCAGGGGGGGCTCTGTAAATCAGACCAGCCGAAGACAGATCAACAGGATTTATTAACATGTATGTTATTAACAAGTTTATTAACATCTATGCTGCTCTTGTCTGCATGGGATCACATACCATGAATAATCCAGAGGGTGATTATAACTCAGGCATCCAGAGGGTGATTATAACTCAGGCTCGTGTACCATTTTAGGCTAAACAAAGGAAAAGTAGCTTTGGCTTTTGGGCAGGGAAGGCAAGTTATGAGAAGGTTACCTTAAACTATGGTAAACTAGAGTTGTTTAGTAAGGTTTGTGATGCAGATTCAGGTCAGTACTTTCTCCTTGGATAAGAATTGGAAGAGCCTTCCTCTTCCTGCTATGGGAAGTGAGAGATATCTTTACAAACGGAAATTTCCGTTTCTTTTGTAAAAGGAAAACTTGCGCCTCATTTTTTGAGTTTTCTGGCATCTGCCATTACCTAAAATAATCCATGTGCCAACAGAGACGTATTTTGGGGTGAGAGAGTCACAGCCAAAAGTTCTATTTCTCCAAGTGTTCCAATAACACTCTTTATAGATTTTTTTCCCTCTTTTTAATCCATGACCCAATCTAACATCATGTACTGCATTTAATTGTCATGTAGCTTTTGATTCCCTAATCTCACTGTACTGCCTTTTTCTTCCTTTTTTATTAAGTTTATTTTGAGAGAGAGAGCACGTGCACGGTATACACACAAGTGGGGGAGGAGCAGAAAGCGAGAGGGAGAAAGATTGTATCAGAATTAAATTCTGATTAATCACTTCAGCTGAAGTGTTGTGTGCTCAGCCTCTTTTAGTGGACCTCTGTGTTTTATTTACTTGTTCCCATGCACTTTCATTTCTTTGTTTTTTAAGTTTATTTCTTTGAGAGAGAGCATGTGAGCACAAGCAGGGGAGGAACAGAGAGGGGAGGTGAGGGGAAGGAGAATCCCAAGCAGGCTCTGCACTGTCAGCTCAGAGCCCACAGCCAGAAGTGGGGCTTGTTCCCACTAACTGGGAGATGGTGACCTGGGCCAAAATCAAGACTTGGTCACTTTTCTGACTGAGGCACCCGGCAATCCTCCATCCACTTTCGTGTTTAAAAAACACTTTCTTAGTTGCTGGAAGAGTAAGATGCCAATGATGCAGGCCCACCATTTGCTTTTCCTACTCCAAACCTGAAATCAACCAAGAATTCATCTCTTTCAGTGGGAACAGGTTTTGGATTGCTGTATTTTAATATACAGCATTCGTATGCAAAAAAAAAGAAGTAGTTCTGGATAGGTTGGAGAACTGTGATGATTTAGCCCATGATCTACTTTCTCCACCAGATATCAATTACATTGTAGTTACTAATTATGGAAATAATCTCTGACAATTGGTTTTAAAAAAGATTAGTGTCAGCCATGTTAAATTAATTAAACAAGGAGGTCATTAGATTGAGGAGGCTTTATTACCTTAGTAGCCTACTTAAGCAAACAAAACCAAGGTTAAGAAATCAAATGCCGGGGCGCCTGGGTGGCTTAGTCGGTTGAGCTTCGACTTTCGCTTAGGTCATGATCTTGCGGTTTGTGGGTTCGAGCCCCGCGTCGGGCTCTGTGCTGACTGCCAGCTCAGAGCCTGGAGCCTGTTTCAGTCTGTGACTCCCTCTCTCTCTGACCCTCCCCTGCTCACGCTGTCTCTCTCTCTCTCTCTCTCTCTCTCTCTCTCTCTCCTAGAAATAAAGGATTAAAAAAATTAAAAAAAAAAAAAAAAAAGAAATCAAATGCCTACGGTTAAGAAATCAAAAACTTAAAGACAACCAATCACAAAGAACCAACTAGGCTTTAAGCTGTAGCCAATCAAATCATTTCCTTACTTTGCTTCTGTCTTTATAAAAGTCTTGTCCCAGGTCCTGTGGGTGGAAAACTCCTAAACACTTCTAGTTTGTCACTACCTGATTCAAATTGGTTTTTGCTCAAATAAACTTAAAAAATTTTTAATGCTTCAATTTATCTTTTAAAACAGCCATATCCTGTCTTTAAAGTCGTCTGTGTAACTTTGAGAAAATACTTGCTCACAGGTTTAAAATAGATTATTCAAAGTTATGAGATTCAGAGGACACGTTTAAAAAATGATTTGTATTCTGAGGCACCTGAGTGGCTCAGCTGGTTAAGTGTCCAACTTTGGCACAGGCCATGATCTCACGATTTGGAGCTCAAGTCCCACATTGAGCTCTGTGCTGTCAGCAAACAGCCTGCTTTGGATCCTCTATCTCCCTCTTTCTGCCCTCCCCACTTTCTGTCTCCAAAATGAATAAACATTTTTTAAAATATCTTTTTAATGTTAAAAAAATGTTTTTTAAATGTTCATTCGTTTTTGAGAGGTGGAGAGAGACAGAGTATGGGTAGGGGAGGGGCGGAGAGAGGGAGACACAGAATCGGAAGCAGCTCCTGGCTCTGAGCTGTCAGCGCAGAGCCTGACCTGGGGCTGGAACTCATGGACTCTGAGATCATGACCTGAGCTGAAGTCAAACGCTTAACTGACTGAGCCACCCAGGCGCCCCTCAAAACTTACTAAACATTAAAAAACTTAAAAAAAAATAATTTGTAGTCCAAATGAATAATCTTATTTTATGATCTTAATTTTCTTCTAAGTCAATGTTACATGATTTTGCAGTGAATGGCAGTGACTCCTACTGGGATTGGTCATGTAATCATTTACTTAAGTGAATGATTCATTGACTATGACACATAAGACAATTATTTCTGCTACATTATGATATTGTCTGTCTAATGCAGTGACTGAGCTGCACCTAATGCATGAGAAATCCCTATGTGCTGAGTCATGAGAGCAACTGTACAAACTCTTATAATGATTTTAATAGTCTGAATATTTAAATAGTTCATAATATTTCAGAAATTTGCCCATTTACCCAGTTTATGTTTGTCTTTCCCGGGGAAGGGGAATGGGAAGCTATTGATTTCTTTTTTTTTTATTCTTTAAAAAATTTTTTTTTAATGTTTATTTTTTTAGAGACAGAGAGACAGAGCATGAGTGGGGGAGGGTCAGAGAGACAGGAAGACACAGAATCTGAAACAGGCTCCAGGCTCTGAGCTGTCAGCACAGAGCCTGACACGGGGCTCGAACTCATGAACTCCGAGTTCATGCCCTGAGCTGAAGTTGGACACTTAACCAACTGAGCCACCCAAGCGCCCCTAATAAATAATATTTCTAATAAATCTTGCTAAGACAATTGATTAGCCACGTGGAAATTTTAAAAACCAAAATAAAGCAGTCCTTGCTTCATAAGCAGATAGAAAAAGTAAATTTCAGGTGAACTAAAAACCTAAATGTAAAAGGAAAAACATTTATTTATTTATTTTTAAGATTTTATTTCTAAGTGATCTCTACAGCCAGTGTGGGACTGGAACTCACAACATCAAGATCAAGAGGCACATGCTCTACCACTGAGCCAGCTAGGCACCCCCAAAAGAAAAACTTCTAAATTTTTGAACAAAATAGAGAAGAATTTCTTACTTAAGATATAAAAAAATCATAAACCCTAAGAAAAGAATGATACATTTAATTACATTAAAATTTTTTAATTCTCGGGGCTCCTGGGTGGCTTAGTTGGTTAAGCGTCCGACTTTCGCTTAGGTCATGATCTCGTGGTTCGTGGGTTCGAGCCCCGCGTCGGGCTCTGTGCTGACTGCCAGCTCAGAGTCTGGAGCCTGTTTCAGAGTCTGTGTCTCCCTCTCTCTCTGACCCTCCCCTGCTCACGCTGTCTCTCTCTCTCTCTCTCCTAGAAATAAATAAAAATATAAAAAAAATTATAAAAAAAATTTTTTTTAATTCTGTTCAACAAAAAATATATATAATTTTTTAAAAATTTGTAATATTTATTTTTAAGAGAGAGAGAGCAAGAGAGAGCGCAACTGCGTATGTGGGGGAGTGAGCTGAAGTTGGATGCTTAACAGAGTGAGCCACCCAGGCGCTCTTAATTTTTAATTTTTTTGAGCAGCAAGCAAAAGTTTATTAGAGTATTTACAGAGAGGAGACATTTGAAAGTGAATGCTCCTTGTTTTTAAAAAAAAATTTTTAAGGTTTATTTATTTTGAGAGAGAGAGGGAGTGAGAGAGAGAGATGGAGATAGAGAATCCTAAGCAGGCTCTGCATTGTCAGCCTGGAGCTGGACTCAGGGCTTGAATCCCCAAACTGTGAGATCATGATCTGAGCCAAAATCAAGAATCAGACACTTAACCAACTGAGCCACCCAGGCGCTCCTAAAAAGAAATATCTTAAAAGTAAAAAAATAAAATGAGTCACACATGAGATAAGATCAGTTCAATATAGGGGGACCTGGGTGGCTCAGTTTGTTGGGCATCTGACTTCAGCTCAGGTCATGATCTCATGGTTTGTGAGTTTGAGCCCCGTGTTGGGCTTTGTGCTGACAGCTAGCTCAGAGCCTGGAGCCTGTTTCGGATTCTGTGTCTCCCTGTCTCTCTGACCCTCCCCTGCTCATGCTGTTTCTGTCTCTCTGAAATAAATAAAACATTAAAAATTAAAAAAAAAAAAAAGAATCAGTTCAATATATTTAGCTTACAAAGAATCGGTACACAGAATACATTGAGAAACAAATCTCAGAAATTAACAAGAAAAGGAAAGAATGCAACAGAAAAATCAACAACAGCCATGAATGAAGAATTTGCAGATGGGAATGGACGGTGGCCAGCTGGGGACGCAGCTGCCCCAATGCAGTGGCTGATGAGCTAACTGAAGAAAAGATTACTGACATCAAGAAGTCTTCTCCCTATATGACAAAGATGATCGTGTCACCATTGCAACAAAGGAACTTGGAACTTGGAACTGTCAAGAGGTCGCTGAGTCAGAAGCCAAGAGAAGCTGAATTTCAGGATGCGATCAACAAGGCGGATGTTGACAATAACGGCACCATTGACTTCCCAGAATTTTTGACTGCGGTGGCTAGAAAAATGAATGACACAGACAATAAAGAAAGAAGCGTGAGCCCTTCCAATTCTGACAGGGATGGCACTGGTTACCTCAGCGTGCAGAACTACACTATGTTATAACATAGTGGAGAGAAAAACAGATGAAGAAGTAGATGACATGATCAAGAGGCACATCAGATGGAGATGGACAAGCCAACTATGAAGAATTCATACAGAAGATGACCGCAGACCCAAGACTACTTTCAACTTTTTTTAAAAGTTCTTATTTTTAAGTATTCTCTACACCCAGCCTGGGGCTCAACCTTACAACCCTGAGATTGAGAGTCACATGCTTTACCAACTGTGCCAGCGAGGCACCCCCTACTTGCCATTCTTCTCCCTCTCTAGAAAAATCAAATAGAATCTTTTACTTACATCTTGAAAAAAAATTATTTACTCATTCTATTTCTATATACCAAACGGAATGTCAAAAGTACCTTCTGTACCACACACAGAACCTGCATGTATTGGCTGGTATTCTGCTCCCTAGAGATTGAGCTACACAGCAGTTTTACAGCTTAAACGCTTGTACTACCTTAATGATAAGGAAGCACTTAGTGGACCCCTTGCAGTTCCATTTGCCAAGGGTTAGCACACTGTTCAGGCTGCCCAGTTTTTCATGCATGCAGCTTGACAATTGAGCTCAGTCAGGCATTTGTGTCAAAAATTGAAAAAACAAATTCAAGTCCTATTTAAATGGCATCTAGTTCAATTTGTTACTATAAATTAAGCATCTGACTCCTGGTGTTGGCTCAGTTTAGGGTCTCATGGTTCGTGGGTTCGAATCCTGTGTCGGGTTCTGTGCTGGCAATGTGGAGCCTGCTTGGGATTCTCTCTCACCCTCTCTCTCTGCTCCTCCTCTGTTTTCTCTCTCAAAATAAGTAAACATTAAAAAAAAATTATAAATTGTCATAGCTGGTTACTGCAAAAAAAAAAAAAAAAAAAAAACCAAACTTATTTATAAATGGTTTACCTCAGATGTTGTGCAGAAAAATGGGTGCAGGATAAACTGTGTAGACATAGCCCCACTAGCAGGAGGGTTCTCTGGCACTTCTGTGTGCCCGGACTCATGGTGACAGTGACACACCCTGGTGGCATGCTGCATGTGTTGGGTTTAGCATTGTCTGCATTGTACTAGAGTGAAATGGGTGTCAGGCTGTCACTGGTCACAGAAAGTTTTAAAAAGAAACCTTTACCAATGGAGCATCTTCTGACTCTGTTTTTATTTTTTTAATCCTTTTTTTTCCTGAGAGAGAGAGAGGACTCAAGTGAGCGAGGGCAGAGAGAATCCCACACGGGGCATGAGTTCATTCAAAGTGGGGCTCGACCTAACTCAGACCTAACTCAGTGCGGGGTGTGAACTCACCAGGAACTGTGAGATCATGACTTGAGGCAAAGTCAGATGCTTAACAGACCGACCCACCCAGGCGCCCTGACTCTGTTTTCAAAACCTTCTGAACCGTGACTGGGAGCCAGCAGAGAAGGCTGGGGGCTGTGGATGTCAGCACAACCATCAGCTGTGCTGTTTAAGAAATTAAAATTTACATCCATTCCAAATTGTAAATTCTAGTCCCCCCCCCACAAAAGGACTATTAACTTAAACAAACAAAAGAATTCACAGATGAGGAAACCCACATGACTGATAAAAATGAAAAGATACCCTCATGATAATAAGAGAAATGCAAATTTAAAACACAAGATCCTGATGCATCTGGGTGGCTCAGGTGGTTAAACCTCTAACTTCAGCTCAGGTCATGATCTCACAGTTCATTAGTTCCAGCCCCGCATCGGGCTCTGTGCTGACAACGTGGACCCTGGAGCCTGCTTCAGATTCTGTGTCTCTCTCTCTCTAATCCACTCCCCTCACTAGCACTCTTGTCTCTCTCTCTCTCAAAAATAAACATTAAAAACATTTTTTTAAAAACCCACAAGATCCTAGTTTATGCTCATGAATTAGCAAACATTTTGGTTCTGACAACACCAAGTGTTGGTGAGAGCGTGGAGACACTAGAACTCTCATCCACTCTTGATGGGGGTCCAGCTTTGTTATGACCAGAGTTTGGTAGTAGGGGCCGGGGTGAGGATGGGCATCACCTATGACAGGCGCAGTGATTCTTTTTTTTTTTTTTTAATGTTTGTTTGTTTTTGAGAGAGACAGAATATGAGCAGGAGAGGGGCAGAGAGAGGGGGGGAGACACAGAATCGGAAGCAGGCTCCAGGCTCTGAGCTGTCAGCACAAAGTCTAATGTTGGGCTCAAACTCACAAACTGTGAGATCATGACCTGAGCCAAAATCAGACGCTTATCCAATTGAGCCACCCAGGCGCCCCAGGCACAGTGATTCTTAACTTGGCTCAGGCTGGCTTCCCCCAGCAGAGTGACACGAATGGTGGCAGAAACTGAGGTTTTGTGCTTCCATTTTAAAATCAAATGTAGGAAATAGTACCAAGAATAGTAAAGAGACCCATTGTCTATAAACGTAGAGGTGAACCCTGCTTGGCCTTGCTTGAGACGTCCCTGGAACATGGGGTTACTATTATCAGCTCTTTTTCATTTTTTTAACGTTTTTTTATTTTTTTTCCAGAGAGAGAGAGACAGCATAAGCAGGGGAGGGTCAGAGAGAGAAGGAGACACAGAATCTGAAACAGACTCCAGGCTCTGAGCCAGCTCTCAGCACAGAGCCCAATGCGGGGCTCAAACCCACGAACCGTGAGATCATGACCCGAGCTGAAGTCGGATGCTTAACCGACTGAGCCACCCAGGAACCCCTACTACTATCAGCTCAGTCAGAGTCATGTACCTGCTTCTTTGTTGTTGTTGTTTAATGTTTATTCATTTATTTTGAGAGAGAGCACACACGCGTGCATGTGCAGAGGAGGGCAGAGAGAGAGGGAGAGAAGGAATCCCAAGCAGGCTCTGCACTGTCAGCACAGAGCCCAATGCAGGGCTCAATCTCATGAATTGTGAGATCATGACCTGGGTCAAAATCAGGAGTAAAACACTTAACTGACTGAGCCACCCACACACCCCTTTACCTGCTCCTTTGACCAGACAGAGAGGGATAGAGCCTGGCATTATATTTGACCATTATATCCATACCATCCAGAATCAGGGAGGAGCAGACTCCCAGAAGGAAAGGGGGAGGGGGTGTTGGGGCAAATTCAAAACACAGATGTCCATTGGATCCACAGGATCAAACTGAGCATTCTGTTTTGTGATCTTTTTTCCTTTACCCACAATTATTAATATTACATAAACATTTCTCAGGAAGGGATTTCTTTTTAATTCTTTTTTGTTGTTGTTTAACTAAGCTTGTCAAGAAGGGAAAGGTTTTCCTCTAGCCTCTTTGGTTCAGATACTAGAGGCCTGTGAATTAAACCAAAGAAGGGCAGGTGAACAGGGAAAAGGCATACATTTTAATTAATATTCACATGCATGGGAGTTCACAGAAAAGCAGTGAAACTCCACGAAGTGGTTAGACTCAGGATTTATATTTCTTTTTTAGGAAGGAAAGAGGTTTTAGGCTTCAAGGTATGATAAATCAGGTAAGTGGCTGGCAAATATATGGGACAAATAATGGAAGATACAGATTATTTTTAGTAAGGTGTGTTTATGCAAACTCATCTCAGGACCAGCCCCTCATCTACAGTGATAAGAGTGACTGTCGGGTGAAAGGGACGGGAGACACCTTCACAATGGGAAATGTATGCCCTGCTTTCAGGCAGATAAAGGGAGCTAAGAACCCTTCCTGCAGCTGTTGATTCTCAGCTGCCTTTAGCTAAAAATAATCCTTAGGCCAAAGTGACATATTTTGGGGTAGCATATTCTGATTCCTGTCAAGGTATAATTTACAGATAGTAAAATTCACCATTTCTAGTATTTAGTTCTGAGAGTTTTGACAAACAAATTCGCTGGTAACTACCACCACCACCAAGACATAGAAAGTTTCATCACACCCTTCCTCACGTCACTTTAGTGACATGATACAATCTCAAAGAATCAGCAGATCCAGCCTCATGGCCCCCCTTTATGGGTGGGATACCCTGACTGGAGCACCTCCCCACTCCTGGGGTTGCCTGGTCAGCAGCTGGGTGTGGGGACTGAATGCCCCCTAGAATGATCACACCGAGTGAAAAGTGAAAAGAGAGGATTCCTTCGAACGTTCGCAGGAATACTGGGCAGAGGAAAGTTACTGCTTCCGTGATAGTCTGCAAGCAAACAGACTTAGTTTAAGTAAACTCTTGTGAACTTGAACAGGGCCCTTCTGATCTCTGGGCCACATTTCCTCATTGGTAAAAGAAGGATCAGAAGTCTACACTCACTTTAAGGAGTATGTCTCTAACACGCATGAATCCTTAAACCTGACAGCCTTTGTGAACTTGACCTCAGAGAAGCCTACACGCCTGTGTCTTCTTCCCAAAATGCCCACGGCTCCTTCATGGAGCAGGTTATATAATTAGAATAAGTAATTTTATGTTAATCATTTGGGGACCTCCAGATGTAATAAGGAGGTGTCCTAAAAGGTGAATTTCACGATAAACGTCTGGTGTCCAACACAGGCCCCGGCTAAGGACCCATAGCGTGGGTGGGAATCACCTTGTATGCCGCACACACAGCACCTGCCGCTTCATGGTGGCCCTGAGCCCAGCCTGCACACCCCCACCACAGAAGATGCAGTGATTCAGGAGTTCCATGCCGTCTGGGGTGTTTGTGAGGCAGTGAGTCTTCACTGTGTGCAGAACGAGGGTCAGGCAGTGACAGGAAAGCCTCATAGGCAAGTTTAATCGCCACATGTCTATAGATTCAGAGGACACTCATCTGTATCCCTCTGCCAGGTGAGTTGCTTTTGCATCAGACTTATCGGCTGACTTTTGAATTTTTGTTTCAGAGGCTGACCTTTTATTTTTTGTTTGTATTTATTTTTAAATGTTAATGTTTATTTTAGAGAGAGAGAGACAGAGCCTGAGCCGGGGAGAGGCAGAGAGAGAGGGAGCACAGAATCTGAAGCAGACTCCAGGCCCTGAGCTGTCAGCACAGAGCCTGGAGCTACAGTCAGATGCTTAACCAACTGAACCACCCAGGCACCCTTAGTTTTTAAATGTGTATTTATTTATGGTGGGGGGGGTAGTGGAGGGGCAAAAAGGGAATCCCAAGCAGGCTCAGCACTGTCAGCACAGAACACAAAGCAGGATTTAAGCAGGGCTTAAATCCCAGAACCGCAAGATCATGACTTGAGCCAGAATCAAGAGTCAGATGCTTAACCCACTAAGCCAACCAGGTGCCCCGGGAGGCTGACCTTTTAATAGCCTTGTCTTCAAACTCGATGCTATGGAGGCTGGTGCTAAACATGAATAAGATTGAATCTTCTCCCCAGAGGTAAGAGAGAAAGACATCTCAACATGTGGCTCTCCTGTCATAGGTTGTAATGGAAGTGGGCCACCTGGGAGGGAAAGACCTCCTTCTGTAGAGGAAATCAGAAAGTAACTCTCCTTTAAAGGTAGAGGCTTGAGAGGCACCTGGGTGGCTCAGCTGGTTGAGCATCCACTCCTGACTTCAGCTCAAGTCATGATCTCATGGTTTGTGAGATCAAGCCCCATGTCCGACTGGGTGCTGACAGCATGGAGCTTGTTTGGGATTCTCTCTTTCCCTCTCTCTTTGGCCCTCCCTGGCTCCCATGTGCACGCTCTCTCTCTCTCTTTCTCTCAATCAATCTCTCAAAAATAAATAAATAAATGTAAAAATAGGGACTTGATCTGTTTGTTCATTGTGGTTTCCCCAGCTCCTAAAACAGTGCCCAACATGTGGAAGAGATCTGACAAAAAACTGAGCAAAACGAGTGGTATCTGACTTGACTCTTGACCAGTGAAGACTGCTCTAGGCAGGATCAGCATTTGCAAAGGCACACCAGGATGAAGAGCTTTGGAGTTTGCTGCTTTTAAGATGTCGGATGTGGTTCCCTCATCCTTAGCCCCAAACACAAACCTGTGCTGGGAGAAAATCCCGTGGTTAAAATGTGGTCTCTGGTGGTGGTTTGCACTACAGAAACGAGTTCTTCGGGAAGTTAGTAAAACTGATTGTTGGAATGACTGTTCTGAAATACTCTCTGATTTAGACCTCAAATAGTTCTTGCTTTCTACCTGTCAGATACATGGTAGGATTGCACTTCTTCCCTCCCACTGAAGTGTAAGTGGGGCCATATGACTTACTTTGCCCTCCCAAAATGTAGATGGATATAATGGACACTCTAAGAGTCCCTACTCTGCTCAGTAGATGTGTAGCATAAGCAAGAAATGAGCCTTTGTGTTCTAAGCTGTCACACACCGTCCCAGTCCATTGGTTTAGTGAGTCTTCACTGAAGCCCTATGAGGGAGGTGCTGTTCCAATTTCCCAGATAAGGAAAATGAGACTTACTCATAGCTAACACACCTCTGGACCTGTGTTCTCCACTGTGACAGCCACCAGCCACACATGGCTTCTGAGTACTTGAAATGTGGCTGGTCCAAACTAAGATGTGCTAAAACACATACCAGATTCAAAAGTGGTATGAAAGGAAGAATGGAAAATATTGCATTAGTAGTTTATATTGAGTACATGATGAAATAGTATTTTATGATTTATTTATTTATTTTTAAGATTTTTTTTCATTTTCAAGCAATCTCTGTACCCGACATGGGGCTCAAACTCACAACCCCAAGATCAAGAGTCACATGCTCCACCAAATGAGCCATCTAGGCATCCTGGTGAAACAATATGTTAGACATATTAGGTTAAATAAACTATGTTATTAAAATTAGCTTCACCTGCTTGTTTTTACTTTTTTCCTCCAATTTTTTATTTATTTATTTTTAAATGTTTATTCATTTTTGAGAGAGACAGATAGAAGGAGTAAGAGAGAGAGAGAACATGAGCAGGGGAGGGGCAGAGAGAGGGGGACACAGAATTCAAAGCAAGCTCCAGGCTCTGAGCTTTCAGCACAGAGCCTGACACAGGGCTCGAACTCATGAACCGTGAGATCATGACCTTAGCTGAAGTCAGACGCCCAACCAACTGAGCTACCAGGTTATCCCCAATTTTTTTTTTTAAATTGCAGCTAGTTAACACACATTGCAATATTAACTTCTTTTTTATTTTTACTTTTTAAAAATAGGACTAGTTAAAAAAAATAATAAAACTACATAGGTAGCCTGTGTTAGCAGCTTGCACTATATTTCTTTTGGAGCCCACTGGTTCATAGGTTACAGACTGAGGAAGCAGAGACTGGCAGCTCTAAATCCAGTGCTTTCTCTAGTCTACATCCCTTCCCCTCTGGAGCTGTTTTAGTTGGTGAAGGTGGTTTGACTGCCAGCTCATCTACATGTATTTATTCATGGGTTCACACAACAAATATTTATTGAACAGTTACTGTATGCAAAGCATGTGGGAGAGTGGTAAGATTTTGCTCTGCCCAGAACTCCCAGTCCTGCTGAGGATAGAAGTCTTGTGCTTGGAAAACTGATAAATGGCCAAGTTGGAAGGTAAATGAGATGCTAAAATAGGAATGCTGTTCAGGAAGGGAAATATGAACTGGGTTGGAGTAATAAAATAATAATAATAAATAAAGGCCTGTTTGAAGACCATCCTGCCCAACTTTAAGATGCGATTTGCTCCTTGAGCTTTCCTAAATAATCACAACCTAGGTAAGCGAAGCAAGTCTGTATGTTAACTCATTTCTTCTGCTCCTTTGCTTGCTGACACTTTAAGAAGTCTGTTTGTGCACTTTATTATTTATTTTTATTATTAAAGTATAGTTGACATACAATGTTATATGAGTTTCAGGTGCACAACGTAGAGATTTGACAATTCTATACATCACTCAATGCTCACAGTCTGTGTACTTTAGATGCAATTACTTACATTTGGAACCGGGGGGGGGGGGGGGGGGGGGGGAG